>NC_140173.1:41356936-41556936 GCF_963971535.1 Notolepis coatsorum | reverse complement strand
CTCCACGCTGAGGAACTAGACAAGTCAGTACAGACACGTCCACGCTGAGGAACTAGACAAGTCAGTACAGACACCTCCACACTGAGGAGGAACTAGACAAGTCAGTACAGACACGTCCACACTGAGGAGGAACTAGACAAGTCAGTACAGACACCTCCACGCTGAGGAGGAACTAGACAAGTCAGTACAGACACCTCCACACTGAGGAGGAACTAGACAAGTCAGTACAGACACCTCCATACTGAGGAGAAACTAGACAAGTCAGTACAGACACCTCCACACTGAGGAACTAGACAAGTCAGTACAGACACCTCCACGCTGAGAAACTAGACAAGTCAGTACAGACACCTCCACACTGAGGAACTAGACAAGTCAGTACAGACACCTCCACACTGAGGAACTAGACAAGTCAGTACAGACACCTCCACACTGAGGAACTAGACAAGTCAGTACAGACACCTCCACACTGAGGAACTAGACAAGTCAGTACAGACACCTCCACACTGAGGAGAAACTAGACAAGTCAGTACAGACACCTCCACACTGAGGAGGAACTAGACAAGTCAGTACAGACACCTCCACACTGAGGAGAAACTAGACAAGTCAGTACAGACACCTCCACGCTGAGGAGGAACTAGACAAGTCAGTACAGACACCTCCACACTGAGGAGAAACTAGACAAGTCAGTACAGACACCTCCACACTGAGGAACTAGACAAGTCAGTACAGACACCTCCACGCTGAGGAACTAGACAAGTCAGTACAGACACCTCCACACTGAGGAACTAGACAAGTCAGTACAGACACCTCCACACTGAGGAACTAGACAAGTCAGTACAGACACCTCCACGCTGAGGAACTAGACAAGTCAGTACAGACACCTCCAAGCTGAGGAACTAGACAAGTCAGTACAGACACCTCCACGCTGAGGAACTAGACAAGTCAGTACAGACACCTCCACACTGAGGAGAAACTAGACAAGTCAGTACAGACACCTCCACACTGAGGAACTAGACAAGTCAGTACAGACACCTCCACACTGAGGAGGAACTAGACAAGTCAGTACAGACACCTCCACACTGAGGAGGAACTAGACAAGTCAGTACAGACACCTCCACACTGAGGAGAAACTAGACAAGTCAGTACAGACACCTCCACACTGAGGAGGAACTAGACAAGTCAGTACAGACACCTCCACACTGAGGAGGAACTAGACAAGTCAGTACAGACACCTCCATACTGAGGAGGAACTAGACAAGTCAGTACAGACACCTCCACACTGAGGAGGAACTAGACAAGTCAGTACAGACACCTCCACACTGAGGAGAAACTAGACAAGTCAGTACAGACACCTCCACACTGAGGAGAAACTAGACAAGTCAGTACAGACACCTCCACACTGAGGAGGAACTAGACAAGTCAGTACAGACACCTCCACACTGAGGAACTAGACAAGTCAGTACAGACACCTCCACACTGAGGAGGAACTAGACAAGTCAGTACAGACACCTCCACACTGAGGAGAAACTAGACAAGTCAGTACAGACACCTCCACACTGAGAAACTAGACAAGTCAGTACAGACACCTCCACACTGAGGAGAAACTAGACAAGTCAGTACAGACACCTCCACACTGAGGAACTAGACAAGTCAGTACAGACACCTCCACGCTGAGGAACTAGACAAGTCAGTACAGACACCTCCACACTGAGAAACTAGACAAGTCAGTACAGACACCTCCAAGCTGAGGAACTAGACAAGTCAGTACAGACACCTCCACACTGAGGAATTAGACAAGTCAGTACAGACACCTCCACACTGAGGAACTAGACAAGTCAGTACAGACACCTCCACGCTGAGGAACTAGACAAGTCAGTACAGACACCTCCACACTGAGGAACTAGACAAGTCAGTACAGACACCTCCACGCTGAGGAGAAACTAGACAAGTCAGTACAGACACCTCCACACTGAGGAGAAACTAGACAAGTCAGTACAGACACCTCCACACTGAGGAGGAACTAGACAAGTCAGTACAGACACCTCCACACTGAGGAGGAACTAGACAAGTCAGTACAGACACCTCCATACTGAGGAGGAACTAGACAAGTCAGTACAGACACCTCCACACTGAGGAACTAGACAAGTCAGTACAGACACCTCCACACTGAGGAGGAACTAGACAAGTCAGTACAGACACCTCCACACTGAGGAGAAACTAGACAAGTCAGTACAGACACCTCCACGCTGAGGAACTAGACAAGTCAGTACAGACACCTCCACGCTGAGAAACTAGACAAGTCAGTACAGACACCTCCACACTGAGGAGAAACTAGACAAGTCAGTACAGACACCTCCATACTGAGGAGAAACTAGACAAGTCAGTACAGACACCTCCATACTGAGGAGGAACTAGACAAGTCAGTACAGACACCTCCACACTGAGGAGGAACTAGACAAGTCAGTACAGACACCTCCATACTGAGGAGGAACTAGACAAGTCAGTACAGACACCTCCACACTGAGGAACTAGACAAGTCAGTACAGACACCTCCACCCTGAGGAGGAACTAGACAAGTCAGTACAGACACCTCCACACTGAGGAGAAACTAGACAAGTCAGTACAGACACCTCCACGCTGAGGAACTAGACAAGTCAGTACAGACACCTCCACACTGAGGAGGAACTAGACAAGTCAGTACAGACACCTCCACACTGAGGAGGAACTAGACAAGTCAGTACAGACACCTCCACACTGAGGAGAAACTAGACAAGTCAGTACAGATACCTCCACGCTGAGGAACTAGACAAGTCAGTACAGACACCTCCACACTGAGGAGAAACTAGACAAGTCAGTACAGACACCTCCACACTGAAGAGGAACTAGACAAGTCAGTACAGACACCTCCACACTGAGGAGGAACTAGACAAGTCAGTACAGACACCTCCATACTGAGGAGAAACTAGACAAGTCAGTACAGATACCTCCACGCTGAGGAACTAGACAAGTCAGTACAGACACCTCCACACTGAGGAGAAACTAGACAAGTCAGTACAGACACCTCCACACTGAGGAACTAGACAAGTCAGTACAGACACCTCCACACTGAGGAGAAACTAGACAAGTCAGTACAGACACCTCCACACTGAGGAGAAACTAGACAAGTCAGTACAGACACCTCCACGTAGAGAAACTAGACAAGTCAGTACAGACACCTCCACACTGAGGAGGAACTAGACAAGTCAGTACAGACACCTCCACACTGAGGAGGAACTAGACAAGTCAGTACAGACACCTCCACGCTGAGAAACTAGACAAGTCAGTACAGACACCTCCACGCTGAGGAACTAGACAAGTCAGTACAGACACCTCCACGCTGAGGAGAAACTAGACAAGTCAGTACAGACACCTCCACGCTGAGAAACTAGACAAGTCAGTACAGACACCTCCACGCTGAGGAGGAACTAGACAAGTCAGTACAGACACCTCCACACTGAGGAGGAACTAGACAAGTCAGTACAGACACCTCCACACTGAGGAACTAGACAAGTCAGTACAGACACCTCCACACTGAGAAACTAGACAAGTCAGTAAAGACACCTCCACACTGAGAAACTAGACAAGTCAGTACAGACACCTCCACACTGAGGAGGAACTAGACAAGTCAGTACAGACACCTCCACACTGAGGAGAAACTAGACAAGTCAGTACAGACACCTCCACGCTGAGGAACTAGACAAGTCAGTACAGACACCTCCACACTGAGGAGAAACTAGACAAGTCAGTACAGACACCTCCACGCTGAGGAACTAGACAAGTCAGTACAGACACCTCCACGCTGAGAAACTAGACAAGTCAGTACAGACACCTCCACGCTGAGAAACTAGACAAGTCAGTACAGACACCTCCATGCTGAGGAGAAACTAGACAAGTCAGTACAGACACCTCCACACTGAGGAACTAGACAAGTCAGTACAGACACCTCCACACTGAGGAACTAGACAAGTCAGTACAGACACCTCCACACTGAGGAACTAGACAAGTCAGTACAGACACCTCCACGCTGAGGAACTAGACAAGTCAGTACAGACACCTCCACGCTGAGGAACTAGACAAGTCAGTACAGACACCTCCACGCTGAGAAACTAGACAAGTCAGTACAGACACCTCCACGCTGAGGAACTAGACAAGTCAGTACAGACACCTCCACACTGAGGAACTAGACAAGTCAGTACAGACACCTCCACACTGAGAAACTAGACAAGTCAGTACAGACACCTCCACACTGAGGAACTAGACAAGTCAGTACAGACACCTCCACACTGAGGAGAAACTAGACAAGTCAGTACAGACACCTCCACGCTGAGGAACTAGACAAGTCAGTACAGACACCTCCACACTGAGGAGAAACTAGACAAGTCAGTACAGACACCTCCACGCTGAGGAACTAGACAAGTTAGTACAGACACCTCCACACTGAGGAACTAGACAAGTCAGTACAGACACCTCCACACTGAGAAACTAGACAAGTCAGTACAGACACCTCCACACTGAGGAGAAACTAGACAAGTCAGTACAGACACCTCCACACTGAGGAACTAGACAAGTCAGTACAGACACCTCCATACTGAGGAGAAACTAGACAAGTCAGTACAGACACCTCCACGCTGAGGAACTAGACAAGTCAGTACAGACACCTCCACGCTGAGGAACTAGACAAGTCAGTACAGACACCTCCATACTGAGGAACTAGACAAGTCAGTACAGACACCTCCACACTGAGGAGAAACTAGACAAGTCAGTACAGACACCTCCACGCTGAGGAACTAGACAAGTCAGTACAGACACCTCCATACTGAGGAACTAGACAAGTCAGTACAGACACCTCCACACTGAGGAGAAACTAGACAAGTCAGTACAGACACCTCCACGCTGAGGAACTAGACAAGTCAGTACAGACACCTCCATACTGAGGAACTAGACAAGTCAGTACAGACACCTCCACACTGAGGAGAAACTAGACAAGTCAGTACAGACACCTCCACACTGAGGAACTAGACAAGTCAGTACAGACACCTCCACACTGAGGAACTAGACAAGTCAGTACAGACACCTCCATACTGACGAGAAACTAGACAAGTCAGTACAGACACCTCCACGCTGAGGAACTAGACAAGTCAGTACAGACACCTCCACGCTGAGGAACTAGACAAGTCAGTACAGACACCTCCACACTGAGGAACTAGACAAGTCAGTACAGACACCTCCACGCTGAGGAGAAACTAGACAAGTCAGTACAGACACCTCCACACTGAGGAGAAACTAGACAAGTCAGTACAGACACCTCCATACTGAGGAGAAACTAGACAAGTCAGTACAGACACCTCCATACTGAGGAGAAACTAGACAAGTCAGTACAGACACCTCCACGCTGAGGAGGGACTAGACAAGTCAGTACAGACACCTCCACGCTGAGGAACTAGACAAGTCAGTACAGACACCTCCACACTGAGGAACTAGACAAGTCAGTACAGACACCTCCACACTGAGGAGAAACTAGACAAGTCAGTACAGACACCTCCACACTGAGGAGAAACTAGACAAGTCAGTACAGACACCTCCACGCTGAGGAACTAGACAAGTCAGTACAGACACCTCCACACTGAGGAACTAGACAAGTCAGTACAGACACCTCCACACTGAGGAGAAACTAGACAAGTCAGTACAGACACCTCCACGCTGATGAACTAGACAAGTCAGTACAGACACCGCCACGCTGAGGAACTAGACAAGTCAGTACAGACACCTCCACGCTGAGGAACTAGACAAGTCAGTACAGACACATCCACACTGAGGAGAAACTAGACAAGTCAGTACAGACACCTCCACACTGAGAAACTAGACAAGTCAGTACACACCTCCACACTGAGGAACTAGACAAGTCAGTACAGACACCTCCACGCTGAGAAACTAGACAAGTCAGTACAGACACCTCCACACTGAGAAACTAGACAAGTCAGTACAGACACCTCCACACTGAGAAACTAGACAAGTCAGTACAGACACCTCCACGCTGAGGAGGAACTAGACAAGTCAGTACAGACACCTCCACACTGAGGAGAAACTAGACAAGTCAGTACAGACACCTCCACACTGAGGAGAAACTAGACAAGTCAGTACTAATTAGGTGGCCTTGACGTCAGAGACCATATTAGGAATTTGTCCAGGAATGTCTTTACGATAAGCGCCCTGGGTTCTTTAACCCTTTCACTGCCACACGACAGCCGGTTAGTCCTTTCACTGTGACAATACAGAAGGTTAGCCCTTTACTATCACACAACCGACGGCGATGCTCCATCATTAGCATCATTAGCTCCGCTAATGATGGAGCATCGCCGTCGGTTGTGTGATAGTAAAGGGCTAATCTTCTGTTGCGTGGCAGTGAAAGGGTTAACAACCAAAACCGTCTCATCTGAAGGACGGCACTCACAACTGTACAGCGTACCGTAACAGGGGCATTGCTACTGCCAGTCCCAGAGGACAGAGTGCCCCCTGCTGGACAACACCACCACTTTCCGACAACGGCCTTGACCGGGGCTCGAACCGGTGATCTTCCGATCATGAATCCGGAGCTCTACCCATGTAGCCACGCTACCTACCGGACAGAGTGTGTGTAACTTCTCCGTGTGTGTGTTTCCAGGGCCAATGCAGACATCGCTCAGGTTCGGTGCAAGGCCCGTCAGGAGCAGGCCGCCCACCAGGCCAGTCTGAGGAAGGAGCAGATGAAGGTGGACTCTCTAGAGCGCACGCTGGAGCAGAAGGTACCTTTACCGCCAGGCCTTTCAATAACCATTAATTTTCTATGAGCTGGGATGAGCTGCATGTGGGGTTAATTGGAAGATTGTATTTCCACTAGGGATGTTCGATATTGGCGATATTACCTATATCTGATATACCGATATTGTCCAACTCTTAACCCTCTAGAGTCTGGGCTGTTGAGCCCCTCCTCCCTCAGAATTTAAACTTTTTTTTTTTACATAATATGAAACTACAGGTTCATACCTTCAAAATAAGCCATCAATTGTAAAATGCGAGCTGATAGTTTTCAATCAATGTCCTATGAAACATTCTGGTAACATTCTAACTAAATCCCAGTACAGGGCTTTGAAAGGAAGAAAGTGAATTCAGCTATTTGATGAAAGGACTACACTCCCAGAATTCAATGTGACTATTCCAAGAGGACCCAAGAGGCCCAGGCTGTGTGTGTGACACATGTTTATATCTAGTTTATATCACTATATATATATATATATATATATATATATATATATATATATATATATATATATATATATATATATATATATATATATATATATATAAAAATAAAACACAACTGGAATAGAATATCACACAGCTTCTAGTTCCTTCGTTCCTGGACCCAAGAGGCCTAGAGTGACACACACAAGCTAGGGCTTTAGATAGAAGTTTACCTGAATACATTACTATTATTATTATTAGGGCTTTAGATATAAATGTACCTGTGATGCACAAGAGAGAGAGAGAGAGAGAGAGAGAGAGAGAGAGAGAGAGAGAGAGAGAGAGAGAGAGAGAGAGAGAGAGAGAGAGAGAGAGAGAGAGAGAGAGAGAGAGAGAGAGAGAGAGAGAGAGAGAGATCCTCCTGATTAGCTGTTGAACAGAGAGCTGAGATTTACAGTGTTATATATATATATTATGACTGGGCACGTAGTGAGCATACACATATAGACAAACATACCAGTACACACACACACACACACACACACACACACACACACACACACACACACACACACACACACACACACACACACACACACACACACACACACACACACACACACACACACACTATAGATTATATAGATATATAATGAGCACAAGTCAAGTCAAGAGTTTTATTTGTCACGGCATACAAGTATACAATGAAATGCGGGTGGTCTTGCCCGCAACGATGTGCAATACAGTAGTACAACATATAATAGAATCCAATAGACAACATTGTGCAATAAACAGGTAACATAGTGGGACATCACGGTATTTGTACATAGTTATTTACAGAGCATGAAGGACATGCTAGGTCCGTAGGTAGTGCAATACACTGTTACTATACTATTTTTAAAGTGACCTTTCTTTGTGTCCATAAGTGTGGGCGTGTGCAGCATGAGTGAGTGCTTTCTCATGTTAAAGTGGCTGCTAGTGTGCGAGTGTGCACAGCGTGTGTGTCGTGTGTGTGCTAATGTGTGCTTGTGCTGACTTGTCACACCATGGGCCGTTTATTGACCATATGTCCAGATATAGATATAGTAACTAGTAGCAAGGGTAGGTAAGGGATATGTACAGATATACATATAGTAACTAGTAAGAGTAGGCAAGGGATTATGTACAGATATAGATATAGTAACTAGTAAGAGTAGGTAAGGGATTATGTACAGATATAGATATAGTAACTAGTAAGAGTAGGTAAGGGATATTTACAGATATAGATATAGTAACTAGTAAGAGTAGGTAAGGATATGTACAGATATATAGTAACTAGAAAGAGTAGGCTATGGATAGAAAGCTATAGATAGAAAGCTATAGATAGATAGATAGATAGATAGATAGATAGATAGATAGATAGATAGATAGATAGATAGATAGATAGATAGATAGATAGATAGATAGATAGATAGATAGATACTTTATTAATCCCCTTGGGGAAATTCAGGGTATCTCGCAGCTCACACAGTATACAGACATTGACAGTTCTCATTCAGTTGTTTCACGTTATGTCTGCATCATGAATTAAAAATAAGCACATGATAAAATTCAATGAAATCATATCTATCAATATCAATAAGAGCGTGATGAGATAAAAGCAGGTGTATAAAACAAGTGTGTAAAAAAACAGGTGTATGAAAAACCGTGTATAAAAACAGGTGTAAAAACAGGTGTGTGGGTCAGAGATCAAGGTCCCCCGCACTATATTACACTGTTGTACAGTCTGATGGCAGTGGGGACAAAGGACCTCCTATGCCGCTCAGTCCGTGAGTGCAGGGAGATTAGCCGTCCGCTGCGACTGCTGCTCTGCCCCACCAGGGTGTGGTGGAGAGGGTGGTATGTGATATGTACAGATATAGTAACTAGAAAGAGTAGGCTAGGGATATGTACAGATAGATATAGTAACTAGTAGTAAGAGTAGGTAAGGGATATGTACAGATATAGTAACTAGAAAGAGTATAGGCTAGGGATATGTACAGATATAGTAACTACTAGTAAGAGTAGTACTATTTGCATATCGTATATGTCACAAATGTAACAGTACTATATACCTGTATGTCATGTATGTCCCTATGCCATAAATGTCATGTATGTTGTGTATGTCATAAATGTCACTATGAATTGAAAATGGGGGACCCTGATGTAAACCAGACGAAAGTCTTTCTCTGGTCTGCATCCCCTTAACAATTGTGTGCATTGAGCCGTACTGTATTGTACCCATTCTGCAATCTGTTAAATAAAGTTTCTCCTCTCCTCTCCTCTCCTCTCCTCTCCTCTCCTCTCCTCTCCTCTCCTCTCCTCTCCTCTCCTCTCCTCTCCTCTCCTCTCCTCTCTCCTCTCCTCTCCTCTCCTCTCCTCTCCTCTCTCCTCTTCTGTCTTCTCTTCCTCCTGGCCTCTCCTCTCTTCTCCTCTCCTCTCCTCTCCTCTCCTCCCTGTCCTCTCCTCTCCTCTCCTCCCCTCTCCTCTCATCTCCTCTCCGTTCCTCTCTCTCTGCCTTCCCCTCTCCTCTCCTCTCCTCTCCCCTCTCCTCTCCGCTCTCCTCTCCTCTCCTCACCTCTCCCCTCTCCTTACCTCTCCTCTCATCTCCTCTCCCCTCTCCTCTCCTCTCCTCCTCCTCTCCCCTCCTCTCCTCTTTCCTCTCCTCTCGGCCTCTCATCTCCTCTCCTCTCCTCTCCTCTCCTCTCCCTCACCTCTCCTCTCTCTCGGCCTCTCCTCTCCTCTCCTCCTCTCTCCTCTCTCCTCTCTCTCTCTCTCCTCCTCTCCTCTCCTCTCCTCTCCTCTCCTCTCCTCTCCTCTCCTTTCCTCTGGTTTGTTTTCCTCAGAACAAAGAGATCGAAGAGCTGACCAAGATCTGTGATGAGTTGATCGCCAAGATGGGCAAGAGCTAGTGACCCCTGGGGGGAGGAGAGGAGGAGGAGAGGAGAGGAGGAGGAGAGGAGAGGAGAGGAGGGGGATAGGAGGAGGAGGGAAGGAGAGCAGAGTAGAGAGGAGGGGGAGAGGAGAGGAGAGGAGGAGGGGAGGAGAGGAGAGGAGGAGAGGAGGAGAGGAGAGGCCAGGAGAGGAGAGGAGAGGAGGCGTTCTCTAACTGCTCCTAACTGGCCCCCTCGGTGTCACGTTGAGTTCTCTGTACCACTGATCCAGTCCGTAGAGGCTCCAGTGGAACGACTTCATCTCACTGTACCTTCACTGTACCTTCACTGTACTACATGGTGATACCAGGAGTCTGGTCTTATAAACGCACACACCATGTCATACATGAGAGGTACTGTAGCGTGTGTGTGTGTGTGTGTGTGTGTGTGTGTGTGTGTGTGTGTGTGTGTGTGGGGGGGGGGGGGGGGGGGGGGTGTGGGGGTGTGTGTGTGTGTGTGTGTGTGTGTGCGCGCGTGTGTGCGTGTGCGAGAGAGAGATAGAGAGAGAGAGTGTGTGAAAGAGACAGAGAGAAAGAGAGAGAGTGTGTGTGTGAAAGAGAGAGAGAGCGAGAGAGAGCGAGAGAGAGATGGAGACAGTGAAAGCTGACTTGTCTGCATGGATGACATCATGACCTCACTGTTTACCTGCCAGTTGTCGTCCTGGTACAACAGATATCCTACACTGTACCACCTGACCCGGACTAACCAATCAAGAGGTTTCGCTCACAACACTAAGAGAGAAGAAAGAACAAACAACACTATAGCTTAATGCATGTGAACAAGGAAAGATGAACTTCTGTTTGTAAATAGGAAATCCCCACTGGATGAAGAGCCTAACCTAAATGTTTTATACTATTGTGCTGAGAGGAGAGGCGTCCTGCTGTATAACCTTGTAGATAGTGCCTACTCTGTGTCATAGCTTCTCCTGATCAGAACTTGTGGGTGTTTTTATTTTGATATAAAGGAATTCTGGTTGTGACTGTAATAACAGGTTGTAAGTCGGGGGTTATTTAATTTCTGGATGATGTATTAAGTCCTAGTCTTGCTGTAGTCGTGACGTCACACAGACCTGCTCAGCCACTGTACAGCATCTGCTTATGACGTGCAATAAAACATGACACTGAAAACATGATGATGTCAGTCTGGCTCTGTCATTACAGAACATACAACATGATGATGTCATTACAGAACATACAACATGATGATGTCATTACAGAACATACAACATGATGCTGTCATTACAGAACATACAACATGATGATGTCATTACAGAACATACAACATGATGATGTCATCGAACATACAACATGATGATGTCATTACAGAACATATACAACATGATGATGTCATTACAGAACATACAACATGATGATGTCATTACAGAACATACAACATGATGATGTCATTACAGAACATACAACATGATGATGTCATTACAGAACATACAACATGATGATGTCATTACAGAACATATACAACATGATGATGTCATTACAGAACATATACAACATGATGAGTCATTACAGAACATACAACATGATGATGTCATTACAGAACATATACAACATGATGATGTCATTACAGAACATACAACATGATGATGTCATTACAGAACATATACAACATGATGATGTCATTGCAGAACATACAACATGATGATGTCATTACAGAACATACAACATGATGATGTCATTACAGAACATACAACATGATGATGTCATTACAGAACATATACAACATGATGATGTCATTACAGAACATACAACATGATGATGTCATTACAGAACATACAACATGATGATGTCATTACAGAACATATACAACATGATGATGTCATTACAGAACATATACAACATGATGATGTCATTACAGAACATATACAACATGATGATGTCATTACAGGACATACAACATGATGATGTCATTACATAACATACAACATGATGATGTCATTGCAGGACATACAACATGATGATGTCATTACAGAACATATACAACTGATGATGTCATTGCAGAACATACAACATGATGATGTCATTACAGGACATACAACATGATGATGTCATTACAGAACATATACAACATGATGATGTCATTGCAGAACATACAACATGATGATGTCATTACAGGACATACAACATGATGATGTCATTACAGGACATACAACATGATGATGTCATTACATAACATACAACATGATGATGTCATTACAGAACATACAACATGATGATGTCATTACAGAACATATACAACATGATGATGTCATTACAGAACATACAACATGATGATGTCATTACAGAACATACAACATGATGATGTCATTACAGAACATATACAACATGATGATGTCATTCCAGAACATACAACATGATGATGTCATTACAGAACATATACAACATGATGATGTCATTACAGAACATACAACATGATGCTGTCATTACAGAACATACAACATGATGATGTCATTACAGAACATACAACATGATGTCATTACAGAACATACAACATGATGATGTCATTACAGAACATACAACCCCTGCTACGGTCACGTTTGATACTTTGTTTTATAAAGTGTTTTACCTCACGTCCATGCTCGCTCGCTCTCCAAGGGTTACACTCCGCTGACCTCCTGGTGACCTCCAAGGGGCAGCTTCTTCAGAACGGGCCGCTCCTGGTGACCTCCTGGTGACCTCCAAGCAGCAGCTTCTTCAGAACGGGCCTCTCCTGGTGACCTCCTGGTGACCTCCAAGCAGCAGCTTCTTCAGAACGGGCCTCTCCTGGTGACCTCCTGGTGACCTCCAAGCAGCAGCTTCTTCAGAACGGGCCTCTCCTGGTGACCTCCAAGGGGCAGCTTCTTCAGAACGGGCCTCTCCTGGTGACCTCCTGGTGACCTCCAAGGGGCAGCTTCTTCAGAACGGGCCTCTCCTGGTGACCTCCAAGCAGCAGCTTCTTCAGAACGGGCCTCTCCTGGTGATCTCCAAGCAGCAGCTTCTTCAGAACGGGCCTCTCCTGGTGACCTCCTGGTGACCTCCAAGCAGCAGCTTCTTCAGAACGGACCCTCCTGGTCTAGCTGCTCTGTTAGCTGACTACTTGTTGTGTCCTACTGTTATACACAGTGTTTAAAGAATGCAGTTACTTATTTGCACCACTTGGTGTCACCGGAGGTGACCTGCCTAGACAGGTATGTAGAAGAAGCATGAATACAGGAAGTGAGGCTTGCATGCCATGATGTGTGATGCTATGCAGGAACTAAACAAAGAATAGTCAATTGAAATGGATCCACTCTCTCCAGTGTCTTATTCATTGCCATCCACCTCTACACTACTCAATGCTAACGCAGTTTTTAATATGTTGGTGTCTAACCCTATTGATACCAGAAAGTCGACTGGGGAGGACAACTGGGACCCTTGCTTATTTAAATGAGCTGCTCCAGTAATCACAGAGCAAATAGCATATATTTTTTATCTCTCTACATCAACAGGCAGTCAGGCACAGTTCCCAGTATTTGGAAAACGGCCCATGTCTCTCCTTTGCATAAAGGTGGAGTCAGAACAACTGACCTGAACAATTATTGTCCAATTTCCAAGTTGGCCTGCTTAGCTAAAATCCTGGAATCACTAGTGAATAACCAACTCAAAACATGTCTCTCTAACCACTCTGTTCTAAGCCCCCATCAATCTGGTTTCAGAGCCAACCACAGTACCACCTCAGCTACCACTTTAGTTATAAATGGCATGGTTTCTGCTTTGGATAAAAAGAAACATTGTGCTGCCCTATTTATAGATTTGTCCAAAGCATTTTATACGGTTGATCATTCTCTTCTGTTGGTTAGACTGTAAAAAAAAATGGTTTCCCTCCCTGTACAGGAATAGATCTAGTTTCCCAATGATGTGTAGAAAGTGATGCATCGATTCTGGATGTTTGGGTGGATGGACATGGTTTAACATTTAAAATGTATATAAGACAACGGGTCAATACAATACATGAGTATATAGTCACAGCTCAGATGTTACTTGAAGCAGCTGCAGCTAACAGAACATCCATCATGACTGCTCACTAGGGATGTCCGATATTATCGGCCTACCGATATTGGCATTCAAATGTGATATCGGAAATTATCTGTATCGGTTTTCAATATTAAAAAATTATAATAATCAATTTTTATTTATTTAACCTTTATTTACCCAGGCAAGCAAGTAAGAACAAATTCTGGTTTTATTTATTGTCAAAAGTATGCATAATGTTGTGTTAATTCCACAACAAGAGATATGTAATGTTAATTACCTGAAATTATTACGTTTTTTTTGGGGGGGAAACCTGGCATATATCTGTCATGGTTTTTGCCTTATTTCACCTTTCTGTGAGGGACAGCTGTCTATTTTTGCTTTATTTCACCTCTCTGTGAGGGATAGCTGTCAATCCCTGTTCCCTGTGGTTAATTGCCTCATGGGTCGGCAGGTGTGTGGGCTTGATTACACCTGATGCAGTGCAGCTGTGCCTATGGCCATGTGGAGTATTTAAGGCCCCGTTTAGACGAGCGTTTTGTGAACAGAAACCGCAAAAGTCAACTTGCGGTTTCACTTTTAATTTTACGTTTAGACGAGCGTTTTGGGATGGAATTCTGCGTGCAGACGACGCTGTAACGACTCGAGACGACGGAGCCCCACTGTCACACGATTGGCGCATATGTCACATGACGTGCTGTGAAGACCCGCCCTACTCTGCCTCTGATTCGCAGACTGTGGATGGGGAATGTGATTGCACCAAAGCAGAGTCACTCACAGACAGTGGGTCCACTCACGCCGCGGGACAGATTCTTGTGTATTTAACCCTTTCACTGCCACACGACAGCCGGTTGTGTGATAGTAAAGGGTTAACCTTCTGTCGTGTGGCAGTGAAAGGGTTAAAAGTACTGCCAATGTAGCCTTCAGGTGATCTCCGTTGATATAAGTCAGACATACTTGCTTTGTTTACGTCTCGGCTACTGGCGCATACCTGCTACCTGTGACGTAAGCAGTACGCGCGACCAGAGCCGTGACAACCCTTTCGTCATCGTTTTATCAGATTTATACGTTTTAACAGTTTAGACGAGAGCGCAAAGCTTTTGCGTTTCTAGGAATTCCACCCTGGAAGGTAGTCTCACTTTTTTGCGGTTTCACCCCGTAAAAACGCCGTTTCCGTATAAACGAAAGGCACATCCGAAAAAATATTTTTGCGGATTCACCTGCTAGCGTTTCCGTCTAAACGGGGCCTAAGTTTGGAGATCGCAGTGTCAACTGCTTTTTCATTTCCTAGTGTTGGCTGTCCTTTTTCACGTTCATTATATTGAAGTGTAGTCTGATTTCTGATTCAGAATTGAGCTTTATGGTAGTCATTCTTATTTTAGGCTACTCACGTGATTCTACACATAAACTCCCTTAGTGGAGGTTTATTGTTTTACTTTTTCCAATATAAACTCCTTTTATTAGGAGGTGTCCTTGTGGCTTATTTACTTTTATACTATACCTCTTTATTGAGAGTAGTCCTGTTTTTTCGGACTTGATTTATTTTCTTAATTACTCACTTTGAGATTTCCACCTGTAAAGGTTGTTTTCTGTTTAATTTTTCCCCTCCTAAGATATCTGCGTAAGCAGTCTAGTGGTTGTCCGTTTTAAGGATAACTTTAAGAGTCCCTGTTATCTGCTCATGACACACACACACACACACACACAGCCCTCACAATATCGGTATCGATTGATATTGGTATCGGAAATTAAGAGTTGGACAATATCGGTATCGGTAAAAAAGCCAATATCGAACATCCCTACTGCTCACCATGTCAATGTGAAATTAGTTTTATACCACTATATCACTATCACTGATACTATCCCTGAAATCCGCAACGCCCCAACCCTGGACACCTTCAAAACTGCTCTCAAAACACACCTCTTCACCAAGGCTTTTCCCCATCAGTTAGTTTAGATTAGATTAGGTTCATTACCCCTTACCTGCCCTCACCCCCCCCCCCTTTTTCCCTACTTCCCTAGCCCTATTTTTTGTTGTGATTGTGAAGCGACCTTGGGTTTCATGAAATGCGCTATAGAAATTTGATCTATTATTATTATTATTATTATTATTATTATTATTATTATTATTATTATTATTATTATTATTATTATTATTATTATTATTATTATTATTGTTATTATTGTTATTTACTATTTCTTTTTAAATCAATTTCCAATCAGTTTCTCAAATTCAAAAAGTCTGTTCTCATTGAAATTTGTATTTAGTCATTTCAAAGCAAAACAAAGATCAGGTATAAGTCAGTGGTTCCCCCCATTGTGGGGCCCAGGCGAACTATAGGGGGGGCGTGGGGAGATGAGGGAACTACTTTATATGAGGGAACAACCATAGAACTATGAGGGAACAACGTACGCTAGACTAGTAGAAACAACCATAGAACTATATAAAGTAACAACCATAGAACTATATGAAGTAACAACCATAGAACTATATAAAGTAACAACAAAGAGTTGTGTTACTGTATGTCTTGTGACGCCACAAAGAGAAAGGCTCGGACCAGTTCAGGGTGGGGCCAGGGCAGAGGAGTGTGTGGGTGGGGCTCTGACCAGTTCAGGGTGGGGCCAGGGCAGAGGAGTGTGTGGGCGGGGCTCGGACCAGGTCAGGGCCGGGAAGGCAGAGGAGTGTGTGGGCGGGGCTCGGACCTGCACGGGGTGTGGCCTGAACACAGCGCGGACTGCGAGAGGTGAAGGGTCCTGAAGGTATCTTCTTCCCCTCACTCTCATCCCAGTGGAGGAAGTGGCTCTGGGACGTGAGGAGGGAGGCTGTGTTGCGAGGAGCTGGAGGAGCTGCTAATCTGCTGGGACATTAGCTCATCAGTTCACTCAGATTAACACCTTGGTTTTCAGCCACAAACAACCTGCTTATTAGTGTGCGATCTGGACAAGGACCGACGGCACCATGAGGGCTGTGCAGCGATGCTCCCTGGTCCTGTTCACCCTGCTTCTCCTACCTGCCTACAGTAAGCACTCATTTAATATCTATTCACCCTGCTTCTCCTACCTGCCTACAGTAACGACTGATTTAATATCTATTCACCCTGCTTCTCCTACCTGCCTACAGTAAGCACTCATTTAATATCTATTCACCCCTGCTTCTCCTACCTGCCTACAGTAACGACTGATTTAATATCTATTCACCCTGCTTCTCCTACCTGCCTACAGTAAGGACTGATTTAATATCTATTCACCCTGCTTCTCCTACCTGCCTACAGTAAGGACTGATTTAATATCTATTCACCCTGCTTCTCCTACCTGCCTACAGTAAGGACTCATTTAATATCTATTCACCCTGCTTCTCCTACCTGCCTACAGTAAGGACTGATTTAATATCTATTCACCCTGCTTCTCCTACCTGCCTACAGTAAGGACTCATTTAATATCTATTCACCCTGCTTCTCCTACCTGCCTACAGTAAGGACTGATTTAATATCTATTCACCCTGCTTCTCCTATACCTGCCTACATTAAGGACTGATAGATATCTACAGTAGATATATATTTATATATATTAGGGATGCTCGATATTGGCTTTTTTACCGATACCGATATACCAATATTGTCCAACTCTTAATTTCCGATACCGATATCAACCGATACCGATATATGCAGGGTCCCCCCTGAAATTTAATAATTTCAGGTAATTAACATTACATATCTCTTGTTGTGGAATTAACATAACATTATGCATACTTTTGACAATAAATAAAATCAGAATTTGTTCTTACTTGCTTGCCTGGGTAAATAAAGGTTATAGAAATGTAAAGACAAAAATAAAATAAAAAATTGAAAACCGATACCGATATTTTCCGATATCACATTTGAATGCCGATATCGGCAGATAATATTGGTAGGCCGATAATATCGGACATCCCTAATATATAGGTAGGTAGGTAGGTAGGTAGGTAGGTAGGTAGGTAGGTAGGTAGGTAGGTAGGTAGGTAGGTAGGTAGGTAGGTAGGTAGGTAGGTAGGTAGGTAGGTCGATCGATCGATCGACAGATAGATCATTCTCCTCACCCTTTAATGACATTATGAAGGAAATCCTTTGAAGAAACCCTCCACCAAGATGGCTCCATTATTATTATTATTATTATTATTATTATTATTATTATTATTATTATTATTATTATTATTATTATGATTATGATTATGATTATGATTATGATTATGATTATGATTATGATTATGATTATTATTATTATTATTATTATTATTATTATTATTATTATTATTATTATTACTATTATTATTATTATTATTATAACAAGAGTGTAACTTGTGTTCAGACCAATTACCAATACAGTACTGTACAGACCAATTACCAATACAGTACTGTACACAAAGAGGATCTTAGATGGTCCAGAGCTTTAATACCATTACACACAAGATGCATATTCTAGATTTAGACTGTCTTTGAGTGCTGCCCCTCTACAGTTAAGTTTGCCCCCCCCCCCCCCCCCCCCCCCCCCTAGCTAATCTCCTAATAGGCCTCTACTAGGCTAATTCTGCCTGCAGCGTGGGGGGGGGGGGGGGGGGGGGGGGGGGGGGGGTGCTGTGATGTGGGCATGGATTGGGGTCAGCTGGAATCAGTTACACGTCAACACACACAGCTGGAGTCAGTTACCTGGCAACACACGCACAGCTGGAAGTCAGTTACCTGGCAAAACACACACAGCTGGAGTCAGTTACCTGGCAACACACACACAGCTGGAGTCAGTTACCTGGCAACACACACACAGCTGGAGTCAGTTACCTGGCAACACGCACACAGCTGGAGTCAGTTACCTGCAAACACACACAGCTGGAGTCAGTTACCTGGCAACACGCACACAGCTGGAGTCAGTTACCTGGCAACACACACACAGCTGGAGTCAGTTACCTGGCAACACGCACACAGCTGGAGTCAGTTACCTGGCAACACACACACAGCTGGAGTCAGTTACCTGGCAACCCAGCAACCTGGTCCCCAAGCTTGTGTGTGTGTGTGTGTGTGTGTGTGTGTGTGTGTGTGTGTGTGTGTGTGTGTGTGTGTGTGTGTGTGTGTGTGTGTGTGTGTGTGTGTGTGTGTGTGTGTGTGTGTGTGTGTGTGTGTGTGTGTGTGTGTGTGTGTGTGTGTGTGTGTGTGTGTGTGTGGTGGATCAGGTTAGAGAACTTTGTGACTGGAAGGTTGCTGGCTTGATTCTTAGGAGGTGAGCTGCTCTTAACAGCTACTGTGATTGCGCTCTTCAGCAAGGCACTGCTCCAGGTGTGAATGTTTGCATGCAACTGCAGGAGTGTCCAGCACGACAAACACATCTACTACTGATCTGATTAAATTTGTTTTAAAGAGTGGGTAGTTCACAAGACATTACACTGTGCAAATTACATTTCTTTATTGAGACAGTAGAGGGAGACAGAGTAGGGGAGAAACAGGAGAGAATGTGCTTTTTTTTAGACAGTAGGAAGGTTGAGAGGGAGACAGAGTAGAGGAGACACAGGAGAGAAGGTTCTTTATTGAGACAGTAGGAAGGCTGAGAGGGAGACAGAGTAGAGGAGGCACAGGAGAGAAGGTTCTTTATTGAGACAGTAGGAATGCTGAGAGGGAGACATAGTAGAGGAGACACAGGAGAGAAGGTTCTTTATTGAGACAGTAGGAAGGCTGAGAGGGAGACAGAGTAGAGGAGACACAGGAGAGAAAGTTCTGGTGGGCTCTGATCCCAGGTTAGCAGTGGTCTTAGAGCGTTTTCTCATTAGGAACGGTTGGTCCGCTCCGTCCTCGCGCCGTCCTCAAGAGTGATAGCCCCCCCCTCCCACTCCCCCTTCTGGCCTGCTTTCACCTACAACCTCGTTTCGTTCCCAAGCACAAGAGGAGAGCAACACTCGAATACAGCAGGTGCTGTATGCACCTAGTTGGTTTGCTATAGCTAGCGTTTCAACCCAGATCAAATGAGATAGAATGACGTGCTTTACCGGCAGCGCTATCGTCTCTCCCGTGTATGTGCTGACGCCTGGCTCTGTGGGGCTAATTAATTTCGCCGTGGGGGGCATAATCTCACGGAACAATGCATTGGGAACTTGTTTCGCATGACAAGACATACCCTGTGAATATTATTGCACGGATCGGAATACGGGCGCGTGCGTGGGAGCATGCGCAATGATATTTTGCAGCAGGTTGTGTTGTGACAGTGATATTTGCGAGTGCTTTTCTTGACTGTGAGAAGTGAAGAGAGCCTTAAGGTGGTATTGAGAGGGCACATTATATCTTATGATAAGATATAATGTGCCCTCTCAATACCACCTTAAGGGGAGACACTGCAGGTGAATAGGGTAAAAAAATTAACTAATAGATATCACAATGAAACTTCCCCAGTTGATTACTTATATTAAGACAAGACTTTTTTGTATTACAAGTTTTCTGAAATTGTATGTTTAAATATGCAAATGAGGCATGATCTACTTAAATATGCACCAATTTGCATATAATTCCAGGACAGAAATCTGAACATTGGATAA
The DNA here is from genome assembly GCF_963971535.1 of Notolepis coatsorum. Taxonomy (NCBI): domain Eukaryota; kingdom Metazoa; phylum Chordata; class Actinopteri; order Aulopiformes; family Paralepididae; genus Notolepis; species Notolepis coatsorum. Next base: position 41,536,171 of record NC_140173.1, on the reverse strand, counting down.
AACCATTTTCAAAATTATAGTTTCATTTTGTTGACATATTAGAGCCAAAGGTTATTACAGAGGGGATTTTGGATATCTCTTTTTATCACTCCATAAATCAGAAAATACTCCATTCAGTCCATTTTTATGGTAAAATTCCATATTTCGCCATGTTTTTAGGAATAAAATGTGATATAAATCAGGGTATGAATGCGATATCAACAAACCCTTCTGTAAATACCTTCAGAACATAGATATGAATAGAACTGAAAGGTTTGGTGTATGTGAGTGCTACTGAAGTGGAGATTTCTGGCTCAGAGTATGAGGAAAAACTCTTAAAACTCATTTTTGGGAAAACGCCTTCAAAGTTCTGTATTGTAAAATGCCACACTTTTTTTTTAAACAGATATTTACAAACACAATACCTAATCAAACCATTAGTAATAGACAACCTAAACACATGCCTGATAACTGAATAATAATAATAATAATAATAATAATAATAATAATAATAATAATAATAATAATAATAATAATAATAATAATAATAATAATAATAATAATAATAATAATAATAATAATAATAATAATAATAATAATAATAATAATAATAATAATAATAATAATGATGTTATTGAACTGAACAGAACTACACACAGGCTACAAACAGTGTCAGTGTAGTACCCCCTAATAGGCAAAACATATTTGAATAGATATCACTATGAAACTTTCCCAATTTGTTATGTACATATAAACTAAGAAAAAATATATTGCAAGTTTTCTGAAATGTATGTTTATATATGCAAATGAGGCACTTCCCAATTAAATATGTGCACATTTATGGATGCAATAAGGCAAAATGATGTAAAATAAACAACTAAATGTGTGTTATTGACGTTTTATTGTCACTAGTTTCATAGAAGTCATGTTTAGGAAGCAAAATATAACAAAATCTCAAAATCAACAAAAAAAGTATATTTGACTATTCACCTGCAGTGTCTCGCCTTAAAACCCTCTCCTGGCAGCTCATGCTGTTTGCACCCGCCCGCGGGTAACAAAGGGATTGAGAATTTCTCAGAAATGGCCAGAAAGTCACGGATTTCAGAAATCGATAAAAATAGAAAAATTGCATTTTTTTGTGCTTCGAGATGTTATATATGTCTCCTTATTTGCAAAACTTAATATGACTTGTAAATACGTTAATTGTTGTTAGATTGCAAGGCTGTTTTCCCCCGCAATAGTTGAAAGAACTACAATGTGGAGGGGAGAGGCTTATTTAAGTGTCGGTGATCATTGACGCGATTTCCATAAGTAAACACTGACTGAGCTCTGAGCTGAAAAGCTATCGACAACACAGCATTACACAGCATTAGCGTTGGCAGGCAGCAGCTATCAATCGTATTGGAGAATTCTGTGTTCACGGCGAAGAGGACAGATATTAGGCCATGAATGGGCCTTATGCATGAAGCGATATAAGAACAGATTTTGTTCTTAACTAGCATTTCCTCTTACTTTGTTCTTACCTGGGATTCAGCAAAGTTTTCTTATTGTTGCTTTTTTCTCAGGCAAGAACAAATTCTAAGAGTGGTCGAGAGCACTCTTACCGAAATAAGAAATGCTTACCCAGATGAGAAACATTTAAAAAAAATAATCTAAAATACTTATTATAACTTATTGCGTGCATTCTGCTTCTGAAATGGATTATATATTGCTGTTAGAATATATATATATATATATATATATATATATATATATATATATATATATATATATATTGCTGCCCAGGCCATATGCATATAGCGCATATTTACAACCTCTCCTCTCTTCTCTTCTCTTCTCTTCTCTTCTCTTCTCTTCTCTTCTCTTCTCTTCTCTTCTCTTCTCTTCTCTTCTCTTTTCTTTTCTTTTCTTTTCTTTTCTTTTCTTTTCTTTTCTTTTCTTTTCTTTTCTTTTCTTTTCTTTTCTTTTCTTTTCTTTTCTTTTCTTTTCTTTTCTTTTCTTTCTTCTCTCTTCTCTTCTCTTCTCTGTATAGATGTAGCAGTACTGTCTATCTGTATGTCATATTATGTTATGATGAATTGAAAATGGGGGACCCTGATGTAAACAACACAAAGGTATTTCTCTGGTCTGCATCCCCTTAACAATTGTGTGTATTGAGCCGTACTGTATTGTACCAATTCTGCAATCTGTTCATAAAATGTTCAATCAATCAATCAAAACTCTGCTCCACACCTAAAGTTCTGAGCGCACTTGGAGTTTTAGCCACGGACATTTCAGAGAGAGATGACATCTCTCTCTGAAAGGAGAGAGCATATGGATCAGCAGCATATATCAGTATACTGCGCGCCGCGATTGGTTCTTGACAAGCGCGCAGCCAGTCGTTCAGTATTGACAAAGCCTACTGTACTTTTGACCGATTTATTTCGCACTATACAGTACGTATACATATAAGTACAAGTATAAGTCTTTATTTGTCATCAGATTAACACACACACACATGCGATGAGCGACCCACAGGAACACACACACATGCACTGAGTCGCAAGTCGTGAGACGTGTGTGTGTCATTTTGAGATCGCAAAGCGCTTCCTGTTGAATATATCAGACAGGGATCAGATGCCTTTCTCATTGTATACCAGTGTTAGAATGACTTTATTGTGTTCATCAAGGTAGCAGACGATATGCAAGCCGTCTATAACAATGTGTATTGTGTATAATACGATTCATAATACATTATAATTTCAGACTCTGGTCTTGGAGGAGACAAATACATATCATTGCAAAAAGATCTATCTGGAATATTCTGGGTTTATCGCTCAAATGCCCTGGGTCTCTTAGATCATTCTGGAACATAAAATAGTATAGGCACTAGCATACTCTACAACCTTCTAGAATATAAGGCACCATGACAACGAAGCCTACAACTCTAACAATAAACATCCGGTGTGTATACACATAGCAGATAACAAATTAAATGAAGTTCTATCAGTCTTTAATAATATTTTAAAAATTAACCACACTTAAACGTATGAACACTACAAGGTTATTCTAACAATTTAAGTAATCACTCCATTGAAGGCACATTGAAGCTCTAAAAGGCGCTGCTTTTCTATTCTATCTTATCTAATATGTTAATTCGAGACTAGTGGCTTCTCCACGTTGATAATTATTCTATCTCTCATTCCTTATCTATATCTTTCCATTGATTTTTATTTTATTTAATTTTTTCTTCTCATTAATCTATATTTTTAAAATATATTTTAACTTACATTGTTCTTTTCCAATGTTCTTCACATTAAGGTGTCAATATTGCTCTACAATCTTTTCCTTTTTTCCTTTTTTCCACACGTTAGTAGAGGGTTCAAATGAATATGTCGATAATGGTTTATTCTCTTTTTTTTATTGTTTATTTTATTTTTTCTGTCATTTATCACAACACTTCATTACAGTAAGGGAAGGTGCAAGACCAAAAGCGACATTCTATTGCAATAGAGTGGAAATGTTAGATCCTATGGCAATTAGCATAGGTAGATTAAGATTACAATGCTCAGTTTGGGCAATCCGGTGGACTAGGGGAGAAAGTCAATCGCGGAGGATGTGTTCTTGGAACACAGGCCTGTACGACTTTCTGGGTGAGGGGAAATTAGGGGATTTTTATTTGTATATATATATGTTTTTAAGCTCAGCTCTCAACGGGACCTCATTAATTGGATGTACATCTATTGTAGCTTCACACTCCAGAAACATTACCAAAAACTACACAAAAACATGCATAGATTATGGCTAGTTTGAATATAATGGTATGGAACACCGGAGGGATAAACAAACAACACAAACGCAAAAGCGTGCTCACACTGATGAAAAAAGAACATGTGGACTTGGCTTTATTAAGCGAAACGCACATTTTAGAGGAAGACATAAATACGTTAGCGGATAACATATACCATAATATTAGTCACTCTTCTTTTGTTACGAGAACTAGAGGGGTAGCCATAGTCGTCAGACGCAAATTAAATATCGAATTGAAAGGGGTATGGTCGGATGCTGAGGGGCGCATAACTATAGCTAGGATTATACACAATAACAGGAAAATTGCATTAGCAGCGGTATATGCCCCAAATTTGTACGAAGTGGGTTTCTTCACTTCACTAACCGAAGAAATGTTAAACCATCCCGAATACTCATATATAATAGGTGCAGATTTTAATGCCATTTGGAACCCAAGGATGGACAAAACTTACCTTACCTTTTCCAGCGAACAAAAAAATTCATCTAAAGCATTAAAAGATTGGTCGAAATCAACAGGGGTAACTGATTTATGGCGTTCACTTAACCCCATGACCCGCAAGTACTCCTGTCGTTCGTCGAGACACAACACACTATCCAGAATTGATTACGTCTTTGCATCCCCGAGAATATTTGATAAATATGAAGTGGAAATGACACCCAATGCGCTATCAGACCACTGCTACTTAATCCTGAAAGCAACATTTGGTACACTATCTTCCCGGGCCCCAAGATGGCGTTTTAATTCTATGCTGCTTAACAACAATGAATTCATTACACAAATTAAAGAAGCCCTCGCAATATTCCTACGGGATAATACTAACTCGGTGCAAGATCCCAGAATATTATGGATGTCGGTAAAGACTATGATTAAGGATTTCTCGGATAGATTTTCCTCCATATTGCGCAAAAATCAAAACACAAAACTATCTGAAATGGAAACGCTTTACTCAACGCTTTTTAATTCTTTAAAATACAACAACTCTACTAGACTAGAAAACCAAGTAAACATTCTAAAGACAGAGATCAAAGCAATATACAGACAAAAATCGGAATTGCAAATACGCAGCACAAGACAACAGCAGTACTTCCAAGGCTCTAAACCTAGTCACCTATTAGCCATGCGACTAAGAATTAATGCAAAATTTGCAGATATAACTGCCATTAGGAAACAACAAGCTCTAGTAACAGAACCCAAAATAATAAACGATACATTCAAAGAATTCTACTCCGATTTATATAATTCAGAAACGACCTTTGATCAAGACAAATTAGACACATATCTTAATCAAATTACTCTCCCTAAAATTACGGAGGAAGACGCTAAACAGTTAGAAGTACCGATCACATTAGAAGAACTCAAGGAGGCCATATCCGGAATGAAAAACGGCAAGGCTCCGGGAATTGACGGTATCCCATCAGAAATGTACATTTCTTGCTGGGACATATTTGGACCCTTATTACTAAATATGATCTTATACTCAGTCAAAGAGGGAAGTTTCCATAAACACCAAAATACCGCACTCATTTCAGTTCTTCACAAAAAAGACAAAGACCCCACTGAGTGCGGTAGTTACCGTCCTTTAAGCCTCCTTGGAACCGATGTCAAACTGTACTCTAAGATATTAGCCATCAGATTGCAAAAGCATATGAAGTCTTTAGTCCATCCGGACCAAACAGGCTTCATAAAAGGTCGTCTGATCAATGATAACATAAGGCGAATACTGCACGTACTAGATGCTGACAAAGAGGACAACACACCTAAGGCGATACTATCCCTGGATGCTATGAAAGCATTTGACAGGTTAGAATGGTCGTTTCTATGGGCAGTATTAGAAAGGATGGGGTTAGGAAAAGGATTCATTGATATGATTAAAGTACTATACAAGGACCCATCGGCCAGGATTACAACAGGCACATTCATCTCCGATATCTTTCCGGTATCACGCTCAGCCAGACAGGGTTGCCCTCTTAGTCCCGGACTATTCGATCTATCATTAGAACCTTTAGCACAATTTATAAGACAATCCCAACACATAGAACCAATAGTAATCAAGGGCACACATCTTAAAATTAGTTTATATGCGGACGACGTAATATTGTTCATGCAAAACCCCAACAACACATTGCCGCATATACTCAAGTTGATAGAAAACTTTGGTGATTTATCGGGATTTAAAATAAATTGGCCTAAGTCGGCGTTTCTTCCTCTTAACACCAGTGCAAAAAAAGACACAACCCTCCCAGGTGCGATACCTATGGTCAAACATTTCAGATGCTTGGGTGTGGAAATATTTCCCACCATAAGACAAACGGTGAAGCACAATTACACAAAAATACAGAACAAAATCAAAGACGACCTGGACAGGTGGGCAAAACTTAAAAACTCAGTACAGGCAAGGGTATCAATAGTTAAGATGGATGTATTACCAAGAATCAATTTCTTCAGCTCAATGCTTCCGTTACCTCCTCCAGAGGGCTACTGGAAAAGATTACAAACCTCCACATACAAATTTATTTGGAATAACAAACCACCTCGCATAAAAAGATCCACCGCACAGAGAAATAAAGCAGACGGTGGCATGGCAGTCCCAGATTTTTTACAATATTTTAAGGCCTTCACTTTAAGACCAGTGAAGATATGGTCTGATCCCCAGGCTTTGGTATCTTGGAGAGAATTAGAAGGAAACATGGTAGCCCCACAGAGACTGGAAGACATAGCACACACTAAACTTTCAATCAAGCATTGTGAGCGAGAATTTGGCCCAATAATTACCCATGCAATCAGAACATGGCGGGAAACACAAAAGAAATATCCTAAACCTCAAGAATGGCATAATCACACTCCCATATTCAATAACAATGCACTCTTAATGGGAAAGCGACCTATAAGATTCCCTATATGGGAAGAGAAAGGCATACACACATTAGGGGATATTTTTAATAACAAGGGCCTCTGTAGTTATGTCGAAATATGTATAAAGTTTAACCTCACCGAGTCCACATGGCTTTTTTACATACAGTTACGACTTTGTATGAGATCTCACGGTGTTCCATTACTAGTACCAATTGAACACCACAGATACCACAAATTTTTCTATGAAAGAGATACATTGGGAGGTTTTGTATCAAGTTTTTATTATCAATTACTAACGTCCTCGTATGAAACCCTTCAAATAGACACTGTCTGGAGGAGGGATATACCAGACCTGGAATATGACTTTGATTGGCAAGGAGCCTGGGCAAATGTCCGACTTACATCAAGGAACCCGGATCATCAACAAATCAATCTGAACTATATTCACAGGACATACTTGACTCCTATAAGGCTGTGCAAAATGGGGCTTATACAAGACTCCAAATGCTCCCAATGTACAAATGGGGACGAAGGAACATTTATGCACATGTATTGGGACTGCCCACCAGTTAAGGCATTCTGGAAAGATGTATCCCAACAATTATCAACACTCGTATTTTGGAATATACCTGTACACCCCGCGGTATTACTATTGAATGATGTTTTTGAGTTTGCAGTGAATCCACAACTAAAAAGATTGGTTTTATCGGGTATCACAGTAGCTAAAAAACTGATCGCATCACGTTGGTTTCAACCGGAAAAAATGTGCCGAAAAGTGTGGTTTCTTACATATCTTGATGTGATATATCAAGAAATATCTACAGCAAGAATTCTGGGGCTCAATGAATCCAAAATGTCAATGTGGTTAGAAGTGGTGGAGAGAATAAAAGCTAGCTTATAATGGTGGTGTCTGGTTAGGAGTGAGGGATAATGGAGGTACTATCCAAGAGGGGGTCTGGGAGGGGGGGGTTTGAGCTGGAGCATATGTGTGTAGGGTTTTAGAAAATAGGTATTAGGGGTATATTATATACTAACATTTATATAATTGTAATTTCGCTGGATATACACTGTATACGGCTAAAATGTTATTATAGACTATTTTTGTTTTATCCTGTTTCTGTACTTGCATATATTATAACCACCTTTACTGAAAGTTTCATTATGCATTGTGTGTTGAGTACTGACTTTTAATAATTTTTTGTTTTGCAATAATAAAAAAAATATAAAAAAAAGGGATCAGATGCCGAACCACGGCTGTTTTACACACGCCTCATTCGCCTTATAAGGAGATGGTGGGCGTGTGTATGCAAATGACTTTAGCGCGAACGCGCTTTTGAGTTTAAGAATGAGTGGGATTCATCATGCAAACGACCTGGGTAAGAACCGATTTTGACGTTAAGAACGGCTTGATGAATGTGGCGTGGCTTTTCTTATTGTTCTCTTAACAGACAGGTAAGCAAGAATATAAGAAAAATAATAAGAGAGTATTGTTGAATGATTATTATTATTATTTTGTCTCTGTCTCAATGAAGACTGAGCCGGCGAGCGAAAGCATTGGAGTTAATCCAACGATGACGTCGCCTAGCTCAGGAACTGTATGGTTGAAACATGCAAACGTTCAAACGCACACACACTAATAAGCTTTTGGAGGCTTTTAACCAGGGCCGGACTGGGGAAATCATTCAGGCCAGGAAATATAGTGCAAAATATAGCCCCAGTCAGCCCACCAGGAAATTTGTTTGTTACAAAGACTTAATTTCCTGCATTCTGGTGCAGGCATTTTTTTTATTTGTACCCTTTAAATGCCAGTGTTTGTGATGGCATCACAAATTATTGTTAAAAAACAGGCTAGCATATGTATGATTAGCAACAACATAGATTTTTATGGATTTTCAGTTTTTTTGTAATTGATAAAAAATACAATCTTTTATTCAACTTCAGCCCTGATCATAACACCACATATTCATTTTATAATTCTAACCCTTTAAATGCCAGTGTGTGTGATGGCATATATTTGCAATATATCAAATGCAAAGTAGATTTTTCTGGGGGGGATTATTACAGGCTAGCATGTGTCAATGATTAGCAGTTTTTTGTAAGGGTCCCGCCTCCACCAATCACATGCTGCTCCCTTTGTGTGTGTGTGAGAGCAAGAGAGAGAGAGAGAGATAGTTCTCCAACTTGTGTGAGTTGCAGTGATTTCCTGGTTGTTCCCCACCTAGGTTATCTAACTATTGCTCTGGTGCAACTAGAAACACTGGCCTGGCCTGCTTCTAAGTTCAGTGGCCTGACTGCATATCTGGGGGTCGCGACCCCGACTTTCGGAACCCCTGGCCTAGCTAACCTGCACTGTCCGCTTCAGTTCATTGTGCTAAGCTAGGCTAACGTGATAATTCCCAAGACATCACGCATCCCTATATCTGTACATATCCCTTACCTACTCTTACTAGTTATTATATCTATATCTGTACATATCCTTACCTACTCTTACTAGTTATTATATCTATATCTGTACATATCCCTTACCTACTCTTACTATATCTATATCTGTACATATCCCTTACCTACTCTTACTAGTTACTATATCTATATCTACATATCCCTTACCTACTCGTACTAGTTACTATATCTATATCTGTACATATCCCTTACCTACTCTTATAGTTACTATATCTATATCTGTACATAATCCCTTGCCTACTCTTACTAGTTACTATATGTATATCTGTACATATCCCTTACCTACTCTTACTAGTTACTATATCTATATCTGTACATAATCCCTTGCCTACTCTTACTAGTTACTATATCTATATCTGTACATAATCCCTTGCCTACTCTTACTAGTTACTATATCTATATATGTACATAATCCCTTGCCTACCCTTGCTAATAGTTACTATATCTATATCTGGACATACGGTCAATAAACGGCCCATGTTGTGCTCATTATATATCTATATAATCTATATAGTGTGTGTGTGTGTGTGTGTGTGTGTGTGTGTGTGTGTGTGTGTGTGTGTGTGTGTGTGTGTGTGTGTGTGTGTGTGTGTGTGTGTGTGTGTGTGTGTGTGTGTGTGTGTGTGTGTGTGTGTGTGTGTGTGTGTGTGTGTGTGTGTGTACTGGTATGTTTGTCTATATGTGTATGCTCACTACGTGCCCAGTCATAATATATATATATATATATATATATATATATATATATATATATATATATATATAACACTCTAGTTACTATATCTGTACATATCCCTAGCCTACTCTTTCTAGTTACTATAATCTGTACATATCCCTTACCTACTCTTACTAGTTACTATATCTATCTGTACATATAGATTACCTATGAATGAATGATGAATGAATTAATTAATTAATTAATGAATAAAAACTTTATTTAACAGATTGCAGAATGGGTACAATACAGTACGGCTCAATACACACAATTGTTAAGGGGATGCAGACCAGAGAAAGACGTTTGTCTTGTTTACATCAGGGTCCCCCATTTTCAATTCATAGTGACATGTATGACATACACAACATACATGACATCATGACATTTATGGCATAGGGACATACATGACATACAGGTATATAGTACTGTTACATTTGTGACAGATACGATATGCAAATAGTACTACTCTTACTAGTAGTTACTATATCTGTACATATCCCTAGCCTACTCTTTCTAGTTACTATATCTGTACATATCCTTTACCTACTCTTACTAGTTAATATCTGTACATATCCCTAGCCTACTCTTTCTAGTTACTATATCTGTACATATCCCATCTATCCATAGCCTACTCTTTCTAGTTACTATATCTATATCTACATAGCCCTTACCTACTCTTATAGTTACTATATCTATATCTGTACATATCCCTTACCTACTCTTTCTAGTTACTATATCTACATATCCCTTACCTACTCCTACTAGTTACTATATCTATATCTGTACATATCCCTTACCTATTCTTACTAGTTACTATATCTATATCTGTACATATCCCTTACCTACTCTTACTAGTTACTATATCTGTACATATCCCTTACTTACTCTAGTTACTATATCTATCTGTACATATCCCTTACCTATGAATGAATGAATGAATGAAAACTTTATTTAACAGATTGCAGAATGGGTACAATACAGTACGGCTCAATACACACAATTGTTAAGGGGATGCAGACCAGAGAAAGACTTTTGTCTTGTTTACATCAGGGTCCCCGATTTTCGATTCATATCGATAGTTTAATAGCTAGCCTTGGCTCGTTTAACAATATGCAAAATATGTGTACAGCCCTGTACTCATACTGAAGTTATTCTTGGTATATAATAGGTCTGATTGTGTAACGAATCGATTCCACGTCGCGCTGTGTGTGAGAGAGAGAAGGAGAGAGGGAGAGATCTGCCTGTGTTTGGAGACGGGGCGAGTTTTGTTTCTAACTTTTCTATTTATATATTGTGTTTCAAGTTGTGAATTAGAGTCTAGACTATACTTTATTTCACTGGTTGTGTGTTGTTGTAGTAACAGCTGAGCGACTCGTTCATAAGAGCCGATTCATTGCCGTGAGCGTGAGTCGAATCGCTCACGTCTTGCCATGAGTCTGTTGCAAAATGTTTGGTATAGCGCCCCTAGTGGCGAAGTACCCACCGGCCGCCACTGCGGGACGGCCGTGTTGCATCGCAGTTCTGTACGTGACTTGAGTTTTTAATGCTTATAGTTAAATACAGTGATGTCTACTGTATACAAGAGTACTGTGATATAGTTAAATACAGTGATGATCTGTCTCACTGTATACAAGGCTTCTCTCTTGTCCTGTGTGTTGCATTGCTGTTACAAAATGAGGGGTTGTCCCAACACTGAGAATATGTTACATATATGTGCATTGTGCCTTTTCTGCAGTTCAGCTGTGACAAGAACCCTCCCTCTTGAAACACAATCACTGCAGTTAATAACGTGCGTGTGAGGATATCTTGATCAAATGTGCGTGTAGTACAAAATGGCGGCTCACACGTAAATCTTCTCTTTTCTACCTAAAGTTTAACCTAAAATATTTACAAATAATAAATGACAAGATTGCTGGATCTGGAGTCATATTTGACTCAATGTCTAGTCTGAAAGTTTGATCAGAATTTATTTCAATGGTACAGGCTTGCACACCACTGCTAGATGTACGATATTTATTGTATTTGTACGATAAAAGCAGCTCACTTGTTACAGGCACATAAACAGCCCGTTAAGAACAGGACTGAAACAGAGAGGCATAGAGGCTGCTAGAATGAGAACAGGACTGAAACAGAGGCATAGAGGCTGCTAGAATGAGAACAGGACTGAAACAGAGGCATAGAGGCTGCTAGAATGAGAACAGGACTGAAACAGAGAGGTATAGAGGCTGCTAGAACGACAACAGGACTGAAACAGAGAGGTATATTTAAGCATTACATCACGTGCAGGAGTGCGTTATAAGAATTAGATCATGCCTAGGGGTGGTCGTTAAACCCCCCTAGGCATTATCTAATTCTTATAACGCACAACTACAAGTGGTGTAATGTCTTTTATACAATTGCCGAATTCATCCAACCTTATTGCTATACAATAAACACATTAATTGAAGATTTATTCACAAAACCATCCGCAGAAAAAGTAGTTCCAGAAAAAAAGAAGAGAAGTTGACTCCGTGTCTAGAAGCAGCTCGGTGGTGCGGTGTTTCAACGCATTCCATCTAAGAGTGAAGTGAGCGGTTGTTATTGGATTGATTGATTGATTGATTGAAAATGTTATTAATGTCCGCCTTGTACATAATATTCTCTGCTTCGAAGTGGTTATGCTTTGGCCCTCTTTCGAAGTGGGTTATGCTTAGAGTTTGGAATCAGGGCTGGTGGTCTATCGCCCTGCTCTAAAGATAGACTCTAAGCATAACCCACTTCGAAGAGGGCCAAAGCATAACCACTTCGAAGCAATAGGTTGCTTCAAAGTATGGCATCTAACAGTGAAGTGAGCGGTTGTTATTGGATTGATTGATTGATTGATTGATTGATTGAACATTTTATTAACAGTGAAACGACAGTGTCCTTTTGAAGGAGAGGGAGGTTCTACAACGAATGACATCTAACAACACACTTCCTGCAATTTATATTTTGTTTCACAATGAGTCATGACCAACCAATTACATAATCCAACATTTTGTAAGCAACTAACACATTCCACGTGACAGAATCATTTTTGAATGAGTCGTTATGACGCTATCAATACATCCATTCATAAAGATTATTGTCCACCATCTTGGTTTCATTCCTAAAAACCCGAACGGTGGAGTTATTCGGAAAAAAAACATAATTCGGTTGTGGGCGGGTTCTGGGAGTGTGTGAGAAATAACAACGTGTAACTTGACTGTTTCAGCCAATCAGAATCAAGAAATGTGCATGCCATTGTATAAAGGCTGCTAGAATGAGAACAGGACTGAAACAGAGAGGTATAGAGGCTGCTAGAATGAGAACAGGACTGAAACAGAGAGGTATAGAGGCTGCTAGAATGAGAACAGAACTGAAACAGAGAGGTATAGAGGCTGCTAGAATGATAACAGGACTGAAACAGAGAGGTATAGAGGCTGCTAGAATGAGAACAGTACTGAAACAGAGAGGTATAGAGGCTGCTAGAATGAGAACAGGACTGAAACAGATATGTATAGAGGCTGCTAGAATGACAACAGGACTGAAACAGAGAGGTATAGAGGCTGCTAGAATGAGAACAGGACTGAAACAGAGGTATAGAGGCTGCTAGAATGAGAACAGGACTGAAACAGAGAGGTATAGAGGCTGCTAGAATGAGAACAGGACTGAAACAGAGAGGTATAGAGGCTGTTAGAATGCATTCAAAAAAGAGTGTCTGTCTCAGCAAAGGACCTCAAAAATCCATCCTGAGCTCCTGTACTTCCAGAGTGTGTCCCTCCTGAGCTCCTGTACTTCCAGAGCATGTCCCTCCTGAGCTCCTGTACTTCCAGAGCGTGTGATCCCCTTTAACAGTGCATGTCTCCCTCCTCCCCAGGCGAGGCGCTGCAGTGCCACACCTGTATGGCTTCCAACAACGATGACTGCAACCGGCAAGGCTCCAAAACCTGCCCCAGCTACTCGGACGCCTGCGCCGTCGTCGTGGGACATGACAGTGAGTCTGACGCTTCAGAAGCTACTAGTGCACTGTAGTTTCATTCAGAGGCCCTCCTCCATTAGTAGTTTAGTAGTTTAGTCCAAGGTTCCATCCAATTACCATGAAGCTCCTGGTTTCTGGTGGTGGGGGGGGGGGGCATTCTTAACCCTTTCACTACTACAGAAGGTTCACCCTTTCATGGCAACAATACAGAAGGTTAATCCTTTAACTACCACACTACAGAAGGTTAACCCGTTCACTACCACACTACAGAAGGTTAACCCGTTCACTACCACACTGCAAACGGTTAGTGTGGCAGTGAAAGGGTTAACCTTCTGTATTGTCGCCGTGAAAGGGTTAACCCTTTGGTAGTGTGGTAGTGAAAGGGTTAATGGTATTGTTTTACGACCCCTGAGGTATAGGGGTAAAGGGCTGTAACATAAATATTGGTTGACAGAAATGATGACCAGGTTTGTAAACAAAAAGGATATTTATTAACAGGAAGTTTAAAAGGAAGCACAACTGTATCTCAAGGGTGTAATATTATTATTAATTAATTAATTATTATACTGTAAACATTAGATATACTGTAAACATTATACTGTAAACATTAGATATACTGTAAACAATATACAGTAAACATTATACTGTAAACATTAGATATACTGTAAACATTATACTGTGAACATTAGATATACTGTACACATTATACTGTAAACATTAGATATACTGTAAACATTATACTGTAAACATTAGATATACTGTAAACATTATACTGTAAACATTATACTGTAAACATTAGATATACTGTAAACATTAGATATACTGTAAACATTATACTGTAAACATTAGATATACTTATACTGTAAATATTAGATATACTGTAAACATTAGATATACTGTAAACATTATACTGTAAACATTATACTGTAAACATTAGATATACTGTAAACAATATACAGTAAACATTATACTGTAAACATTATATATACTGTAAACATTATACTGTAAACATTAGATATACTGTACACATTATACTGTAAACATTAGATATTCTGTAAACATTATACTGTAAACATTAGATATACTGTAAACATTATACTGTAAACATCTTACTGTAAACATTAGACTGTAAACATTAGATATACTGTAAACATTATACTGTAAACATTATATATACTGTAAACATTATACTGTAAACATTATATATACTGTAAACATTATATATACTGTAAACATTATACTGTAAACATTAGATATACTGTAAACATACTGTAAACATTAGATATACTGTAAACATTATACTGTAAACATTATTGTTGTGAAGGATCAGATTAAACCGAATATATATATTTATTTATGGATATATATTTAATAGTATTTGTATATCGTTTGATATCCCTTGTATATTCCTTGTACATATACACTGAATATCCCTTTAGTCTACTAACAGCCCATAATAGTTTCATTCTCTCATTGGACAAGAACTTGGCGCCAGCAGCCAAGCCCCTTGGTTCAAGTTCAATCGTGCCGACGAACATGTCGTTACTAGCCCCGGTTCCGCGTAGGAATACGTCTACCGAAATACGAATGGTACTATTTGTTCACAGCGCATATATATATGGCGCAAGTAAAGTAGAACTTCCTTTTAGTCCCTTAGCCCTTAGTTCTTTACCCTCCAACCTAGTGGCAAGACGTTAAGCCTCACCCACGATACACGTGTGGTGCAGTATGGTCAACTTGGCCTCAGAATGGCATTGAGACATCGTGTGGATTAATAGTTGAATTGTCATAGTTTGGCACTATACCGTCGAGTGGGACGTATTTCTATTAAGTTAATAATAGTCTATTATGTATGGTGCATCGTTCGGTTAGAGTTATACAGTGAGTAGTACCCCCATCGTTTTCCTCGCGTTATCTAGAGTCTTAACCAGGCTGGGCAGACCACGTGTGGTGCTTTCATCCGAGGAGTTCTGGGCTAGGACGAGTGGACCTGCACATTGGATTACCTTACCCGGACGACGGCGAGCCCTACACGGCTTGGATTATCTACTTGCTTTGGGTGCTTTGATTTATGCCATGGATAACAGCCAACACTGGTGAGTGTTGGAACTACCCCCCGAGAGGAGTCCAGGTGAGACGGCGCTCTACCCCGAGTGAGGTCGCCTCACGTCTCTTCGTTGTGGACCGGCAGCTACCGTCTACAAGAGGGCCCAACTGTATTAATCTGTGGACCAAGGTTCTGTGGGCACCGTGTTCAGCACTCTGAATTCTCCCAAGAAATCGTTGGCCAGATGGGATATCGCCGGCGGCTCTCCTAACCCCCCCCCCCTACTGACTTACAACCAGCAGGACCCCCCTTTAGTATATCCAGCTATAATCATTAAGTACCATCGCTATAGTTCCCTAAAGAACCAGGTTGTATACTTGCTTCCTGCGTAACCAGAGATTGGACATTCAATGTTGATTTGCCTACGAATACTCATTTGCCTTACAAGTGCATTCAAATCATAAATGTTATTACGTGAACGTTGTATATACCCTTTGCTATATATTAAATATTCGACGGATACATTTGTGTGGACTTGGTTTCATGGTGGGAAAGTGTTCATCATATCTATATCATGTACTGTGTGGCCAGTAGTTAAAGTACATAAAGCGGTAGTGGTTTAATGATACCATACTTATCAATACAGTCAGGGAATTGTACCCCTCAGTTACAATTGGTCCTTCGAGCCGGAGGGTAACTAGTGTAATATTAATATAGTGTTATTAATATTGAAATGGCCTATGATGAACACTCCACGAAACGGTCCTCCTAACGTAGAACGCCCGCGGCGCAGACGACAGCCACCTCCGTACTTAGAGGATTACGCTGTCAGTCAACTACCTAGCCTTCGACAAACGGTAAACGCGGTAAAAGTAGAAAGTAAAATTATGTCTGACCTTAACGACCAGGTTACCCCGACCACAGAGGCCCTAGTGGGTTCTAATGTAACTGACCAAGCTCACGGTGGGGACCAGGAGGGAGCTGACATGCCTTTACCCCCCGCCAATACCGAAGAAGTAGTCCCCGACCAGCCCCGGGAGGAAGACAACCCTACAGAGAGAGAACTCTGCACGGAACAAGATGAGGAGAGCGCCAAGGAGATAGAGCTCCAGGACTCCCCAACGAGTACAGCCAGGAGCGGCTCACCTCTACAACCGTCTTCCCCCAGCGAAGCGGAGAGGATGCTATCACAGGCGTTCCTCGTCAGCCTGACAGCCTCTACCGAACGCGATCGACTCCAGGGTGAACGCGATCGACTTCAGGGTGAACGCGATCGACTCCAGACACAGCAACGGAGCGAAGAAGAGCGCATACGCCTGGAGATGAGACGCCTTCAGACGGAAGAGAATATGGCAAGAGACCGAGCAGACACCCAGCGTGCCGCTGCCGGTGCCCAAAGAGAAACAGAGCGCGACCTCGCTCTCATCCAGCGCGAAACCGAGCGCGACAGACTACAGGGCGAGCGCGACAGACTACAAGCCGAGCGCGACAAGTTACAAGCGCAGCTAATGGAGCAGCTGATCACCAAGGCAACACCCTCTCCCTCCGCCAGGGGTTCAAGGAACTCGTCGAGACAACAGTCAAGGGCAGCATCCCCTAACCGAGCAAGCGACCCTGAACTTGACCAACAGACCAAGCCTATACCCCCCGCAGACCCCCTTCCCCGACCGGTCCAAGCGAGACCCAGCTACAAGGAAGGAGCAGCATACACTGCGGAGAGGCTAAATAAACGACTACAGGATCTAGAGGACCTGACAGAAGAAGAAGAGGGAGAGGAGGAGAACCAAGCCCGACGACAGCACAGTACTCCACCGGACCAGGAGGTCCAGTACAGCCCAGGCTATACCCCCGCGGCGCTGCGCTACAGACCCCCGACTCTATTCACGGGTGAGCATGACGCACGACCAGCCCCGAGGAATAGCACCTGGACCAGCGGGCCATGGTACCCTGCCGGTACCAGCCCACAGAGAGGCGCAAGAGGAGACTCGCCTAGGAGGCCTCTCCCCCAACGCTCGCCGATGTATCAGCCATCCACGGCGTCATACATTGCCACACCGACCATCCCAGACTTCACCCATGAGAATCGGGCACAGTACACGGAGCTCCGAATGTGCTTAGAGACAATGATGGTGGATGTCGTTGATGAACGTCACAAGTATGCAATATTACTGAAGCACCTGAAAGTACCCCGAGCGCACAATATAGCGCTAGCCTATGCCACCTCTACGACCCCATACACCGCGGCTCTAGCAGCGCTGGACCAGAGATATGGACGTATATGGGATTACGTAATCCAAGAGATAAGGCATATTGACCGCCTACCCCCAGCAACAGACAATCGCTCATTAGACGACCTGTCTATAAAAGTGCAGTCCCTGGTAGGGATGCTGGGAGCGCAACGAGAAAAGGGTATGCACGAGCTATACGCCAACTCTAACGTCGAGAGGATTTTAGAGAAGCTGCCACCCGCCAGACAAGAGCGCTTCAGGCGGCAGAGAGACCACCGTGATCCTAACGGTCCCGAACCATCCCTCCTCGATCTAGCCGACTTCCTGGCGAGAGAAGTCAGCAGCCTACGACTAGATACGTTCGTGCGGAGCACACCAAGCTCCAGAGAGGGACCCAGGAGAATAAACGATGGAAGAAGATCGGTGACTGTCATGCACCAATCAGAATCAGTACCGAGCAGTAAGAACCACAGTACCCCCTCGAGAAAAGAGAAGTGGAAGATGGTGTGCCCGTACTGCGAGAAGGAACACTGGCTGTCACAATGTGACCTGTTCAAGAAGATGAATGCAGAAGAAGTGAGTCAATGGATAAAGTCCAACAGGCGCTGTTACCGATGTGCGCGCAGTCACATGGCAGCCGAGTGCCGCCTAAAGAAGAGGTGCAGTCGGTGTGACGGAGCCCACCTAGATGTCCTACACGACAGTAACAGAAGAAAGCCTGCACCTGCACCATCGAGCAGCACAAAGGCAAGTGTCATGTACATTGACCCCGCCAGCAGCAGCGGCGCCCAAGTGCTCTTAAAGGTAGTCCGTGTAACATTGAGCTACCAAGATAAAGTCATGGACACTTACGCCGTCCTTGATGACGGGTCAGAGAAGACCCTTCTGCTCGCGTTTGCTGCGGCCCAGCTGGGACTGCGGGGGAGCGAGAACCAAATGACAATTCGGACAATAAGAAGAGATTTAAAGACGATAAAAGGCGAGAATGTCTCCTTCACTATTGCAGCAAGCGGGCAGCCAGAGAGACGGTATAGGATTACAAATGCTTTCACCAGCCAAGAAATAGGACTATCACAGTACACCTACCCCATCGCCAAGCTGATGGATAAATATGTGCACCTGCGTCAACTACCTATCCCGCTCATAGACGGCGCCACCCCGACCCTGCTGATAGGCTCCGACCATGCAGACCTCATAGTCCCGATAGACCGGGTCCATACAGGACCCAGAGGCTGTCCTGCAGCAGTCGAGACCCGCCTAGGATGGACACTACAAGGCCCCCTCGCTAAATCTCTCAACCGAACAGCAGCCACTAGCTGCCTCCACTCCAGAGTGACAGAAGAAGACACCACTCTCCTGCAGCATGTCGAGAGGCTATGGACACTAGAGACAATGCCCTTTAAGAACGAAAAGAAAGACATTCGTTCTAAAGAAGACATTTACGCCATAAACCTCCTCGAGCAAGGGACAAAGAGAGTCACAGTCGGCGGAGTGATGAGATACGCAACTCCACTCCTGAGGCGAGAGGGAATGCCCACCTTTCACGCCACGAAAGAAGCTACGGAGCGGTATCTATTGAACACAGAGCGGCGCCTAGCCAAAGACCCCGCTCAAGAGAGTGTGTACCGCGCTGAGATTGAGAAGCTAATCACAGCGAGACACGTAATGAAGATTGACATTAAAGAGGCCGATCAGACGACCGAATCATGGTACGTGCCGCACCACAAGGTCCACCACAACGGCAAGGATCGCATTGTGTTTAACTGCAGCTACCAGATCGGATCCCAGAATCTGAATAAAGAGCTCTTGCCCGGCCCCACACTCGGCCCCTCTCTACTAGGCGTGCTACTACGCTTCCGCCAGGACAAGGTGGCTATCAGCGGGGATATCAAAGGGATGTTCCTGCAGGTGAGACTAGTGGAGGAGGACAAGCCCCTGCTGCGGTTCCTATGGAGAGAGAGGATCGGAGATGAGCACCCCGCCATCTATCAATGGGAAGTCCTCCCTTTCGGAACTACATGCAGCCCGTGCTGTGCTACATTTGCACTACAGAAACACGTCGCAGAGGACCCAGCAGCAGATGAAGAGGTCCGACACAGTGTGAAGAACAGTTTCTACGTGGACAACTGTTTACAAAGCGTTTCGACTCAAGAAGAAGCCGAGGCTCTCCTACTCAAGCTACGCGCCTCCCTGATCAAAGGCGGCTTTGATCTCAGGCAGTGGGCCAGCAGCGACCCGCACGTATTGCGCAGCCTCTCCCCCGCGGACAAGGCTGCCAGCAGCGAGACCTGGATGGCGACCATCCCAGGAGAAGCCCAAGAAATGACACTAGGATTAGTCTGGCGCTTCAAAACAGACTCGCTCCACTATAGACACAAACCCCTGACCACGGAGCAGGGAAGGTCGACGGCGATACCGACCACCAGACGGAGTGTGTACAGAACACTCGCCAGACAATATGACCCGTTGGGATGTATTCTACCTTACACCACCAGGGCAAAGATGATTGTACGAGCACTATGGGACAAGGACCAGGGCTGGGACGACCCAATACCCGCACCCCTTGCCTCCACATGGAGAGAGTGGGAGACGGAACTCCGCTCACTCCCAGGCGTCAATATACGCCGCAGCTACTTCCCACCCACAGTGAGGCCAGAGACATGCAAGATGGATCTACACGTCTTCAGCGACGCCTCCGAAGTAGCCTATGGATCAGTGGCCTACTTGCGTGCCCAAGAGAAGGGAGGAGAGATACACACCGCTTTCATCCTGGCTCGCTCAAGAATAGCCCCACGAAAGCAACAATCTATCCCGCGTCTAGAGCTCTGCGCAGCCCTAGCAGGAGCGCATCTAGCCACGTTAATCCAACGTGAACTCACCATTCCGGTGCACAGAACAATCTTGTGGTCAGATTCCACGACAGTACTCACATGGATCAAGTCTGATTCATGCAGATACAAAGTCTTCGTGGGAGTCAGAGTCACCGAGATTCAAGAGTTAACAGAAACAGCGAGCTGGTGGTATGTGGACACCAAACACAACCCAGCTGACGTCATCACCCGGGGAATGTCCCTAGATGACCTCACCCGTCACAACATCTACAGTGACGGACCAGAGTTCCTCAAGCTCCCGGAAGAAGAGTGGCCTACGCCCACCCCACGGGAAGCGAGTAAAGAGGAGGCTGAGAACAAGAAACCTATGTTCTGTGGACTGAGCACAGTCGCCTCCACAGACCCCAACATAGATGATTGCCTCACCCTACAAAGTGCGCAACTAAAGACATTTCTGTGGCACCACCCAGAGATTCAGCCCACTGCCGACATTTCAGCAGCTGACTACGAAGAAGCAGAACTTCTTCTACTACAACGAGCCCAGAGAGACTCGTTCCCCGACGAGCTAGACTGTCTACAGGGAGGAAAGCCCGTCCCATCAGACAGCAGATTGCTCCACCTGGCACCCGAGAGCGACGCCCATAATCTCATCAGAGTGGGTGGTCGTCTGCGGAGGGCCCCCAATCTACCGGATGACGTTAAGTACCCGATAGTCTTGAACAGCCGACACAAGGTCACAGAGCTGATCATAAAGAAATACGACGAGGATGTGCATCACGCAGGAGCAGAGAGAGTCTTCGCGGAGATCAGACGTCGCTATTGGATACTTCAAGGGAGAGAAGCAGTGCGACGCTTCCAGCGAACCTGTCTAGACTGCCGAAAGTGGCGCGCGCAGCCCAGCATACCCCGGATGGCTGACCTACCCCCCAGTCGCCTCCGACTCGGCGACAAGCCATTCCACTCCACAGGCATGGACTGTTTTGGCCCGTTGTATATAAAGAAAGGAAGAGGAACCGAGAAGCGGTGGGGTATTGTATTCAAATGCATGACCACCAGAGCGATACATATCGAACTCCTTCCAACCATGAGCACAGACTCATTCCTTATGGCCTTCCGAAGATTCACATCACGGGAAGGAAAACCGTCTACGTTGTTGTCTGATCACGGGACAAACTTCAAAGGCGGAGAAAGAGAGCTGAGAGAGAGCTTCCAAGCTATGGGCCCAGAACTTAAGACCCACCTCGCTCCATCCCAGATTGACTTCCAGTTTAATCCCCCGAACGCACCCCACTTCGGTGGAACTTGGGAACGAGAAGTACGTTCTATAAAGACAGCCCTGTACGCCGTGCTTGGGGCCCAGACTGTAGCGGAAGAAGTCCTAATGACAGTCTTCACGGAGATCGAGGGAGTATTGAACTCCAAGCCCCTCGGTTACGTCTCAAGTGATGTAGCAGATGTCCACCCAGTCACCCCCAACACCCTCTTGATTGGGCGGCTGGACCCCGCGCTACCACAGACAATGTACAGGCCTGAAGAAGCGAACGGCCGAAGAATGTGGAGGTACAGTCAAGTACTGGCCGACAAGTTTTGGAACAGCTTTCTACTCCACTACCTACCGTCTCTACAGACCCGCCAGAAGTGGGTAAAAGAGAGAGACAATTTGACAGAAGGAACAGTCGTCATGATTATCGACCAGTCACTACCCAGAGCTATGTGGCCGGCTGGCCGCGTAAGCAAAGTGATCACCGGTGCCGATGGAAAGGTCCGAGCAGCTGAAGTGCTCGTCCAAGGGCGAACTTACACACGACCCGTGGCGAGGCTAATAGAACTGCCCAGACTCCCAGACACTATCGATGACGACCATGACCCCACGACTTTGTGAGTTGACTGGCCCTTACAGCGGACCTTGAGTGGTAGACAGTGCGGTTAATCTGTCTCTGCTTAGCTAATTAGGTGGGACTAATTAGGGGGCGGCTGTTGTGAAGGATCAGATTAAACCGAATATATATATTTATTTATGGATATATATTTAATAGTATTTGTATATCGTTTGATATCCCTTGTATATTCCTTGTACATATACACTGAATATCCCTTTAGTCTACTAACAGCCCATAATAGTTTCATTCTCTCATTGGACAAGAACTTGGCGCCAGCAGCCAAGCCCCTTGGTTCAAGTTCAATCGTGCTGACAAACATGTCGTTACTAGCCCCGGTTCCGCGTAGGAATACGTCTACCGAAATACAAATGGTACTATTTGTTCACAGCGCATATATATATGGCGCAAGTAAAGTAGAACTTCCTTTTAGTCCCTTAGCCCTTAGTTCTTTACCCTCCAACCTAGTGGCAAGACGTTAAGCCTCACCCACGATACACGTGTGGTGCAGTATGGTCAACTTGGCCTCAGAATGGCATTGAGACATCGTGTGGATTAATAGTTGAATTGTCATAGTTTGGCACTATACCGTCGAGTGGGACGTATTTCTATTAAGTTAATAATAGTCTATTATGTATGGTGCATCGTTCGGTTAGAGTTATACAGTGAGTAGTACCCCCATCGTTTTCCTCGCGTTATCTAGAGTCTTAACCAGGCTGGGCAGACCACGTGTGGTGCTTTCATCCGAGGAGTTCTGGGCTAGGACGAGTGGACCTGCACATTGGATTACCTTACCCGGACGACGGCGAGCCCTACACGGCTTGGATTATCTACTTGCTTTGGGTGCTTTGATTTATGCCATGGATAACAGCCAACACTGGTGAGTGTTGGAACTACCCCCCGAGAGGAGTCCAGGTGAGACGGCGCTCTACCCCGAGTGAGGTCGCCTCACGTCTCTTCGTTGTGGACCGGCAGCTACCGTCTACAAGAGGGCCCAACTGTATTCATCTGTGGACCAAGGTTCTGTGGGCACCGTGTTCAGCACTCTGAATTCTCCCAAGAAATCGTTGGCCAGATGGGATATCGCCGGCGGCTCTCCTAACCCCCCCCCCCTACTGACTTACAACCAGCAGGACCCCCCTTTAGTATATCCAGCTATAATCATTAAGTACCATCGCTATAGTTCCCTAAAGAACCAGGTTGTATACTTGCTTCCTGCGTAACCAGAGATTGGACATTCAATGTTGATTTGCCTACGAATACTCATTTGCCTTACAAGTGCATTCAAATCATAAATGTCATTACGTGAACGTTGTATATACCCTTTGCTATATATTAAATATTCGACGGATACATTTGTGTGGACTTGGTTTCATGGTGGGAAAGTGTTCATCATATCTATATCATGTACTGTGTGGCCAGTAGTTAAAGTACATAAAGCGGTAGTGGTTTAATGATACCATACTTATCAATACAGTCAGGGAATTGTACCCCTCAGTTACAATTATATATACTGTAAACATTATATATACTGTAAACATTATACTGTAAACATTATACTGTAAACATTATATATACTGTAAACATTATACTGTAAACATTAGATATACTGTAAACATTATACTGTAAACATTATACTGTAAACATTATACTGTAAACATTATATATACTGTAAACATTATACTGTAAACATTATATATACTGTAAACATTATACTGTAAACATTAGATATACTGTAAACATTATACTGTAAACATTAGATATACTGTAAACATTATACTGTAAACATTAGATATACTGTAAACATTATACTGTAAACATTAGTTTAACTTTTTTTTTATTTAAAACCGCTGTATGTATAAGTCTGTGTGTATGTATAAGCAGTGTTGGGAAAGTTCACTTTCTACATGAACTAGTTCAGTTCACAGTTCAAAATTTTTTCTGTCCATACAATGGGGCACTGGGCCTTTAGAAGGATCCGAGACATTTCAGCAGGAAAATAGTCTAATAGTGGGGCCCACACCTCCTGAAAGGAAGCGTTGTTTCCTCTATGCATTGCACAGTGTCTTTCATGGGGTAGCACACCAAAGATCTCTCTATACCACATTTGTAAAAATGGAGGCTTATCCTTAATCCAGTTTATCAGAATGCATTTCCGGGCTGAAAGTAGAAGTTTATCAAATAGTTTGAATTGTAAACTCTTTTAAATGCATACGCGACGTCTAGAGGTAGAGTCTGACTCTGACTGAGCGAGTGCTGCTGCTGCAGCTCTCGGCTTCTGTGCGCAGATTCCTCTGTTCCACTGCTTGTTGTGAGGAGGAGTCTGATGACGTAGCAGGGGGTGACAGGCACGTTGCCAGATCGGGTGGTTTTACGCATAATTTTTAAGCCTGTTTACAGTGTTTTAAATGAGTTTTTCGGCTGAAATGCATTATGAAATATGGCACATCTTTGAACGCCGTTATAATAGAGTGCTGAGAATGAACGCACTTTTGAACTCCGTTACACAGCGCTGAGAATGAACGCGTTCTCAATTACGTTCATTTAGCGGATATACAGTACGTTCAGTTCAAGTTCGCCCAAAATACGAACGCGTTCATGAACGATCGTTCATTGAACGCGTTCAGGTACATCACTGTGTATAAGTCTGTGTGTATGTATAAGTCTGTGTGTATGTATAAATCTGTGTGTATGTATACGTCTGTGTGTATGTATAAAGGGCTCTACATGCTCGAGCAACTGCAACGCAACTGCAACACAACTGCGACACAACATGGGCTCTGCGACATCTGCAACCGTCGCAGAGTGGGTTGCAGAGGGTGTTGCGTACCTATCACAAAAATCGAACTAGTGACTGCAACACAACCGTTCGCGTTGATGTTGCGTAGCATTGATTGGTTGGTTAGCGAATGGGGGTGGGGCTGTCATATAATATTGGTTCCTCGCGATCCAAAAATAGCTAACTTAGCTAACGTTATCGATAGTTACATTGAATTTGACTGTTACATTTAATGTATCATCATGACAAATCCTCTTACCTTGACGATTAACACTTTCATTGCCGGCCGTGTTTTCCTTTTTACCCCCTTGAATGCTGCCACCCACTTCAATGATAGCGCTCTCATATTTGTGAACGCATAATCTATGTCTTAAATTATGGCTATGTGTCTAATCTGGCCGTCGCTTATCAATGATTTGTTTGCAGTCAACATTGTCTAAACGGATTGTTTTTTAATTGGTTCATTTCCGTTTTATAGCATTTTGAAAATCGCTAGTTTTTTGAAAGTTTCAGGAAAATATAAAGATGCTGTGATAAACGCTCTTTACTGTAATACACAAAAAACGTTCAAATTTTTCTGCCTATTTATTAATCGTTTTCAAATAAACGCTAGATTATCGATAGTATATGTGTACTTATGCACGCTAGAGAAGCGGGCTGAAAAATCAATTCTCTCATTTCCTGATCGCACGCACACACACACACACACACACACACACACACACACACACACACACACACACACACACACACACACACACATACACACATATGGGACACGTTGATATATAGGTGAAAACAGCTCTGATTATCCCAAGACTGGTAAAATAGATTCCTTACCTCAGATCAGATGTTCCCCAAAAAGATTATTCCAATTTCTGATCGCCATTCCAAATATCGATCGCGTTTATTGATCCAACGCTGCATACTGGAAATATGTATTCCACACTCTTCTGATGGGCCACAATGAGTCCGATGGGCTCGGATTACTTGCCTGAGAAGTAAAATGTGGATTCCGGATTCTTCTTTTCTCATCAATTTTCATTGAGTCCATTCCAAAAGGGTGCATTACCATCCGGGAGATGATAGGGGGTGGTATTTTCCCAATGGAGCTCAGAGAGAGTTTGCAGCACTGACGTGATACTAGAATGATGAAATATGAATTCAAATCGATAATAAAAAAAAAAACGCTATATGGTGGCAATAAACGGTCGGCAATAAACGGTCGGCATGAACCAACGACATATAGCGCTGTTGGCAATGAAAGTGTTAAAAAGCCTCCATAATTTATTAAACAATATTCCCATGGCTGGTGTTGAGATTTTATGATGCCAGCTTGTGAGAATTCGTTGTAGCCAACCAGCTAGCGTTGATGCTATTCAATGCTATCAACATTAGCTAAATACAATGACAGTGGTATCCTGAGGTAACGTTAAATACAAACAACTTTTGATTTGCAATGATAGCTAGCAAGCTAACTAAATAGCTTTGTTTGTCTGGACTATCATACTAGCTAACATACCCAACTAACGTTAATGCCATTCAGAATTTATTAACATAGCTACAACACACAGTAACGTTAATATAATTACATGCATCATTGTTTACAATGAACGGGTGGGGCTAGTCGAAAGGACTGGACAGAGGGACAAGAACAGAAATCAATTAATTTAATACAACAGGTAGTTCAAGCTGCACTGTCGTGCCTACGACCGCACCACAGGGATATTCTATTATATACGGCTTTGACGAGCTCTCTCTCTCCTGCCGAATAAAATCAGCAGCTCTTCCTCCTCATCATCGATTGCCTGTAGCTGCATTTGCACAACGGCGTCCATCCCTGCTGCTAACTTAACTAACGTTAACTTATCTAATGTTAGCTAACGTTAAAACAAACCTAAACTAACGAACTAACAAACGTAACTAACAAACTAAATATAACTATTACACTATATACAAGAACACGAGCAAAAACAAACATAAACACGGCTATTATATGGGTTGTTATCAATGGGTTGGTTGAGAAGGGAAATCGGTTATGTTTCATCTAGGGAACATATCTACATACGGGCAGTGATGTACCTGAACGCGTTCAATGAACGATAGTTCATGAACGCGTTCGTATTTTGGGCGAACGTGAACTGAACGTACTGTATATCCGCTAAATGAATGTAATTGAGAACGCGTTCATTCTCAGAGCTGTATAACGGCGTTCAAACGGCGTGTTGCTTTTTAACAGCGGAGCAGTGCAAGAATGTGACAATTTGACCATGTGACCGCGGCAACGCGGGAGAGCGGCAGTGCGGAAATAGGCTGTCTCTAAGACAAACGCTAACCTTAACCAGCTCCTTAACAGCGCCTAAACTTAACCGTTCTAACCTTAACCAACTCCGAAACAATGCCTAACCTTAACCTTAACCTTAACCATGCCTAACCTTAACCTTAACCATAGAAAGAATATTGCCATTCTCTAAGACAAACTCTAACCTTAACCAGCTCCTTAACAGCGCCTAAACTTAACCGTTCTAACCTTAACCAACTCCGAAACAATGCCTAACCTTAACCTTAATCTTAACCATGCCTAACCTTAACCTTAACCATAGAAAGAATATTGCCATTCTCTAAGACAAACTCTAACCTTAACCAGCTCCTTAACAGCGCCTAAACTTAACCGTTCTAACCTTAACCAACTCCGAAACAATGCCTAACCTTAACCTTAACCTTAACCATGCCTAACCTTAACCGGCGAAAGAATACACGTAAAAAAAAAAATCACGTTAAAAAAATTAAAATTGATGGGATTCGAACTTGTCAACAATGGACCGCAGGACCGCAGGACCGCTGCTCTGCCAGGTGAGCTGAGCGCCGAATGAAAATCATGGCGGATTAGGGCGGTTACATAATTCCGCAAGCTCTGCCGCTCCGCTCCGCGGCAGAGCGCTCCACTCTGCGGTTGCCGCGCCTGCCGCGGGGCGTGTCGCGGCCAATCAGGGAAAACGCGGAAGCAACGGCAGCACTGCTCCGCTGTTATTAAGCAATAGGCGTTCAAACGTGCGTTCATTCTCAGCACTCTATTATAACAGCGTTCAAAGATGTGCCAGATTTCATATGCATTTCAGCCGAAAACCCAGTTAAAACACACTGTAAACAGGCTTCAAATTTATGCGTAAAACCACCCGATCTGGCAACGCGCCTGTCACCCCTGGCTACGTCATCAGACTCCTCACAACAACAGTGGACCAGCGGAATCTGCGAGCAGAAGCCGAGAGCTGCAGCAGCAGGTCGAGAGCAGCACTCGCTTAGAGTCAGACTCTACCTCTAGACGTCGGCGTATGAGCATTTAAAAGAGTTTAACGTTAAAGTCAGTACGGAAACAATCTAACGTTTGTCTGTAAACTTTGTCCACCCGGTTTGAAGAAGCAAGTCCGTACATCGACATCGACAGCAACATTGAGAATATGCAAACGTCCTGTTTTAGTTTTCATAATAAAGACAATTCAAGCAAAGTTTTTCCTCATGTTTTTGAAAATATACTGTAGAGATGAAAGCTGCAGCTGCTACTAGTGTGGACTGAATGGGCGGCAGCAAAGCGTTATGGAAATGCCAGTATTCCGATTGCTGTCTGTGGTTCAATCATTTTTACAAATAATAGCTTGCAGCAACGTATTGAAAAAAGAACTAACAAAATGGGCCGTTCAATATCTCCTTTATGTTCGAAATGTCAAACAGACCTGGGTACCTACAGTCTATCACTACTTTTGGGAATCTAAGTGTTTATCCAGGTTCTGGGGCCAAGTGATTGATTGATTGATTGATTGAACACTTTATTAACAGATTGCAGAATGGGTACAGTACAGTACAGCTCAGTCATATATGTTATGATGAATTGAAAATGGAGGACCCTGATGTAAACAAGACGAAAGTCTTTCTTAGGTCTGCATCCCCTTAACAATTGTATGTATTGAGCTGTACTGTACTGTACCCATTCTGCAATCTGTTAATACACTTTTCAATCAATCAAT
Organism: Notolepis coatsorum; assembly: GCF_963971535.1. Classification (NCBI taxonomy): domain Eukaryota; kingdom Metazoa; phylum Chordata; class Actinopteri; order Aulopiformes; family Paralepididae; genus Notolepis; species Notolepis coatsorum. The sequence continues at coordinate 41,506,614 of NC_140173.1, read as the reverse complement.
CAATCAATCAAACATACAATTGTTAAGGGGATGCAGACCAGAGAAAGACTTTCGTCTTGTTTACATCAGGGTCCCCCATTTTCAATTCATCATAACATATGACATACATGACATACAGATAGACAGAACTGCTACATCGATACATTTATAACATACCAGATTTAAGCATTACATCACGCGCAGGAGTGGTTTGTGAACAATAAGCCATGCCTAGGGGTGGTCGTTAGACCCCCCTAGGCATGGTTTATTTTTCACAAATCACGACTGCAAGTGGTGTAATGCTTTTATACAACTGCCACATTCATCCAACCGTATTGCTATACAATAAACACACATTAATAGAAGATTTATTGAAAAAACCATCCGCCAGAAAAAGTTGTTCCCACAACAACAAAAAAGACAAGTTGCCTCCATGTGGAAGCAGCTCGGAAGTGCATCCAACGGATCCAACAAACTAACACATCCAACTGTGTGTTATTGGAATGATTGAGAGAAGTTGCCTCCATGTGGAAGCAGCTCGGAAGTGCATCCAACGGATCCAACAAACTAACACATCCAACTGCCTTTCAACTAAGGCATCCAACCAACTAACACATCCAACTGCCTTTCAACTAAGACATCGAACCAACTAACACATCCAACTGCCTTTCAACTAAGACATCCAACCAACTAACATATCCAACTTTTCTTTAGTTTTTAATTATGAAGTTAGTGGTTATTGGAATGATTGATTGATTGATTGAAAATTGTATTACCAGATGCAGAATGGGTACAATACAGTACGGCTCAATACACACAATTGTTAAGGGGATGCAGACCTACTTTCTATAGAACTTCATTCTTAGATGCTTCTATTGAAAGTAGGTAAAAAAAAAAAAAAAAAGGAATTGCAATAATCAATCAATCAATCCGCACGATTTTTCTTTTGTTCTACAATGACTCATGACCCATCAATTACATCATCCAACATTGTTGTGTGTGTGTGTGTGTGTGTGTGTGTGTGTGTGTGTGTGTGTGTGTGTGTGTGTGTGTGTGTGTGTGTGTGTGTGTGTGTGTGTGTGTGTGTGTGTGTGTGTGTGTGTGTGTGTGTGTGTGTGTGTGTGTGTGTGTGTGTGTGTGTGTGTGTAACTGCACCCCATTAGTTTAGACTGATGGGGGGAGGGCCAGTTTCCTCATTTTACTTTTCCGTCAAGCCAACTGAAGAGACCCAAGTTGATCGCCGACCCCAGAACAGCGTGGATTATGTATTTCCAGCACCCAACGCTGAATCAATAAACGCGATAGATATTTGGAATGGCGATCAGGAATTGGAATAATCTTTTTGGATAACATCTGATCTGAGTTAAGGAATCTATTTTACCAGTCTTGGGATAATCAGAGCTTTTTTCACAGATATATCAACGTGTCCCATATGTGTGTGTGTGTGTGTGTGTGTGTGTGTGTGTGTGTGTGTGTGTGTGTGTGTGTGTGCGCGCGCGCGCGCGACCGAGTGAGTGTGTCTGGAAGCCAGACAGTGTGAGAGATGAGCTCTGGCAAGGAAGGGGAAGGAAAAAGAATTGCAAATTAATCAATCAATCAATCAATTCGCGCGATTTTTATTTTGTTCTACAATGACTCATGACCCATCAATTACATCATCCAACATTGTTTAAAGGACTAAGACATTCGCCGTGACAGAATCGCTTTATATTTAGTCGTTATGACGCTATCAACATATCCATTTGTTAAAGATTATTGTCCGCCATCTTGTTTTTTCCGACGGAGTGATCCGGCGGAGTGATGTGATTCGGTTGTAAATGGACTGTTTCAGCCAATCAGAATCGAGAAATTTGCATGCCGTTGTATAATTGCAAATACAGTACTGTTTGTGATACAAAAAAAGTCCAGAAAAGAGAGTATACATTTGACGTTGAAACTACATTGGAGGAGGTTGGGTAGGTGGGGTGGGCTGGGGGGGGACTGTACATTGGAGGTGGTTGGGTGGGTGGGTGGGGGTAGGGTTGGGTAGGAGGGGTGACACCCTTTACAATTCAAACTATTTGATAAACTTCTATTTTCAGCCCGGAAATGCATTCTGATAAACTGGATTAAGGATAAGCCTCCATTTTTACAAATGTGGTATAGAGAGATCTTCGGTGTGCTACCCCATGAAAGACACTGTGCAATGCATAGAGGCAACGACGCTTTCAGGAGGTGTGGGCCCCACTATTAGACTATTTTCCTGCTGACATTTCTCGGATCCTTCTAAAGGCCCAGTGCCCCATTGTATGGACAGACCTAGGATAGGAAAAAATAAATTGATGTATGTCTACATGTGAATGGGCTCGAGGCATATTGTGCAATACTGTACAGTGCCTGTCTTGGTCTGCTTTCCTTTTTGCTTGATTTTCTTTTTGTTTTGTTTTTGCTTGCTTATGGTGTGGATGATGGCATAGAGATGAACTGGAGGACCCATCCCCCCCTTGTCCCAATGTGTGTTTTTGTAATGTAAGTAACTGTACGTGAAAAATATATAAAAAAAATCAAAAAATCATAAAATAACTAAATTAGTTCATTTTTGAAACCATGAACTTTAGTTAACATTTTTTAATTATGAACTATGAACTGAACTAGTTCATTTAAAAAATTGTGAACTGTGAACTGAACTAGTTCATGTAGAATGTGAACTTTCCCAACACTGCATACGGGGTACAATGTTGCTTAGACTGTGTGTAGCCGTTCCAGAAGTATAAATGCAAAGTGCTTGCAACATTGTTGCATTGTCCACGTCGTGTCGCTGTTGCGTTCCTTTTGCTCGAGCATGTAGAGCCCTTAACCTTCTGTAGTGTGGCAGTGAAAGGGTTAAGTATGTGTGTACGATAGTCTGTTTTTATACAGTAGTCTCCAGAAAAGTCTCCATTGAAATGCACACCTTGATGTCAGTGCCTCAAGAACTCACTCCAGTCCTGTAGACCAGCGGTTCTCAACAGGGGTTCCGCGAGATGCTTGGGTATGTTTCTCTAAAAATATAGAATGACAACAGTCTTATTTTGAAAATCCTGTAGCGGGTCTCATTTCTGCCCAAGCGCAGCTCCAGCTATAATAACTAGGCTCCGACAGCTAGCAACATTCAGTTGATTATGATACTCTTATTTTGAAAGTCCGTGGTGTCGTGACTCATATCCGCTCTACAGCACACAGCCAATCGGATGCATCTCAACACAGCACTGACAGCAGGACTTGTCTCAGTAGCAGCAGTAGCGTCTGGAACGCGTTGCAACAGAGCAAGGATAGTGTTTTCGCGACCCAAAACAAATCCCTGCTGTTTTATTCCGCAACGGGTCAAATGCATATAACATGCTTTGCAACCCTTGCCATTCCTTTATGACCACGTTGTGTTTAAGACCGGAATTAACGTCAGTTAGCATAAGCTAACAACAAGCTAAAGCCCTGTTCAGAGCGACAGAGAACAGCAGAGTGGGGACTGTGAAGGAGGACTGGGAAGGAGGGGGGGGGGGGGCATTTTCCCTCTGTGTGTGCGTTTGAAAAGATATGATGAAGTCAGACGAGTATATTATATTGATAGTAAATGTACTGAGGGTGGACAGACAGATGATGTTGATATTTAAACATAAAAAATACAATACATAATAAATGTATGCATGATCATCATGCAACATAAAACTAAATAACACAAATACAATAGGCACATTTGTGACTGTTACAAATATAACCCGTTTTATACTTGTGCTACAAGATTTTGACCTGTGCTACAAAAGTCAAGTTAGACCGCGCTCTCAGTATATGACACTGGGTGCTGAAATCCCAAACATTTAAGCAGAATAAAGCCGAAGGCCGGACCAGCACTCTCAGATTTTAAAAAATTGTTTTTAATGGCAGCCTATAGTACAGACATGTTTCGGAACAGGTGTTCCATCTTCAGTGTAATAGGCTAGCAGTGATAGCTTGTAAAAATGGGAGCTATATACCATGTGGGCAGGAAGTGACATCATAGAGGTGAGCTTGGGAATGCTAGTGAACTTTGACCTCCAGAGTAAGGACTCGTTAATGTAGCATGTTGCAAACACATTTTTACCAGAAACTTAAATAAGCCAAAAGCAAACACAAAATTCTATAAGCAAAGAACCACTACAACAGAAGGAAAACTTTTCTCAATTCATAAAATAATAATAATATACTCATGAAAATAAAAGTAATAAAAAGTCACTTGTAGGAAGCAGGATAACAAAATTTTTTCATTCATTCCCTTTGGTACAGAGCCATTAATCAAATGAATATAGTAACCTGTCTCCCCTCTGAGGGCATTGTAGACTAACAAGTCCTTTAAACAATAAGATTGCATTAGGAGAAAATAGAGAGATACGGTACACTCTTAAGCAAGGACATAGTGGTGCTAATCACTCAAATAAACACTTGAAATGTCAGTAGATGTGTATATCTCCGGGACCGATGATCCTGTCTTGCTTACTCCTCCATGGTGGCTGTCCGGAAACATCATCTACGGAGGGAGCACAGCGGATACATCTCCTTCTTAGGTCGGTCTCTGGGCTGCCTGGTAGGCCTGCAGAAGTGCAGGAGGCACCAAGTGTGTAGATAGTCCCGTTCGTCTCCTCGTCTCCCGCATCTCTTATGCCGCTCGATGTCATGCCTTGGCAAAAAGCAGGCCCCTCAGGATGATGGCATCCTGCCAATCGTTAATAAGGGTCACGCCATGGAGTAGGATGTCTCTTGACTCCATCGTTGTAGCTACGAAAGCTGATGTAAATCCACTAGGGACAGGGTGGACTGTAAACTCTGGAGCTGCAGGTCTCTAAACTACCAAAGTAGCTATGTATCAAAAGTCAAGTTAGACCGCGCTCTCAGTATATGACACTGGGTGCTGAAATCCCAAACATTTAAGCAGAATAAAGCCGAAGGCCGGACCAGCACTCTCAGATTTAAAATTTTTTTTTTTAATGGCAGCCTATAGTACAGACATGTTTCGGAACAGGTGTTCCATCTTCAGTGTAATAGGCTAGCAGTGATAGCTTGTAAAAATGGGAGCTATATACCATGTGGGCAGGAAGTGACATCATAGAGGTGAGCTTGGGAATGCTAGTGAACTTTGACCTCCAGAGTAAGGACTCGTTAATGTAGCATGTTGCAAACAAATTTTTACCAGAAACTTAAATAAGCCAAAAGCAAACACAAAATTATATAAGCAAATAACCACTACAACAGAAGGAAAACTTTTCTCAATTCATAAAATAATAATAATATACTCATGAAAATAAAAGTAATAAAAAGTCACTTGTAGGAAGCAGGATAACAAAAAAAATGTCATTCATTCCCTTTGGTACAGAGCCATTAATCAAATGAATATAGTAACCTGTCTCCCCTCTGAGGGCATTGTAGACTAACAAGTCCTTTAAACAATAAGATTGCATTAGGAGAAAATAGAGAGATACGGTACACTCTTAAGCAAGGACATAGTGGTGCTAATCACTCAAATAAACACTTGAAATGTCAGTAGATGTGTATATCTCCGGGACCGATGATCCTGTCTTGCTTACTCCTCCATGGTGGCCGTCCGGAAACATCATCTACGGAGGGAGCACAGCGGATACATCTCCTTCTTAGGTCGGTCTCTGGGCTGCCTGGTAGGCCTGCAGAAGTGCAGGAGGCACCAAGTGTGTAGATAGTCCCGTTCGTCTCCTCGTCTCCCGCATCTCTTATGCCGCTCGATGTCATGCCTTGGCAAAAAGCAGGCCCCTCAGGATGATGGCATCCTGCCAATCGTTAATAAGGGTCACGCCATGGAGTAGGATGTCTCTTGACTCCATCGTTGTAGCTACGAAAGCTGATGTAAATCCACTAGGGACAGGGTGGACTGTAAACTCTGGAGCTGCAGGTCTCTAAACTACCAAAGTAGCTATGTATCAAAAGTCAAGTTAGACCGCGCTCTCAGTATATGACACTGGGTGCTGAAATCCCAAACATTTAAGCAGAATAAAGCCGAAGGCCGGACCAGCACTCTCAGATTTAAAAAAATTGTTTTTAATGGCAGCCTATAGTACAGACATGTTTCGGAACAGGTGTTCCATCTTCAGTGTAATAGGCTAGCAGTGATAGCTTGTAAAAATGGGAGCTATATACCATGTGGGCAGGAAGTGACATCATAGAGGTGAGCTTGGGAATGCTAGTGAACTTTGACCTCCAGAGTAAGGACTCGTTAATGTAGCATGTTGCAAACAAATTTTTTACCAGAAACTTAAATAAGCCAAAAGCAAACACAAAATTCTATAAGCAAAGAACCACTACAACAGAAGGAAAACTTTTCTCAATTCATAAAATAATAATAATATACTCATGAAAATAAAAGTAATAAAAAGTCACTTGTAGGAAGCAGGATAACAACATTTTTTCATTCATTCCCTTTGGTACAGAGCCATTAATCAAATGAATATAGTAACCTGTCTCCCCTCTGAGGGCATTGTAGACTAACAAGTCCTTTAAACAATAAGATTGCATTAGGAGAAAATAGAGAGATACGGTACACTCTTAAGCAAGGACATAGTGGTGCTAATCACTCAAATAAACACTTGAAATGTCAGTAGATGTGTATATCTCCGGGACCGATGATCCTGTCTTGCTTACTCCTCCATGGTGGCCGTCCGGAAACATCATCTACGGAGGGAGCACAGCGGATACATCTCCTTCTTAGGTCGGTCTCTGGGCTGCCTGGTAGGCCTGCAGAAGTGCAGGAGGCACCAAGTGTGTAGATAGTCCCGTTCGTCTCCTCGTCTCCCGCATCTCTTATGCCGCTCGATGTCATGCCTTGGCAAAAAGCAGGCCCCTCAGGATGACCTGTGCTACAAAACTATCAACCTCTGTAGCACCAGTGCTATGTGCAAAAAAAGTTAACGTACAGCCCTGCAACTATTTAACTAAACAAATAGTCTATCTAGTGCTTCATGTGTATACAATAATTGCCTAATCTAATAACATGAACTAAAAAAGAAATCGATCACACGTTTCGTAAAGTTATTATAGAAACTTCACCAACTCCGCGGCAGGCGTCATTACTTTTACCAATAGATTTTCCAACGCATTTCCAGAGCAGTCGCATTCGTGTGACATCATGGGTCCTATGTCCGTTATCAAGGAAATGCAAAGCGGCTATCGCAATCATCGTCGTGATAATAATCACTAAATGCATTCAGTGCTGGATCTAATCAAATGGATTTATCGAGACACGTTATGGAAAGTTCAAGACCGGACCACACAGCTTCTGAAAAGTGCTAATTACACGCTTCCGACGGCGATGGTCTACTCGCAGAACAAGTGAGTGTATCCGCCGCTGTGTTATGATTATTATGATACAAAATGTAAATGAATGAATGAATGAAAACTGTATTTAACAGATAAACAGTAAAAGGCACTCTGCAGGGATGTGATGTCATAATCAATCGTCACCTCATTAGAATAATATTTCCAACGTGAACCGCAAAGCTGAATTTTCACACAAAATGGACAAGTTTTTAACTCGTCCATCGAAACAGGTTACAGTTACCAATACCAATTCAGTACCTTCCAGTACCAATTCGACCGCTGAGATTGCCCCAGTCAAACAGTGCAGCTGCAATGTTGTGTTCTCATGCTAAACCAGACTGTTATCATGTTGTGTTCTCATGCTAAACCAGACTGTTATCATATTGTGTTCTCATGCTAAACCAGACTGTTATCATGTTGTGTTCTCATGCTAAACCAGACTGTTATCATGTTGTGTTCTCATGCTAAACCAGACTGTTATCATGTTGTGTTCTCATGCTAAACCAGACTGTTATCATGTTGTGTGATCCTTTTCTGTATTTAAAAGAAATACATGATTTTCTGTTTGAGAAATGGTCACACTATTGCTATATTTATTTATACATTTAGACCTGAAACGCATGCTAATAATGCATTATATAGCCTGCATATACACACAAATGTGTTTCCCGGTTTCAATGGGTTATTTTGAAAGCAAGCACTTTTGTCATCATTGTAGCAAAAAAGACAGGACCGGAAAAGTCTTTATCGTATGTAGGGGTGCCCTGGAATATTTTATTGGACACAGGGGTGCCTTGGCAGCAGAAAGGTTGAGAACCCCTGCTGTAGACCGTTTTCGCCTAAAAGGTACATGCCTAAGTAAATGGAAGATTGCTCCACTTCTGCATGGTCAATTTGCATGTTCTTGGTATCTAGGAACATCTAGGGACCTGGGGGTATGTATTTCCAGTGTCAGAAATATTGTGTCTGTTACTAGGCTGAGTAAATTGTAATGAATAAATTAATTATGATTAATTATGATTTTTGATGATGATGATCAAAAATTGATGCAGGCACGAGAAAATGCTCACTGAGCTCATTCACCACCTTATTGAGATCATGTGTACAAAGAATCTAAGCAAATGAACCGCGGGAAGATGATTAAACAGAAGGATTTGTAGATACAGTAATTAATGATAATCAACTTTAATTATAAATTCATATTTGACCTTGAACTTGACCTTGACCTTATTATGGCCAAATCATACATCTATGGATAGGGGAAATGCTCCTCTTTCCAATGGCAGGGTTGAATCTGGATTTAGTCATTTCTTGCGGTTTTTACGATAATTAGCATTTTCTGATAAATGTGTATTTCCGATAAAGCATATAAAACATCGGTAAAAATGAAAATATACACTTTGACTACTGTTTTTGATAGGGTTATGGTATTTACTCTTGGCTACAAAAAAATATATTTAAAAACATTGACCTCTTAACATCCAAGGGCCCACATGTGGACGATTCTTTGCCGACCTCTAGTGGTTCGGGTGTGCATTTATTTTAATACAATATATAGATAGAATTAAAGCCCTATTTGTTGCCTGTCGATTGCCCTTTCAGGTGACAAAATCCGTTCAGCGGTTCTCGAGTTACATGCCGATATGTGAGGCGTGCCCCAAAGTATGCAAAAGTACACATTACCACCCCGACTCCCGGGGCTCTAGCTCCTTCAATCATTTGGCGATCTCGAAAAATACACAGGGTTGTAGCCAATGAGTGTGGCTTTCCAATGATACCCCATGATATGATAATTTGGTTAAGGCTTAACAGGTTAACCATCTATACACATGCTAATTGCGCTGATTGTTTCTATTACAAATGGCTGGTGATCGATGGTAGAAACCACACCCAGTTGTAGGATGATGGAAATGGTGGAAGAAGGCAGCGTTCATCTTTCTACACTGTTTGTTTGGAACTGGAGACTACTGTATGCATCTGTGTTTGTGTCTCTGTGTGTGTTTATCAGTATCTGTGTTTGCATTATATCAATCTTTGTGTATCTGTGTGTGTGTGTGTGTGTGTGTGTGTGTGTGTGTGTGTGTGTGTGTGTGTGTGTGTGTGTGTGTGTGTGTGTGTGTGTGTGTGTGTGTGTGTGTGTGTGTGTGTGTGTGTGTGTGTGTGTGTGTGTGTGTGTGTGTGTGTGTGTGTGTGTGTGTGTGTGTGTTGTCTCATTCCAGCAGGGGTTCTGTATGAGAACAGATGTGTTTATTCTGCTGAGTGTCTGTCCTTAATGAGGACCATGTGTCTCCTTCACCATGCTACATACCAAACCCTGCTCTGGTGAAACTATGCTTACATTAACCCTTGTGTGGCGCTCCGGTCTGTGCTCTGGTCTGTGTTCAGGTCTGTTTAACCCTTGTGTGGTGTTCAGGTCTGTTTAACCCTTGTGTGGTGTTCAGGTCTGTTTAACCCTTGTGTGGTGTTCAGGTCTGTTTAACCCTTGTGTGGTGTTCAGGTCTGTTTAACATTTAGCGTGATTTTAAAAACGCTGTATTAAAAGAACCTAATATGGGATCCACGCAAGCTTTCTACCGTGGCTACATCTTGGCGTCCCGCCACCTTTCCCCAATCACTTCTATCACCGAAAATGCTTAGAAAAGGAAAGCCGAAAGCGTGTAAAAAAAACTCTCCGAAACGGTAAAGTGTCCCACGGGCGCGTCGTGATTCCGATTCATGTGAAAATATTCACGGGCGTAGATATGAGCGTGGGACACCTTTTCGCAATCGATTATGTCTCTCGATTATGCTCCCACGCTGCCCGCAAAATCGCGGAAAGAAAAAGCGGACATGGCCAAACCAAAAGAAATTGCTTTTGGGCGGCACTCCCACACCACCCTCGAAAATCGGCCTTCCTCCGCTATGTCGTGCACAGGGGGGTACTGACAGACAGGTTCCATCCCGAGTATATGAGAGAGCCTCTCTCAGTGTCAGAGCTCCAGGAGAGAGAGGCTGAAGACCCACCGTTCGTGTCCGACGGTCGGGAGTTGAATCCCGGAAGCGATTTTGGTCAACATGACCCCCCAAACATGGAAGTCCCGAAAAATTTAAAAACGTTGAAAAAGTTTTTTAATAAGTAATTTATTTTATATATATATTTCTTTTTTAATATTTAATTTTTTTATGGGGGAAAAACGAAAAGTTCGTTTTTCAGTCCGATTCCGGGGACAGTGAAAATTCTCGGCCCGGGGTAGTCGGATCAAATCAGGGACAAAAGCAGCACGCTCCGGGCCCTGGCTCTGGGACACAGTGAACGCATCGAACACCCACACCGACCAAATGGAAAACGTGACCCGCCTTGGTAGGGCCCCCGCCGGCCGGCCTGACAGCCGGTGTTCGGGCGGACGGTTCCTACCGCTTGTGGGTTCCCCTCCATGGTTGAGGATACATACAATTGGCATTCATCTTCCCCAGCCAGCCCACTCAGAGCGAGACTAAGAAGGCCAGTCTGACTTGGTAGTCCGATAACCTTGGTCGTGGGGGTTTATCTGGGTTGCTTGGTAGGTTTCACGCAACTCCTGGTTCTCCCTGACCACAGGTAAACACATGTTTCACGAATCCTCCCCCAAACTCCTTATACTACCTCCGATTCCTGTACAAAGAGTCGTGTCGACGCTTCCGCCCTAGCCGAAGGCAGTGAAGTCTCGGTTGCATTTGTGGACAGTGCGCCAGGCAGCAGGGTTGTCTGGGCAGTGATAACAGGCAGGTGTGATATTCGAGGCATGACTGCCAGAGCGACCGGACTTTGTAAGCGCTTAGCTTCTCGGGGCACATCGTCTCCGGGTGCTGTAGGCAGGGTTCCGTGTGGGCCCACCTCAGTTGGAGGTACCTCCTAGTCCTGTACAAAGAGTTGTGTTGAGCGCTTCCACCCTAGCCGAAGGCGGTGAGGTCTTGGTCGCATTTGTGGACACTGCACCAGCAAGCAGGGTTGCCTGGACAGTGATAACAGGCAGGTGTGATCAGGGCCGCCTGGGAGAAATGCGAGGCCCTGTGCGAGATTTAAACAGTCAACAGTCAACATATTCTTAAATAATAGCGCTGCCCGAGGCTGGGCATGATACAGTCAACATATAGCAAGAGAGAGAGCGAGAGAGAGCTCCCGTTCTACAGTCAATATACAGTGTTATCGCTGCACAGTTGTGTGTGTTAGAAAGAGAGAGATAGAGAGAGAGCATGTCTGTTTGTGTGTGTGTGTTAGAGAGAGAGCATGTATATGTGTGTTAGAAAGAGAGAGAAATATATAGAGAGAGAGCATGTCATTTTGTGTGTTAGAGAGAGATATAGAGCATGTCTGTGTGTGTTAGAGAGAGAGAGAGAGAGCATGTGTGTTTGTGTGTTAGAGAGAGAGAGCATGTCTGTGTGTGTGTGTTAGAGAGAGAGCATGTATGAGAGAGATAAGCAAAGATGAGCCCCTAAAGGATATTCAACTTTTAATGGAAGAACAAAACAGAAGGAAAAGATAACTTCACAAAGGCAACATGAATATACATAGATCCAAAAGGACAAAGATCAACACTTAAATCCAAAGAGAAGAGGGTCTATACCAGAGAAAACAAAGTAGCAAGGAGCCAATGGCCGACATCAGCTAAATAGGCTAACTGCAAATAGAGTAGCCAGGTACTGACACCAGGCCACACACAGCTTTGGCCAACGCTAACCAAGCTACACAAACGACCAAGACAATTCACACACAGCACATGTCGTATCTCCAAATGTTGTGAAGTAACATATGTTTTGCCTGGAAAAAAACATTGTTATTAACAAAACATTCGGGAGGGGAAGGAAGGAAGAGTGGGGTAATGTCCAATGGACATCTTACCTGCACCAAGGAACGCAGGGCGAAAGGCCGCAACACAGGTCTCCACGTTGACGAAAGGCCTCTCGCTGGCGGGACAAAAAGAAGCTATGGCCGGAGCCTTGTCATGGTGCAGGCCCGACTACATCTTCTGTCAAAGATGATGTCGTAGTCAGAGTGCCAGGGCTATTCTCACGGCTAATGTCAATGGTCGTAGCACAAGCTAACAGCTAACTCTAGGCTAACTGATAGCATCAAGCTAACGTTCCCAGCCGAGCGAAAACGAGCAGCTAACGTCGTAGCTAAACAGCTAACTGGATAACAGTTAGCTCAACCCGGCTATCGCTAACCACTAGCTAACGCAGAAGCAAGCTATGCGGCTACCACTGAAAAACTGTACAACGTGAGAAAAGCAATACAGGCCAACACTTCAGACAGCCGCTGTGTTTTCCTCTTCTCATACGAAGAGAGAAGGGAAAAAGAAGGCAATACACGTCCCACTACAGAGTGGTGTTTACCATAGCGGTGCCGGCAACAAGTCCCTCGCGGACTATAGCCGACTTGAGCATGGAGATATTCTCATAATGAAACACCAAGCTCACCTCCCTCGCACCAGGTGCTGACACCAGGCCACACACCGTTAGCTACTACCTAGCTGGCCCGTTTGGCTCCAGAGAGAGAGAGAATAGAATAGAGTGCATTAAAAACTCACCAAACGTCCAAGAGGATGGAGACAACCGCGTGGAGTTGACGAAGTTCATCTGCCGAACGACCGTCCTCTTCATCTTGGCATAACAATGCTGCACGCGCTCTCTCTAGGTTAGCTAACGCTAGTTAGCCTTTAGCTAAGCTAGCTACTAGCCGACATCATCATGGCTATCCCGACATTAGCACTCAATATTATAACGTAGCTAAAGCTAACTAGCTGTCCCTGCCTTTAGCCGGGATGACTAGCCTGACTGAACTGTCTAACATGCAACAACTTTCATCTTCAGTCCATCTGCCGAATGACCGCCCTCTTCATTTTGGCTGGCATAACTAAGCATAACCTCCAAAGCTGCACGCGCGAAATAGTCAAACGCAGCTGACGCACGCCGGCGTACACATGATGTAACCCCTCCCTTCGTTGAAACCAATAGTATGTCTGCTGCAGAGCCCCAGAGCTCCAATAGTGAGTATGTCTGCAGAGCCGCAGAGCCAGGAACATTCTACAAACGTGTCTAATGTGAAATATATAAGCATATAAGCAAAACTAGATTTTAGGTCTGTGATGAAAAAGGGCCTCGCGGGAAGGGGGGCCTCGCAAAAAAATTTTATTATAATAATAATAATAAAAAAATAAAAATAAAAATAAAATATATATTTTTTTTATTTTTATTTTTTTTAAATTGTGCGAGGCCCCCCTTCCCGCGAGGCCCTTTGCGACCGCACTGCTCGCACACCCCCTGAGGCGGCCCTGGGTGTGATATTCGAGACGAGAGTGCTGGAGCGACGGTGAAGCAGTATTTAAGCACAAAGGGACCATGACTGAAACAACCGATTGGGCTTTTAAGTAACAGACCCCCTCCCCCTCTCCCTCAAGTGGTGTGTTTAAATAACAGTCCCCCTCCCCCTCTCCCTCAGGTGGTGTGTTTAACTAACAGACCCCCTCCCCCTCTCCTCTCCCTCAGGCGGTGTGATGAAGTCGTGCTCCTACAGGTCCTTCTGCAGTCAGGCCGGCAGCCAGGGTTACCGGTCGCCTGGCGTCAGAGTCCACTGTTGCTACAGCGATGACTGCAACGTGTCCGGTGCCCCCAGGCTGCAGAGGGTCAGCGTTCTCCTGCTGCTGCTGCTCCCGCTGCTGTTTCACCTGCTGCACGACTAGAGAGACACAGGGCTCTGCCCCCGCTAGGCCCAACAGGACCCCGCGCCGGAGCTTCTGATGCCGGCGTCAGGCGGGAGGGACCTGGATGGACGGAGGACTTGGGTTGTGTCAGGCTCACTTTCTCAGTTACTTATTTGGGTTTGGGTGAGATTCAGGCTCAAAATGAATGCTAAAAATAAAGATATCTTTATTAGATTTAAATGTATTTATTTCCGGCATTAGTTGGGTTCAGGCTGCCCCTCCCCCCCAGGATCTAATGGAGCTCTGACCAGTACCCATCAGCCCAGCTGCTACCAATGCCAACTACCCTGATGTAACTCTAACCTATGTTACCCTGCTCTACCTCTACCCTACTGTTACCCTCTACCCTACTGTTATACTCTACTGTTATACTCTACCCTACTGTTATACCCTACCCTGCTCTACCCTACTGTTACCCTGTACCCTACTGTTACCCTTTACCCTACTGTTATACTCTACCCTGCTATACCCTACTGTTATACCCTACCCTGCTCTACCCTACTGTTACCCTCTACTGTTATACTCTATCCTACCTTATATCCTACCCTATCCTACTGTTATGCCCTACACTACCCTGTGCTCTACTCTACTCTACTCTACTCTACTCTACTCTACTCTACTCTACTCTACTCTACTCTACTCTACTCTACTCTACTCTACTCTACTCTACTCTACTCTACTCTACTCTGTTCTACTCTACTCTAACTCTACTCTAACTCTACTCTACTCTACTCTGCTCTGCTCTACTCTACTCTACTCTACTCTACTCTACTCTACTCTACTCTACTCTACTCTACTCTACTCTACTCTACTCTACTCTACTCTACTCTACTCTACTCTATACTCTACTCTGCTCTACTCTACTATTATGTGTCCCCATTCGTACCTCACTCCCTCACTTCCACTCTCCCTTGCTACCTACACACACACACACACACACACACACACACACACACACACACACACACACACACACACACACACACACACACACACACACACACACACACACACACACACACACACACACACACACACACACACACACACACACACACACACACTCCAATTTACAGTTGTGATGAAGGCTACATGTCTGCATGGCTCATCTACATTTGATATTCACACACACACACACACACACACACACACACACACACACACACACACACACACACACACACACACACACACACACACACACACACACACACACACACACACACACACACACACACACACACACACACACACACACACACACACACACACACAGTATCTTCATACTGTATTCCACTGTTCCCTGACAAAACAGTTCCCTGACCAAACAGTTCTCTGACCAAACTTTGCTTGTCCTTTAAATGAAATGTATTTGAAGAATGTTTTTTCTTTATTCTTTCTCCAAAAAATATATAAATGTATAAGCAGGAAAAAATTTCTTTATGTAACACTAACATGTGCAATTGTACATTCTTATTTATACAGTATATATATATATATATATATATATATATATATATATATATATATATATATATATATATATATATATATATATATATATATATATATATATATATATATATATATATATATATTCTTTAAATTTTTAGAACTGTGGTATGAGATAGGTGCTATGCATGCGTTCTCCATCAAAAACAATGTGTATTTACTGTAAAGTGAAAATAAAATATAGTTTGATACAACGATGATCTTCTATAAATGTTTCTTAACTCTCTGAGACCTGAACATTGTTTTTAATGGAGAGAGCGCAGAGGCCAGTCAGTAACATGAGCTTCTCCTCCTCCACCTGCAAGACTGAAGGAGAAGTCTGAAGGACTGAGATTCACAGTAGGGACCTTTAAATCCTTATCTATTATTTATTATTATATATTTCCTCTGCTCCCATTTGTTTCATGTCACTGCATTCCTATTTTTGGTTTACAATTTATTTGTATTTCCACTCTTGTTGATGAAGTGTAATATTTCTACCACATTGTATTTTTCAGATCAAGACTGGTTTTACTGTGAACAAGTCCTCCATAAATGTTATTGATTGATTGATTGATTGATTGATTGATTTTTTTAATGTTTAAGTAATGGACAAAAGCAAATGTAATGGTGTTTTTGGACCAGAGCAGGACACTATAGGGGGAATCTGTGTCCATATGGACTGATTAGGGAATTCTTCACATTGATTGGTCAGTTCCATAACACTTGTTAATTAAAAATGAACAAACTCACATTATGAAACATATAATATATGGACTTCATTTATGCATTTTAAATGTATATATTGTGTATATAAATGTATGCATTTAAAGAATTTTCTTTTTTTATAAATGCAGTCCATATATAATTTAGTTGTATATAGTATATAGTTACCAACTTTAGAAACCTCTACCAACGTCTCTGATTGGCTGTTTGTGTCTAGATGGCTGTCACTCGAAAGATACTACAGGGGTTAAATATACGGCCCGGATCCAGAGGCTAATGCAGCCTAAGTGGTTGACCTGTTGATCTGTGTACCGCGGGTCTCACACACGTAAGACCGTACTTAGCGCCGGGAGGTATTTTGGACCCGTGTGAGAACCGAGACCACGTGGTGCAGATCCGCACGTAAGCCTTTTAGCTGTGGCCAGGTCCATTATACATGATCCCACCACTGTGAGAATTGGTTTTAAGCAGAGCCCAATCGCTGAACACAGGAGAAGAGAGAATGGAGCGTTTCAGGATATTTAATAGTATTCCCAAGCAGACAAGAGTTACATCCAGAAATGTACAACAGATAGGAATTGGGAATGTTCTTGGGGCAATGAGAGCAGGTGCACTCCAGTGCTACTGCGGACGGAAGACACAGGTCCGTGTCGAGAGAGTGAGCAGGGACTCCTTGGTAAGATCCAGGGGGTCCAGACAGGGGCTCGCTGGAACGGAGGTCCTGGGCACAAGAGAAGGAATGTTAGAACAGGGAATAATCACACGAGAGTGTCTAGCAGGTCTTTGGACTGAGGTAATGATAATAATACCACGACGACTGCTGGTCAGCATCCTCCGGTAGAGTCTTCATCATCAGGGAATGGGATACAGCTGTGAAGAGTGAGGTGCCTGGCAGCGTGCAAATCAGGAGATGAGGTGCAGCTGAGTTGAGTGACAGGGGGTGAAGGGGTGCTGACCATATATGGGCGTGAGGCTTCCATGGTGGATGGAAGGGAGGATGAAGAGGAGTGAGGAGGGTGTGTGGTGAATGTGAAGGGGGGATGAGGAGGAGTGAAGAATGCTCTTGCTGTGATTATGACAACCACCTGTGGCCAGGTCCATTATACATGATCCCACCACCTGTGGCCAGGTCCATTATACATGATCCCACCACCTGAAGCTGTAGCCAGGTCCATTATACATGATCCCACCACCTGAAGCTGTGGCCAGGTCCATTATACATGATCCCACCACCTGAAGCTGTGGCCAGGTCCATTATACATGATCCCACCACCTGAAGCTGTGGCCAGGTCCATTATACATGATCCCACCACCTGAAGCTGTGGCCAGGTCCATTATACATGATCCCACCACCTGAAGCTGTGGCCAGGTCCATTATACATGATCCCACCACCTGTGGCCAGGTCCATTATACATGATCCCCACCACCTGAAGCTGCTTACAGCGCTACAAGCTGTTCAACCAAGGGGTATCACATTCTCTCGGGTGCACATAATGGGAAGACCCTCAAGGACAGACCCTGTGCAATTGTGGCTCGTTTCGAACACTATAAGCAAAAGGAACGTTAGGTTATGACTATAACCAAGTTCTGTTAGTAGTGGTGACGCTCGGCGTCACTCTCTGCACTGTCCTCGCACACGTGCACGCGCACTGAATAAAGACCACAATGTACCTTTAATCCCAATATTTGTCTGACCACACCCCTATCAGCGTACCCATATAAGCAGGGGTGGGGCCACCCACTCGCCTCCTTCCCAAGCTTTCACCACAAGGCTAGATCAAGGGCTGCAGCGGCGTCGGACGCCGAGCGTCACCACTACTAACAGAACTTGGTTATAGTCATAACCTAACGTTCTGTATCGTATGGCTCTCGCTCGGCGTCACTCTCTGCACAAGGGAGGCCGAGCGAGAGCCATCGGCCGACAAATACACCCCGCTGAAAGCCCCCCACAACCATCAGAACAGGGAGGGCCGAGCCCCCCTGACCCACCCTAATGGAGGGCACCCCCCCTATTGGAGGTTTCCAATGGAGCTGTATGGGGAAGGAGTCATTTTTATATTCAGCAGCTGTCTATTGGAATAGTCTGCCCAGTGAACTGAAAACCATAGACAGTGCCGTTAGATTCAAGTCCAGCCTGAAGACATGGCTCAAAAGGGACTATACCTAGACACTTAGCTTAAGGCACCCTTGCATGTTGTATGAGTCTGTATGTATATAAATGTTAAATGGTATATGTGATGTGTTGTGATGTCACGTTTTGTATGATGCATGTGTTAAGCATCACATTCCCCCACCCCCCTACAAGGACCACAATGGAAATAAGCTCTGAGCTTTTTTGTGTTACATCCTTGGCAGTATATCCCGACTGTGCTCTTCTGTCACATGTTTATTTTTATATTGTCAAATAAAGTCATTCATTCATTCATTCATTCATTCATTCCCGGGAGGGCGACGGACCCGACCGTGCGAAGAGGCACTCAAGCAACTCAACGCACAGGGTGAGCAGACCGTGGCCTGACCCCACGACTACACACACGCACAACCCGCATGCCACCCGGGAACGAACGGAGGGAACAACCTCGTTACTGCCCCCAGAATCACGGGGTCAAGGGCAAACCAAACCCTGTGGCAAGGCCGTAGCAGCGGAGCGCGAAGGAAGGCCCAGACCCACCAAAGGGACTGGACCCCCTGGAATGGGGGCCCAGAGAAGTCCATGATGCCAGCATCAAGACCCCACCAGGTGGGCACTTAGTGACCCCGCCCCCCACATCGCCAGCGTATTCGGACAAAGGCCCCTCAGCCGAGCGGGCCCTGTCCCCCCAATAGTACACCGCCTGGCACACTGACCCTGCAGAACAGGCAGTCAGCATGGCCGTAAGCACACAAAAAAGGTTAACCAACGGAAGCAGGCAGCGCACCGGGGAAAAACCAGGCAACAGGCTGTTAACCCTAGCCTGGAGACTGCGGACGAGACAGGCGCCAGAGGGGACAGCTGAACACAGTCGCCCCGGCGGAAGGGGCGTATGCTGGCGTTGTTGCATGACCAAGCCTCCATTTAAAAACCCCCACCCAGAGGGGTTGAGGCAGAGAAGGCTGACACGATTGGCAGACGTCATGAACGTGCAGGGGCACCCTCAACCGGGTAACCCGGGAGTTGACACTGCTCCAACACACCAGTGAATCAACCACCTTGGTGTTACCCAATGTGGTGGTTGTTCCTATAACCCCTCAAGAAAAAACTCCAAAACACACCTGCGGGTATACACTGGCTATACCGCAGTACAAGTGTTTCAGTTTTCAAAAAAGGGTTAACCCAGGCCTACGGGTCGACGAAACATTACTTCGGACCGGGCCCGGCGATACAGGAAGCACAGGGTCACCAGAGGAGGTCAAAGACCACCCCAACAGGCCCCTCTTCGCCATGCGTGAGAGAGGAGCGAAAAAGAATGGAGAACCAGCCCCAAGCACACCGTACTTGGTATTCCCAGGCGGTCTCCCAACCAAGTACTAACCAGGACCAACCTGTGTAGCGGCCGAGATCTGACGAGATCGAGCGTGTACAGGTTGGCATGGCCGTAAGCCATTACGACAGTGCTGAGTAAAAAACTTACCCAACCAGGGTCTCCATAGCGCTTAACCCTGTGACACCCGGACCGACCTGGCATTTTTCCCCCTGAAAAAAGCCCAAGTCCCTCAGGGTACCAGAACAGCAGATCTGCATCCCCGGCGGACAACGGGTTCAACTGATCCGGACCAGCGTGACCAGAACCAGTCCCGTGCCCTAACCACGCCGACATGCCTACTCCAGAAGAAGGGGCAGATATGCGTGTTGATCTTAAACATGAAAAGAAGGTGCCACCCAGACGTTCGGGGCGAACCGCGCCCGGTGGCCCACCCCCAGGGCGTGAGACCCCTCTACATATGTTTAGATCCATTCCGTCATCATCCCCCAGATATGAACGAGAATCCGTCGATAACCAAACCAGGTCGTCGGATTTGGTCGTCGGAAGAGGAAAAAACCTCCATCCCAGTTGCTTTATAAAAACGCCGTTTTAACCTCAAGCAACCAAGGCGTGCCAGTCAGTCGCCTGTTTACAGAACACCCCGAGCTAGCACTATGCGTGCGTCGGGACACACCCACATCAATGAACAGGCTATTTAGACCTGTCATTGAATCCCCAAGGCGCCCAGGGGAACGACAAGAGGGGTGTGACACTTCCTAACTCCAACTATTTTTAAAGAAAAGAAGGAAGCACCAACAGTCTACACAGCCGGGGGTAATTTTTTTTTACATTTTTACATTCCACCACCCTCCCATAGAGAGGAGACGGGAATCCCCAGAGAGACTTCCCACGCAAGCTGTACAGATTGAAAAGAATATATTGCACCTTGAGCCATGTAAAAGTTTGGTTTTAGGGCTCTCCGGGGAGGAGGCACTGAACCCATACACACTCAATAATCGAATTGAATCGAATACATACACAATAGAGTAGGACTCCTTCTTGAGGTTCCACTCACCTTATCAATCTGAGGAGGAGGCTCTGTACTCTGAGGAGGCTCCCTCACATGGAAGGAGAGTCCCAACTCACAGAAGGCCCGAATAGGAGCTTCGTGAGGAGGAGCCCTGACCACCCCCCGTTTTAAACAGATCCATCATATGGACCTGAACAGCACACGGAAGTCCTACCAACAGAGACGCGCACGGTGACGTACTCTATGGCGGGGGAATTTCTGCGGTGCACACGCCCAATATTCCAGGGCGTGGGACCAGGAAACTCCCTCCCCCCCCCCCCCCCCCCCCTCACCTTGTAACGTGCCGAACCGCAACGTGACAGGAACCTTGAAGGACAGGTGGGTTTACCCCTGACCAACAGAAAAAAGGGGGAGGAAAGGTTACCAGTTCACCCCTTTACGACCCCACACCCATGATACGATGTAATGACAAAAAGAGAGTATGACACAGTCATAGTCAGCTCCACGAAGCGTCTAACAGCTTCACACAGCGCATGTGCTAACCGCTATCTGATTTTTACTAAGGAAAAAACACAGAATAGAGAGGGCTTTCCAAGAGCCCCGGTACCACACTTACACATGTGCTTCTGTGGCCAGCCCAACCCAGTTGTAGGTCACATGACACACACAACCCATCATCACCTACAAAAAATGGCAAAAACACTCTACAGAGGAACGCCGTTTTTCATAATGAGAGAATACATAATTCTCGATTAGTATCGGCCACAGGCCTTGCTAAGCACACACGAAAAGCGACCAAACAATCTTTTCTTTTAGGAAAATAAAGTTTCTCAAGCAGTGTTTAGCACAACCTCAGCAATCAAGCTAAGGGTTACATCGTATCCCTACCACACAGTGACACAATGTAGTGCAACAACACTACCCTTAATACGGCCAGTTGAACAGGTAAACCTGTTAATATGTGAACACACTGTTCATTGTCATTACAGGCTGAGAAAAGAATCATTCTTTACTCATATGTCACTAAGCATAGCTTTATAGGTTAGTTTAACCCCCTTAGTTGTGAGTACACAGTACATAAACACACATGATGTTTCTCAACACAACAAACCAGATCATTTCCACATCTGTAACAAACAACCCGTTTTGCATGGAGAAGCTAATACCAGTGACAAGACAATTCACACATAACTCGCATCGTATCCTAAATGTAGTGCAGCAACACTCGTTTTGGAAAACATCGTTATTTACAAAACATTTAGAAGGGAAAGCAAGAAGAAGTGTTCAAGGTCTGGTCCAGACCTAGCCTACCCGGAGCGCAGATCAAGCGAAGTGCAGTCTCAAGGCACCGAAGTAAACACAGCCGTTCTGTGTTGTCGACCCGGGCAGCGTCGCCGCTCGTCGCTACGGTCCCCTTTGTTGACGCAGTCCTTGCCGTCCTGGCTCAGGGCAGGGTCGACGAACATCCTCTGTCAAAGATGACGTCGAAGTCAAGAGTGTTTAAAACATGTTATAATCAAAGCACGTTCAACAGTGTAGCATTAAGCTAACGGCCGCTCTAACCGTCGGGCGCTACCGCCCCTGCCCGCGAGACGCCGAGCGAACGGCGCACGTGACCAGAGGGGAGACTTCGAATCCCCCCCGCCTCTCCCCGCGAGGGAGAGGGGAGTTGGGAACCGCGGCGGCGCGCGAGGGGCCGGAGCCACCCCGCGCTGGGCCTCGGCCGATAGCAACAAGCTAACGTTTCCTAGCCTAACCTAGGCAGGCCACCTAGTGATCACAGCAGGCTAGCGCCACAGCTAACAGCTGACTGGCTAACAGTAGGCCACCACTAGCACGTAAGCTAAGCAGCTATCACCTGAACTTGTACACAATGATATAACACTCACCCAGACAGGCCGCCGTTCTGAAACCCTCCTCACTTTTTAAGAGAAAAGAGAAACAAGATGTTAACACAGTTTTACAACAGTGATTTTACCAACACCCGACGGAGCCAGCACAATACCCAACCGGCCTGTGTAGCTGACTTGAACACAGATCTTCCGCTAACGAACATCCATGCCCATATTTCCTCGTGAGGGAATACTCTCATTTGGATATGAAAGATGGGGCCTAACACGGTGACAGAGAAAACATCCACTCGTCCAGAAAACACAGGTGTTAATGGTCGTGGCCCACTAGTTTCTATAATGGGCTTCAGACCAAGGTCTTCCGCTGTTGCCTAAGAGGCTTGAACAAAAGACCCTAGTCTGGGGCCGGTTTTCATAAACATTGTCAACTAGCCCCCATAGCACTAACAGACAAGTGCAGCCCGCCAGCAAAACATAACTCACCAAATCTGGAACCCACCGCTTCTCACAACAGCGGCGCGTCCTACAGTCCAGCTGTGCCTTTACCGCAACCAGCACACAGCAAGGACTGCAGTTGGAAGGCATGCAGCGGCGCGAACTCCCAATACGAAAACCGGTGGAGGATTTTTAGAATGATCATCATCTTCCAGACACTCCAGTACGAAGACAATATCGCCGTATTTTCTCGAATATAGTGAGAGAGAAAATAAAGATATGATGTCAACGTATCTCGTTTTCCAACTCCTCTCCTACCATCACATCACATCAAGTGGGGATCTACCGAGGCACTTCCTTGTGGTGAAAGCGAAAAAGGAGGCGAGTGGGTGGCCCCACCCCTGCTTATATGGGTAAGCTGATAGGGGTGTGGTCAGACAAATATTGGGATTAAAGGTACATTGTGGTCTTTATTCAGTGCGCGTGCACGTGTGCGAGGACAGTGCAGAGAGTGACGCCGAGCGAGAGCCATACGATACAGAACATGTCAAGGGGAGGGGCAAAGAGCTGAGAAATACCACCTTTGGCATGAACGACCAATTCCACCCTGAGATGATGATCAATGACAGGCGTAAAGTACTTATCCCTATCATGAAAGAACATCGAAGCCAAGGCAGATGGGTCGCTCTGGTAGTTGACAGACTGTACATTGAACACCAACTTTTTCAGAGACTCCAACATCACACCCTGGTTATTTTAATGTCAAGGTCCACCTGCCCCATCTGAAACCAGTCCTAGTATGCTGTTTCCACAGACCTCCCAGTTCAGATGCTGCATACGCCCCTGATCAATTTGGAACTGTTACACCCAGAGTTAATGCACTCAACTATGGTGCAAATGGCTCAGCAAAGTGCAGATCTTTCCAGTGGGGAGTGTTTGACTCTGCCACCTTTAGACCAACAAAATGGACAACAAACCAGGCCAACCAGACAAAGGAATCCAGTTTTCAAAAGACACAGAAAAACTAAATTCTTCAAAACATTGAATCATCCAAAATAGTCTGGAACCCATAATGTAAAGCAAAGGGGCTATTTGGTGGACACCTAAATATTCGGAGTATGATACCTAAACATGAACAACTGGAGCATCTACTCTGCAATTCTAATATTGACTTTCTAGGTCTGACAGAAACTTGGTTAACCCATTCCTCTCCACAGGCAGCAATAATTATGCCCGGTTATAATGTTTTTAGGAAAGACCGGGACCAAGACAGGCATGGAGGGGTTCTGCTGTATGTCAAAAGCTCCTTGAAATGTACTCAAATCGAATGGCCAAGAGAAGTAGATTTGGAGTGTGTTGGTGTGAACATCTCACTTTCTCCCGAAATGTCCTTCTGTCATTTGTATTTACAGGAAACCCTCAACAAAGGTAGACTTCTATGATGAGTTGAAGGCCGCCCTCAATCACTGTGATTCTAAGAAGGAAATAATTGTTGTTGGTGACCTTAACACTTTCAGAGCCACCAGGGGGTGTCGTACTTATCTGGCTGAATGCCAGCACCACTTCAATGATAGCGTTGTGAACGCATAATCTCTGTCTTAAATTATGGCTATGTGTCTAATCTGCCCGTCGCTTATCAATGACTTGTTTGCAGTCAACATTGTCGAAACGGATTGTTTTTTAATTGCTTAATTTCCGTTTTATAGCATTTTGAAAAGCCCTAGTTTTTCAGGAAAATATAAAGATTCCGTGATAAACGGCATTTACTGGAATATTCTGGCATATACAAAAACGGTAATTTTTTGGCCTATTTATAAATCGTTTTCAAATAAACGCTAGATTAACGATAGTATATGTGTACTTATGCACGCTATAGAAGCGGGCTGAAATATCGATTCTCTCATTTCCTGCTCGATTGATGAAATATGAATTCAAATCGCCAAAAAAAAAATACGACAAACAAACGCTATATAGCGTTGGTGGCATTCATAGGTCGGCATGAACTAACGACAAAACGCGTCGCTGACATCCAAAGTGTTAACATTAACTGGGATGTAAATAAGGAAAGGAAAAATCTTGAACAGATTACTGATTACTTGGGTTTTACTCAATTTATAGAAAAGCCTACTAGGATAACTCCTACTTCAAAAACTAGAATAGATCTATTGTTTACCAATCGACCAGAAAGAATAACTAAGACCTATAATTTTTGACCGGTCTATCAGATCATAATGCATTTTTTTTTTCAAGAAAGCTAACAAAACAACAATTCTCTAATTAATTCAAATCTAGACCTACTGTGTATCAGAACACAGTTCCAAAGAGTCAACAGCACCATCTTGTGGCAGCTCTTAAAGAGCAGGACTGGAGTAAAGTTCTCCTAAGTAAGGACATAGAGAGTGGCTGCAATTCATTCTTGGCAACAATTAATGAAGTTGTGTCCTCCTTTACCAAGATGAGGAGTCAAAAGAGAAGAAAGAAGGAAATGTTACCCTGGTTGAATGATGAATGTAGGAGACAGATGAAAGAAAGAGACCTTCTGCTCAAAACATTTCTGAATTCTGGCCTGGCAGACAGACAGACAGAAATTCACTTCAATGAGGAATAAAGTAATAAATACTATGCGAATGGCCAAAGCGAATTATTTTATGGACATGATCAAAGATGCTAAAGGAATGGTAAGATAATTTGGCAACATATTAATAAACTAATTGGTAGACAAAACAAACAAAGCAACAAAGAATTAGAACTCAAAATTAATAATGAA
Organism: Notolepis coatsorum; assembly: GCF_963971535.1. Taxonomy (NCBI): domain Eukaryota; kingdom Metazoa; phylum Chordata; class Actinopteri; order Aulopiformes; family Paralepididae; genus Notolepis; species Notolepis coatsorum. The sequence goes on along the minus strand of NC_140173.1, from coordinate 41,480,841 downwards.
TTAGTGAAAACCCCACTGACTCTAGCCACCCAATTCAATTGTTTCTTTTTGGATTCTGTCCAGGAGATAACACAGTGGGTCTCATTCCCGAAAATTTTTCAAATAGTTATTCTGGAAGACTTATCTTGGAACCACTGAGACAGAATCAATGACAAGTTCACTCTGAGTCCTGAACGTGCTGGTAATATGTCTTAAGTGGCTGAAACGGTTGCACAAATGATATTATCTGATATCTGCTTGGCGAATGTGATCCTGTCATAAACTCAAAAGCGCGTTCCCGTTCAGGTCATTTGCATACAAAACAACGCCTCCAGAGCTCCTTATAAGGCAAAGTAATGACGCTGTGTGGAAATGGATGCGGAAGCGCTTTGCGAGTCTAAGTTGCGACCCATCGAAATGAGATTAGATTAATGTATTGTCATCATAATACAGCTCGTGGTACACCTGCCGCAGCGCGCATGCACACACACACAGGCGCAGTATACTGTACGGCGTAATGAATGAACGCAGTATAGGCTTATTATTCCATTAATACCTACGGTGTAATGATTGAACGCAGTATAGGCTTATTATTCCATTAATGCCTACGGTGTAATGAATGAACGCAGTATAGGCTTATTATTCCATTAATGCCTACGGTGTAATGAATGAACGCAGTATAGGCTTATTATTCCACTAATGACTTGTTGCATTAGGATTTAGTAGATACTATATGCTCTGCAGTTCAGTCTGTACTTATACTGTACGTAGAGCAGAGGCAGAGCATATAGTATCTACTAAATCCTAATGAAACAAGTAACTATATTGTTCATTAGACACGTAGGCCATACTGGCGCACACAAGACTTGCTATTTCCATGCGATCAGCTTTAGTTCTTATTTGTTTATTTATTTATCCACTGTCATTTCAGTGTTGGTGTATAGGCTATATAGTGTATTTCAATATACGTTTAATTGATTAATGATATATTCGAAGGAATGCAGGTTTATAGCTATATCAACCCCCTCCAATGTACAGTAAATGACCAAGTATGGTTTTGTCAATATTCCAATGTACAGTTTTGCTTGTACAGTGTCCCCCACCCACCCCTCCTACCCAACCTCCTCCAACAGTTTCTACGTCAAATGTATATACTCTCTTTTCTGGACTCTTTTTGTATCACAAACAGTACTGTATTTGCAAATCTGGTATGTCATAAATGTATAGATGTAACAGTACTGTCGTGTGTGTCATATATGAATTGAAAATGGGGGACCCTGATGTAAACAAGATGAAAGTCTTTCTCTGGTCTGCATCCCCTTAACAATTGTATGTAATTGAGCTGTACTGTACCCATTCTGCAATCTGTTAATAAAGTTTTCAATCAATCAATCAATCAATCAATCAATCAATCAATCAATCAAAGGTCTGTCCCATTGTATACCAATCAATGGGATACATTGCATGTTGACCTGCATTCTTTCAAATGTATATAATTAATCATTAAAACAGATGTGTAACAAATAAGAAATACAAATTCCACAGAAGGCATTAAATAATTATTATTTTCAATCATTTCACAATAATTGCATAATTGTGTTTGAATATCTGAGTAATTAAAGTAATTATACATTTGTCCAAAATAGCTGGTTCAGATATGGTTAAGCAGCTGCCCTGTGATCAGATTAATCCATATTATTACATGGCGTTTTCACATTCGCCGAAATGCTTGCTTGTGATTGGTCAATAGCCCCCCGACAGCGGTCATTATTTTTCAATAATGACCGCTGTTTTTTCAATAATGACCGCAGTGCGCAGCTGTTGGCAATCAAGCCCACATCAGTGCAGCAAATCAGACACACCTGCCGCGCTGCACTGACAGCGGAGTGTCAGCGGAGCCAGAACAGAGGCTGCCCGCGATAATAATAATCACTTTATTTGGGCTGACAGAGCCACAGAACAACTGCGATTTGTCAAATGAATTAGGTATATTGTTAGTAAGTTAGCCATGTAATAAGCGGGATAATGTATAGCGCTGCACTGACAGCGGAGTGTCAGCGGAGCCAGAACAGAGGCTGCCCGCGATAATAATAATCACTTTATTTGGGCTGACAGAGCCACAGAACAACTGCGATTTGTCAAATGAATTAGGTATATTGTTAGTAAGTTAGCCATGTAATAAGCGGGATAATGTATAGCCTACTCGGTCATTGTCGCAAAATAATTGACCTTCACTGACGTTTAAAACACCTCGGCGCGGCGCCTCGGTATTTTAAACTACGTGTCGGTCAATTATTTTGCGACAATGACCTCGTAGCCATACATTATCCCTTACTTATTTATTTTTCCGACATCAAATGCGTAATTTCTTATCGTACAAATATTGTCATATTTATTTGAATTATGATTAAGTAATTAATTCCAAGGAGGCCTGTAGCGTTAACATGAAGGAATCACTATGCTGGTAATAACAACACCAGCTCACAAGCCACGGCAATGGGGGGGGGGGGGGGTCGGCTGCTGATGGAGGCGCAGTGTTCAGGGTAACAGAGCATGAGGTGAGGCGGACCTTTAAAAAAGTGAATATCAGGAAGGCAGCAGGTCCGGACGGCATCCCCGGCCGCGTCCTAAAAGTCTGTGCCGACCAACTGGCCCCAGTATTCACTGACATATTTAACCTGTCCTTAGAACAGGCTGTCATCCCCACCTGCCTGAAGAAGTCCACTATTATCCCTGTACCCAAAAAATCCAAGCCTGCTTGCCTCAACGACTACCGAACAAAACTCTAAAAACTATAAATATTAACAAAAGTAAGCACAGTCTCGACGGAGCGCACAGACAGGCAGCCGATCGTTGCGGCGCCATCTCTGGCAGTGCCGACCAACTGGCCCCAGTATTCACTGACATATTTAACCTGTCCTTAGAACAGGCTGTCATGTTGAGCTGGTGTTGTTATTACCAGCATCAAACCTCGCATAGAAGGTATTGAGGTCATTTGCTAAGGAGATGTCACTGTTCAGTTTGAGGGAGGCACCTTTGTAGTCTGTCATCGTTTTGAGCCCCTGCCACATAGCTCTAGAGTCAGCTTGTTCAAACTGGAGTTAAATTTTATCCCTGTAGCGCCGTTTGGCCTCTGACACTGTCCTCCTTACGTTGTATCGCGCCACCTTGTGGTCATTCATGTTGCCTGCCACTAGGCCGTCGTTGTATGCTTTGGTGCGCTCTCTCAGAGCTTCACGGACGGATTTGTCTACCCAGGGTTTTTGATTTGGGTAAACTCTCATTTTGGTAGTGGGGATTGTTTCTTCCACCCTAGTACAAACATAGTCCAGCACTGTTTCCGTGTAGACATTAATGTTATCTGTGTCGCGGAACACATTCCAGTCTGTGCAGTGAAACACAGACCGGAGCGTCTCCTCTGACGTCAAATCCCATTTCTGCACCTCTCGCGAGACTACAGGAGTACTTTTTATTCTCTGTTTGTACTTTGGTGAAAGAAAGATTGACGCGTGATCTGATTTACCAAAGCCACTATCAGAATGAGCCTTGTAGCCACCTTTAAATTGCGTGTAACAGTGATCTAGGATGTTACCGCCTCTGGTGTTGCAAGTCACATGCTGATAGAAGTCAGGCAATACCTTTCTCAGATTGGCGCTATTGAAATCTCCCAGCACCAAAATGGCGGCGTTAACGTTCGTCGCTTGTATTCTATTTACCTCGTCGTGGAGTCTGGAGAGCGCGGCGTTGTTGCTGGCTTGCGGTGGAATATACACTCCGATCAGGATGATCGCCGTTAACTCCCTCGGGAGGAAGAAAGGACGACACTTGATGGTTACCCAGATAGCAAAAAATTAGTGAATCAACGTTGAAATAGGGTTCAGCAGAAATATTGAATCTATGTTGAAGCCTGACATCTAAATTATATAGATCGTTGTCTATGACCCTAACGTTGAATCAACGTTAGGTGTCAACCATAGCTGATACTATATCAATGTTGATTCAACCATCATCTAAATGGTAATATACATGCACATTTTAGTTGATTTTATATTGAATCAATGTTAGACATCAATGTTTATTCAACCATAATCTAAATGGTAATCTACATGCACATTTTAGTTGATTTTATATTGAATCAATGTTAGACATCAATGTTTATTCAACCATAATCTAAATGGTACTCTACTTGTACATTTGTAACTTGTACATCTACTTGTAACTTGTAAAGTTAAGGAATCAATACTGATTAATGTACATTTTACATTAAAATATTGCTGCTGATATGTATACATCATAACATTACATGTTTTTTTCCTGCTGTTAAACACACTATTGTTAAATAAATAATAATAAAATTCTTATATGACCATATTTCCAAAAATGTGTGAACAAAAATGACAACATGGCTTTAATATGAAAATTAATTTTTTTCTAGGGTATCAGAACTTAGTGACTAAAACTTTTTACAAAAAACAAACAGGCTTTCATTAACAATATAGCCACTGCCAGAATAGTGACACACATATTGTGTGTGGTGAGCACACGCATTCATGCACAACGAAGACAAGATTGCAATCATTTTAACTATAAACTTATGAGCTCAAAGTATGAGCTCACTACTGACTGAAATGTCCAACAAAAAGCATCAATTGTCAAATAACTAGACACATTAACATTAACTAGACTAGATGTTTGAGGAAATTAGAAAGGGAACAACAACTTAACCCTTGTGTCTGATCAGATTCGTATTTGTTTGATAACTTTGCAGTGATGAGCCAACATAATATGTGGCATAATCTTTTAATTATCTTGTATTTTTTTTTTTACTCTTCATAAATTGTTTATTCCACTTCAGCCCGATCATAACCACCACATATTCTTTTTTTTGTCATATTTAACAACTCTTTTCAGAAAAGTGGGAGTATTTCATTACAAAAATAATATAAAAAATGGTTATGATCAGGGCTGAAGTTGAATAAAATATTTATGGAAAAGAAAGTGGGAAATTATTTCAACATAATCTTTTTATGGAGTTTTTCAATTTAGTCCCCTAATAAGAGTATAATATTTTAGTTTTCAGACACAAGGGTTAAATATAAACAATGGCATAGGATTTGAATTTAAACACAGTGGAGCTTAGATGATCTACAGTTGTCCACGACTTATCCTCCAAGGCATCTGCTATATAATAATCTTCAGATTTACTTAAGTGTTATTAGTAGGTTACAGCAGTAAGCATTAGTTTGCTCAGTCAATTATGGCCAATTCGTTTTATATTGTTTAATACAGTTAAATAAATAGATAAATGAAAAGCAATTTTTTTTGGATTACCCCCCCCCCCCCCCCCCACTGTACCGAAAATAATACCGAACCGTGTCTTCAAAACCGAGGTACGTACCGAACCGTGGATTTTGTGTACCGTTACACCCCTAATGTTTCTATAACTCTCTCCCATATAACTCTCTCCCATACCCTTAACACCAACCGCTGAAGTGCCCTTGAGCAAGGCACTAAACCCCCAACTGCTCCAGTGGAGTTGCTCAGTGGCCAACAGTGTCAGACTGTGGTTGTACTGGGGCCTAACAAAATTAATAGTTGGTTTCAGGTTGGTTGTCAGTTTGGCCATGGGTAGGTAGGGAATTTATTTTATTTTATTTTTTTATTTTATTCTTTCCCACGGCGACTATGGATAGGGAATTTCTTTATTTAATTAAAATGTTCACAACAACATGGATGCATGTACTCTGCCAGCATGTTTAATATCCATAATACTAAATGTTTGACTAAGATTTCTATGAAACTTTATATAAAAAAAAAAAAAAAAACGTTTTTTTTTTTTTTTTTTATAATTTTTTCTAAAAACTCATAAAATATATTGGGTCGCACCTAAATCGGCAGGGTCGGTCGGCAACCTGAAACCAACTATTAATTTTGTTAGGCCTGGGCAGCTCCCAGGTGTGAATGGAACTCTGTGAATGTGAAGCAGGGCGTAGCTGAAAAAGAGCATCTGTGCTCAGCGAACCTACCCTGGGTAAATAAAGGTTAAAATTAAAAATAAAAAAAATAAACACTGCAAGAACAGGCTGAAGCATAAGTCATTCAAGTAGATGCCGTCCATGGAAGAACAGTGTCCAGGGTAATTCCTTGTACTGTATGAACCAGGGAAACAGTGTGCTGGGGTACCCCAAGTTTGACTCTGGTTCGCTTGACAATTAAGTTTGGGTCACTTCGGTTCCAAGAACAGGCTGAAGCAGCATATTCAAGTAGATGCCGTCCATGGAAGAACAGTGTCCATCAGGGTAATTCCTTGGACTGTATGAACCAGGGAAACAGTGTGTGCTGTGCTGTGCTGGGGTAGCTGTGCTGTGCTGGGGTACCCTAAGTTTGACTCTGGTTCGCTTGACAATTAAGTTTGGGTCACTTCGGTTCCAAGAACAGGCTGAAGCAGCATAAGTCATTCAAGTAGATGCCAGGGTAATTCCTTGTACTGTATGAACCAGGGAAACAGTGTGTGGTGTGCTGTGCTGTGCTGGGGTACCCTAAGTTTGACTCTGGTTCGCTTGACTTAAGTTTGGGTCACTTCGGTTCCTTGAGATGCCTCCCTCCCGGTCTGGCGCATAACGAAGCCACTTCTTGACAGTTTCGCTGTAGTCCTGGTCGGTCAGCTTGGGGTCAAACTGTCGAGCAGCAGCTGATAGACACAAAAATAAAAAAGGGAGGAAGAGAGGTGGGTGAGATGATGTACGATGATAAGAGCACCCGGCCCTCACTTCACACGAGTGCGATTTTTTTTAATCACTCAATTACTCACTCTGTAGGTCTACAGTAACAAGCTACAGTCAGCATCCAGTTAGACTGGACAGGAAAGAGAATTAAGCAATCACAATACAATGTGTATCCATGCACCTCTAAAGCTCACCATTTCCATTTCCATTTGCAACAGCATAATTATATTCTGAATCACCAGCATCACCAGCATCACCACCGCACTACCTAAACTTAACCTATGAAGTAGTTTGCAGGGGAGGAAGCTCACCAAACATGCAGGCTTGTAGTGTGGTGTGCTTGAATGGCTTCTTGCTTTCTGAACAACGCTTGTCTTTCTTTACAGCCCAGTTGAACCCACTGGCCAGGGCGTTGGTCATAGCAGTTTTCAACATCAGTCTGATCAGGTTCTCTGAATCGGTGCCTCCTACCAAAGCCAGGCGAGAAATCTAAATCAGAGAGAAGAAAATGAAGGCCCTGCGTTAGAAACAGCATAACGTTTATTTTATGAACACAGAGCAACCAACTTGTTTATACACACACTTTATGCATGCACTGATATTCCAGCCCATGCCAGTCATTAGGTTTAACCACATTAACCCTCCTGTCCATATGTAAACGGTATATTTGAACAATTTCAAAACGTTTCATAAATAGCAGATATACAAGCTCTAACACGTTTTGAACTAGAAAGTGCTAAACACATTTTTCCCCTGAACAAGACCACACTGAAACGATCTACATTTGATAAATGAATGCAGTTCAATAAATTACCATCTTTTGACGGACTGATTGCTCCATCAGTAATGATTCTGCCTCATTGAAGTCTTGTTCACTGGCGATTGGCAGCTGGAAGGGGAGCATAGTGGTTGTGGTGGCCACCCCGTGTCCCCTGGTCCCACCAGATATGTTGCCCTCAGCCAACTCGGTCTTGATGAACTGCACATCTCTGGATAGATCCTTCACCACGACAAGTAATTCAGCAAGCATTGAATTCATCTTCTGGATGGTAAGGTCTTCAGAAGAAGAGTTAAAATCATTAAGTGAGAAATAAAAATAAGCAGCAAATCACACGAGGAATTACACCATGTCCAATAGACTTGCCTTTCATAAGCTGCCCGTCATCGCCGGCCATCTGTCTACGCTGTGAAACACCAGATTGCCCTGAGCTGTGTCCTGACATCGCTGTAGAAACAAAATCATAGTTATATATTTCACTAGTTTGACTGCATTGGATCAAACTGGTGGTAGTTCCCTCTAAAATGGCATACCATTTTGTGCATGTTGTGAGAGACCAGGGGGACTGTAGTATTGCCCCGAGCTGCATCCCGATATCCCTGTAGAAACAAATCATTATATTTAAAAATACAAAATCTGACTTGTCAGTCAAATTAACATACATGTCACAATCACTAACACCGGTTCCTGACAGGCAGCAAGCGAGCGAACTGGAGACGAAATCGCACACGACACTGTCCTGATATGACGCAGCGCGTGTCCGAGTGTGTGTTACCTGGATTCTCGACCAATAAAAAGTGTTTAGGGGCGGGACTCGGCCGCGTAATCGCTCAACTAGAGACACAGCGAGCGAATATTTGAGGGGTGAACGACATCGCTGCTCAGTTCACTGTCGCTCGCGGCAGGTCAGGATAGTCTGATTGAAACGAATACATTTTAATCACTTTTTCTCGCTCGCTCGCGTCGCTCTATGTCAGGAAGGGGTGTAAGGAGTTGTATCCCCGTCTCTCAAAACACTGTTACTGAAAGAGTACAGTATCATACCACTACTTGCACTTTGTCGATCTTGCAGCTGCTGGACATGTGAGGCCTGCTGCTGCTGGTGATACTGAACAATATCAAATCCTGGCATCTCGGCTGAAACACAGTAGGAAATACACAAAGTTATTAGCAAATGACGCTATTGTAATCCCCCATGTGAGAAAATGTTTGATTTCCATTCAGCTGATTTCACGTGCACTGCCAAATACTACTTTAATAAAAATATCAAAGACAATGCGAGACAATACAGATATTTTAAACATGCCAGAATATTATGTTATGAGATTGCTTGATAACTCACCATTATGTTGAGTTAGCGATTGCCGGTAGTTGCTAGTAACCAGATCTACAAAGGGGAAATGTAAAATAAGTTGCGACTCAAACATGGTGGAAATTGTGCTCAATATAAAAGCATTATGTACAACTACACATTTTTATTGTGACATTGCTTGCAAGTTGTGAAGGCTTTGAATTTTTGTAGTGGGCTGGCATGCACATTGTAAACATGTATTCTGTTGCATGCATGATGCCAGCGACCTGCCAGCCATCTCCTCACAAGAACACAGATATGGGTTCACTTACTGTTATTTGGATCAGGAGTCTGCAACGAATCTAAATAGCTGTAGATCCTGCCACCATCCAAAGAATCTAAAAAAGGTAAGCCAGGGTGAGAATTGAAGATGCTACAAATCATGTTTAAACAGTCATCTAGTTGGCATTTTAACATGCATAGCAACATACCATTCATTGTAGGGTCTTGGCCAACAACTGGAGGGTTGACGTATCTTAGACCGGCTCGATTTTGGAGTCTGTCCTACAACATATTTTAGTTGGCATGTTATTCACAATGTATATATTTTGGGCCAACTATAGAATAACTGCAAGAAATGCAGAAGTCCAATCAAATTAAAATGCTCAATTTGTCGGTACATGGTCAGACTAATTTGTTTAACTGTTTATTATTATTATTAACTGTAGCCATTTCCAAAGTGCCTATATAAAATAAATGCATTGCATCAATACCTGGGAAACCCACATCAGGTGCTTTGGCAAAACGTTTTCTTTTGGCGTCGCCACTCGAGTCAGAGTCCGAGTGCACATACTGCTGATTTGGCCTAAAAAAAAGTATATATATACACACATATAAATAAATGTAGTTATGATACTACGTTTATTAGTCAAGGCTAAAGTCTGAATACATAGGCCCTCAGGCCACTGTGTGTTATCCTTTTAGCACTACTTGCAACTACAACAGCAGTGCCATTATTTACAACACCCTAGGGAGAGTTGTCCCTTTAACAAAGTGAACACTGTACCTGGATCTTCTTTTTTGGCGGAGATCTCCTTCGTCCTCAGATTCAATTTCAGAGGTTGGACACATAGTTGAGGTGTACTTGGTCTCTCGTTTTTTGGCCTCATCATGGGTCTCTGGAAAGAGCAGAGAGAAAATGACAATTAACATATCTGCAGTCCAGTGTTTAACGAAAAAATATATGTACCTCTTATCATATGTGCATCGTCACAATTTGCGTCCTCACTTTTTGTGTATGTGTTGCACGAAATACTCACCACACGTAGTAAGCTCACGTACATCCTTATAGGTGATCCATTTATCATCTGGTTGCAGTCCATCTCGAAGGGCTTTTGTGAGCTTTATGTGTTTAGGGGGCCATAACACAGTCTGGTCTTTAGCATTAAACCAGCTCCCTAGAACTACTGCTGTCCCACCATTTGGGAACTGTACAACTGACCACAGCACCACCTCACCATTCATCTTCAAAGGGCTGAAATGAGAATTTACGGTACTCATAATGATCTCTCCTTACAAGCCATTCCCATACCGTCCTAAACTAATATAATCCAGCCTTATTTCTGTCTGTAGTCGTCGGTGTAGGTTATCCAGTGTACATATCCACACGGTCCTCGTCTAGGGCTCCTCGGGTGAAAGCGCCAGGGTAAGCAGCCCAGCCTGGATAAGCACACTAGCTGGTACGAGGAAACGTTGGTAATGCTGGTCACTGTAGAACGGTAGCCGCACGATACACTATACATAATAGACTAATAATAATAGAATAGGTCGAACTCAACGATACAGCTTTAAACTCTGACACTTCAGCTATCAATTTGCACGCGGTCTCAAGGCTCTATTTTGGGGCAAAACGGGCACACTTCACAGCACGTTGTATCGTGGTGAAGGCTTCAACTTATTGGGGTAACTAACTGCTGTATCCACCTGAAACATATTTATACGTAAGGTGAATAATCTATAGTACCAGCCTTATTTCTGTCTGTAGTCGTCGGTGTAGGTTATCCAGTGTACATATCCACACGGTCCTCGTCTAGGGCTCCTCGGGTGAAAGCGCCAGGGTAAGCAGCCCAGCCTGGATAAGCACACTAGCTGGTACGAGGAAACGTTGGTAATGCTGGTCACTGTAGAACGGTAGCCGCACGATACACTATACATAATAGACTAATAATAATAGAATAGGTCGAACTCAACGATACAGCTTTAAACTCTGACACTTCAGCTATCAATTTGCACGCGGTCTCAAGGCTCTATTTTGGGGCAAAACGGGCACACTTCACAGCACGTTGTATCGTGGTGAAGGCTTCAACTTATTGGGGTAACTAACTGCTGTATCCACCTGAAACGTATTTATACGTAAGGTGAATAATCTATAGTACCAGCCTTATTTCTGTCTGTAGTCGTCGGTGTAGGTTATCCAGTGTACATATCCACACGGTCCTCGTCTAGGGCTCCTCGGGTGAAAGCGCCAGGGTAAGCAGCCCAGCCTGGATAAGCACACTAGCTGGTACGAGGAAACGTTGGTAATGCTGGTCACTGTAGAACGGTAGCCGCACGATACACTATACATAATAGACTAATAATAATAGAATAGGTCGAACCAGCTCTCTAGAACTACTGCTGTCCCACCATTTGGGAACTGTACAACTGACCACAGCACCACCTCACCATTCATCTTCACAGGGCTGAAATGAGAATTTACGGTACTCATAATGATCTCTCCTTACAAGCCATTCCCATACTGTCCTACAAAGCCAAAGTGCACTACACACATTGCATTTTTGAAGCATTTAAAGGAAAACTCCAACATTTTGTGAAATTAGCTTATTTGACATCTTCCCTGGAGTTATAAGAAGATACATACCTTTTTCGTCTCTCTGCATGCATTGGGCTTAGGGAACGCCTGGACAGTTAGCCTAGCTTAACTTCATCACTGGAAGTGGGGCAGACATCTAACCTAGTTCACTACAGTCAGGAAATATACTCCAAATACAATCAAAATACAACTCCCAAACGTTCCCGTAAACATGTTGTGACCTGTGTATTTACCACGTCTCCCAGTCACACAAGTCACACAAGTCTCCAAGTCACACAAGTCTCCCAGTCACACAAGTCTCCAAGTCACATGAGTCACACAAGTCTCCAAGTCACAAGTCACACAAGTCCAAGTCTCCAAGTCACACAAGTCACACAAGTCCAAGTCACACAAGTCACACAAGTCTCCAAGTCACACAAGTCACACAAGTCTCCAAGTCACACAAGTCTCCAAGTCACACAAGTCACACAAGTCCAAGTCACACAAGTCACACAAGTCCAAGTCTCCAAGTCACACAAGTCACACAAGTCTCCAAGTCACACAAGTCACACAAGTCTCCAAGTCACACAAGTCTCCAAGTCACACAAGTCACACAAGTCACACAAGTCACACAAGTCTCCAAGTCACACAAGTCACACAAGTCTCCAAGTCACACAAGTCTCCAAGTCACACAAGTCACACAAGTCACACAAGTCTCCAAGTCACACAAGTCACACAAGTCTCCAAGTCACACAAGTCTCCAAGTCACACAAGTCACACAAGTCACACAAGTCACACAAGTCCAAGTCACACAAGTCACACAAGTCTCCAAGTCACACAAGTCACACAAGTCTCCAAGTCACACAAGTCTCCAAGTCACACAAGTCACACAAGTCACACAAGTCCAAGTCACACAAGTCACACAAGTCTCCAAGTCACACAAGTCACACAAGTCTCCAAGTCACACAAGTCTCCAAGTCACACAAGTCACACAAGTCACACAAGTCCAAGTCACACAAGTCACACAAGTCTCCAAGTCACACAAGTCACACAAGTCTCCAAGTCACAAAAGTCTCCCAGTCACACGAGACTCATGTGACTGGGAGACTCGTGTGACTTGTGTGACTGGGAGACGGGGTAAACACACAGGTCACAACATGTTTACAGGAACGTTTGGGAGTTGTATTTGGAGTATATTTCCTGACTGTAGTGAACTAGGCTAGATGTCTGCCCCACTTCCAGTGATGAAGTTAAGCTAGGCTAACGGTCCAGGCGTTCCCTAAGCCCAAAGCATGCAGAGAGACGAAAAAGGTATGCATCTTCTTGTCCAACTCCAGGGAAGATGTTAAATAAGCTAATTTCACAAAATGTTGGAGTTTTCCTTTAAGCGTTTCAATTGGCCAGCCAAACATGTTATCTGTGTACATGTAATATTGTACTAATTGTGTATTTATTAATGAGGTAAGTTATGCCCCGAAATCCGACGTTAGAGTCAGTGTGTCAATATAGTTACTGCACTTTAGCTTTGTAGAGCAGTATGGTTATGATGTTAAATGAAGTAGTGGTATTGCAATGGCACCATCTCCGTCTGGAGAGAGAAGACATTTGCGCTTGATATAGCGAAGTTTACCTATCCCTATATCTTCTTGCAAGCCACTGACCTTGTATGTACCAATGTATGATGATTCACAGGGATACATGTAGTATGGCTGTTTGTGTCTGTACTTTCTGTAAATTATATATACCTCTTCCTCTGATTTAAGAATATTCTCTACTAATGCAAATCCATCTCCAACCTCAATACAATTGTCTCCTTTCTTTGTGGACAAAGTAAACCGATGAGTGGAGACCTTCCTGTACTGTTGTGAAGAAGTAAACTGTGGGGGGACAGGCCCATCAGTGTGAATATTACGCAAAATTGGATCATCTGTGGGACATGGGGATCCAACATGTGGAATTTCAGACAACCTTTTCACTACCTGTTGTAGAGGCTGATGTGGCTTGCGTAGAAGATGCTTAATTTGTCCAAGATAGTTCTCAAAAGGGAATCCTGAGATATTATCTAGAGTGCCAAACTTCCTGTATTCCTCAGCCAAATGAATAAGCTGGTGTACATTGTACACAATTTCACCTCTTCCATACACTGTCCCAAAGTGTTCAACAAAAGAAACCATCAACTTGTGCGCAAAGGCCAACATTTCCTCAGAAATACTAGGGGACAGCAACAAGTACATTCCAACAGAAAACAACATGAAGTTGTCATACAGCTCACTGGGGAGGGAATCCTTCAAAACAACAGGACCCCAATACAACATGAAGGATCGCAACTCAGTAGCTTTCCAGCGATCTAACTCTGACAGTTCCCTTGGTTTACGGTTAAATTCACAAGGCATGTAGGGACGTAGCTTTAGCAGTTTACCTGAAATGGCTTGTACAGTTTTGGAAGGGACCCTTGTTGCCAAATTCTTCCCCTTTAACCATATATTAAGCAGTTTCCTTGTAACTCCGAGACAACAGAGATGCATGTAATCAGTTGGAAACATAGAAACCATCTTAACTAAACCTGTTAAAGGGCTCGTCCCATTGTGATGTGCCTCATCAACCATGTCTGAGAAACTGGAGTCTGTCCTAAGTCTGACTTTTGTTTCAGGGTATGTCATTTTATTTCTCCATACACCCTCCTGAAAACACTTGTCACAACCAGAATAGCCATTAAATGCCTTGGTCTGCTTAATATAAGCTCTAGCCGGGGCATCACAAATGAAAGAAGAAATCTGTACATCAAATTGCTTGTCATTATAAATAATGCCATTAGACAGTACATTCTGAAGATCTTTGACAAACTGCTCTAGGTACTCAAAAACACTCTTTGGCTTGCTGAGACCACAAAAAATGCCAACAACAAATGGGGACTTTGTGTAGTCACATTTGAGACTCCCAAGTATGGGCCAAAACTGAAGTTTAGAACTTTTGAATAAAGGTAAACCATCTATATTAAACTGTAAATTAAGAGTTGTCAGAGTTGCCGGTAAAATCAAACATGCCAACCGTGAAAGCACCCCTTTGACTAAACCAAAATTATAGTATTCTCCCCCTTCAATCTTAGTGGTAGGCACATGTTTTTGTGTTCCTAGCAATGTTCTTCCATCTTTAGGAAGGGTGGGGTGAAACATCTTCAAAAAGGACAGCAAAGATGATAGTGCAACCAGAGAGACTGAATAGGATGTTGCCCAATATTTTAAACTTGTCATGAGGAAATCTTCATTATGCTCATCACTGTCAAAGACATGTTCAGGTTCAATTTCGTCATCCCCAGCTATACTTTCAAAATGTGCATTTGACTCACCTGGTGAGTCAATATTTTCACTTTGATCACTGATAGTTAGTGGTCTGTTTAGTGGCAAGTCTGAAGTTGATAAATCTAGTGGCAAGTCTGATCTAGTTGTTAAATCTAGTGGCAAGTCTGTCTTTGGTAAATCGAGCAGGCACTCAGTATAGGCTGTGACAGGATCTGTGTTCTCTAAAGAGTGATGGTTTGTCCTTGAATTAGCAGCAACAATTAACTTATAATCAGTGAGGATAGCCTGCTCTGTCTCTCTCACTAATTTGTTGACTCTACGTCTTTTAGCCCGAGAATAAGATGACATAGTGATGAGGTGCTGTAGTCAATGTAATGGTACATAAATTGTGCTATTTACTTGGCTAGAACAGGTCTTTGCTTCAATTGCTGCAACGTGCGGCTTCTTGAAACTGGTACGTGATTCTGGAAAAAGAAAGAAAAAAGAGAGGAGGGTCGACATTAATGTGCTGCATTGCAATGTGCAGGGTGAAACGCTTGCATAATTCTACATTTTGATCAATATCAAGAGAGTCCATTATTATATTATTGTTATATTGTTCATTAGAAAATACCATGTATATAACCAAACATCTAACTATATAGTCAATGTAATGGTACATACATTGTGCTATTTACTTGGCTAGAACAGGTCTTTGCTTCAATTGCTGCAACGTGCGGCTTCTTGAAACTGGTACGTGATTCTGGAAAAAGAAAGAAAAAAGAGAGGAGGGTCGACATTAATGTGCTGCATTGCAATGTGCAGGGTGAAACGCTTGCATAATTCTACATGTTGATCAATATCAAGAGAGTCCATTATTATATTATTGTTATATTGTTCATTCGAAAATACCATGTATATAACCAAACGTCTAACTATATAGTCAATGTAATGGTACATAAATTGTGGTATTTACTTGGCTAGAACAATTAAGTCTCAAACAGCCTGCAAACTACCTGGCGTTCTATCGCCATGCTCTAAGACAAACTCTAACCTTAACCAACTTAGAAAGAGTGCAAGGGGAGATGAAGCATATAGCGATATAAACATAGTCATAGCATCAAATTAGTATTTAGATAAGCCACAGAAAAAAATCACGTTATAAAAATAAGCAGTTTCTAAGAAAAAACGATTTGTTATGTGAAGCGCTTTATCAACATGGGCGCCGCCATTTTGTCGCGGTGCATTTAGCTAGCTGGCTACCTAGCCGCAGCCGGGATTCAAAGCCAACTAACCGGCTAACCCAGCTCGCTAAATACTGCATGTAGCTAGCAGAACTGTAAAATTAGTTTGAACAGCCATACAAAAAGAAACACGCGGTCCCGTTGTTGTCTGGTAGGCAACGTTGCATTTACGGATCCACGTGTTTACTAGGCCAGCTAGCGCGTGCTTCCTTGACTACTTCCTGTTCACCCAATAAGCATGCTTTTGATTGGCTGAGTCGCACAACGTCATTCAGTAACAACGCACGCAATTGGACCACGCAATTTATAATCGTTGGCGCTTTAATATTAACATCGAAATAACTTAAACAACGTAATATTAACATCGAAATAACTTAAACAACCGTACGATTCCACTTGCACACTCTCCAGAGTTATATTAAGCACACGCTACGAATATTCATGAATATTTATCTTAGTTGACGTATATATATATTTACCTACCAAACTGCAGCATATCACATGCACAACGCCGTCAAGATCCACTGGTGCACACTCACAATAACGTTATTTTTCACAGAACACAGTTAAGATAAAAGTAATATAGCCAAAACTTACTGTAAAGCACTCAGTAGAATCAAATCCGGGGGGAACCAGACGTGCTGTTCTGAACAGCAGTTCACATTGAGAGATCGAGTGCTCAGCTGCATGCTGGGACGTACGTCTGTTTAAATTGGGGGGGGGGAATTCGGGCCAACGTAATGACGACAAACAGCATATACGTTGAACAGCATCCGTTGATTCAACATTTATTAGATATTGGCATTTCAATCATTAAAATGCAACCACAAAACAATATTGATTCAATGATATGTTTTCAACAATAGTCAATTGCTTTAGCGGTTAATAGGTGATTCAACATCAATCGTCGACCTTAACCAAAAAGCAAGCATTGTGACCATAAATCAACATTGAATTAACACCTTTTGCTATCTGGGTATATATTCCAGTTCTGGGGAGCAGTGGTTGGATAATTCCTTCACGTTAGTTGGATCGCTCCAATTTTTGTTAAACATGAAGGCAATACCTCCTACACGTTGTTTACCGGACTCTGCTGTCCGATCCTTGCGATGGATAAAGAAGTGATCGGCTGGTTGAATTGCGTGGTCTGGAACCTCCGGCGTGAGCCACGTTTCGGTGAAGCAGAGAACGTTGCAGTCCCTAACGTCTCTTTGGTATTGAATCCTTGCTCGGATGTCATCCAGTTTATTGTCAATTGATTGTACATTGGCTAGCAATATACTGGGCAATGGTGTTCGGTGGCGTCTGGATCTCAGCCTGTTACGGATCCCAGCTCTCTTCCCACGCCGTCTGGTTCCTCTGTTCCTGGGATCAAGGAACAAAGGATCTGGTCCTAATCTCCGGAGAATCTCTTCAGGCCATTGTTGTGGTTCGGAAAGCTGGTCCAGTGAGTAATCCAGTTGGTAAGTTTCCCGTAATCCAATGTCTATGAGTGACTGACGGTCATACACATTAAATGCACCAACAGTTGGTACAAACAAAACTCTAAAAACTATAAATATTAACAAAAGTAAGCACAGTCTCGACGGAGCGCACAGACAGGCAGCCGATCGTTGCGGCGCCATCTCTGGCAGTGCCGACCAACTGGCCCCAGTATTCACTGACATATTTAACCTGTCCTTAGAACAGGCTGTCATCCCCACCTGCCTGAAGAAGTACACTATTATCCCTGTACCCAAAAAATCCAAGCCTGCTTGCCTCAACGACTACCGCCCTGTAGCTCTCACCTCCATAGCCATGAAGTGCTTTGAGAAGCTAGTAAAGGGCTACATCTGCTCCTCCCTCCCCATCAACATGGACCCCCTGCAATTTGCATACCGCCCCAACAGGTCCACGGAGGACGCCATAGCCCATGTGCTGCACACAGCAGCATCACACCTGGACAAGAGGCAGGGGAACTATGTGAGAATGCTATTCATCGACTACAGCTCGGCATTCAATACCATAGTCCCCTCCATACTCATAGCCAAGCTCAGGGACCTGGGCTTGAACTATGACCTCTGCCAGTGGGTCTTGGACTTCCTGACTGGCAGACCCCAGGTGGTGAGAGCAGGCAACTGCACCTCCTCATCCATCACCCTCAACATAGGGGCCCCCCAGGGCTGTGTTCTGAGTCCCCTCCTCTACTCCCTGTACACACACGACTGTGTGGCTCAGCGGAGTAGCAATACAATCATCAAATTTGCTGATGACACAGTGGTGGTGGGCCTGATCTCTGCCAACGACGAGAGGGCCTACCTGGAAGAGGTCAAGGTCCTGGCGGGATGGTGCCAGGAAAACAGCCTCTCCCTGAACGTCAGCAAAACAAAGGAGATGATTGTGGACTTCAGGAGGTCGGGGGTCAAGGACTACAGCCCCCTCAGCATCGACGGGGCACCGGTTGAGACAGTCAACAGCTTTAAGTACCTCGGAGCCTACATATCCGAGGACTTGACATGGACCACACACATTGACAGTGTTGTGAAGAAGGCACGACAACGCCTCTACTTCCTCAGGCGCCTAAGGAAGTTCCAAGTCAGTCAGAAGATCCTTAAGAACTTCTACTCATGTACAATAGAGAGCATCTTGACCGGCAACATCACCTCCTGGTTTGGGAATAGCACTGCACAAGACCGAAGCAGACTACAAAGAGTGACACGTTCAGCCGAACGCACAATTGGAGGGGGGCTCCCCACCCTCCAGAACATTTACAACAAGTGTTGCAAGGGCAAGGCTAAGAGAATCATTAAAGACTCCAGTCACCCGAACAACTGCCTCTTTGAACTGCTGCGGTCAGGCAAGCGATACCGGAGTCTCAAGGCGAGCACAGAAAGACTCAGAAGAAGCTTCTATCCCCAGGCCATCAGGCTGCTAAACGAACAATGAATGAACACTACACAACAACAACCACCAAACGCACATAGCACACACATCCACACGCACACACTCACTTAAACAAACACACTGTAGCACCCACTCCACACACTTTATAGCACACACCCACTTTAAACAAACACACTGTAGCACCCACTCCCCACACTTTATATTTATTGATGAAGGATTGCACTACAACTCGTACACCTTACTGTAAATTGTACCTAAATTGTACCTCATCCCATTTCTGCTTTGCACTAGATAGTACTGTACATTAGTACACTGCATAGTATTGTATATTATATGGTAACTCAGAACATTGTACATATGTCTATACCGAACACTGTGACCTCTTTTTCTTCTTCTAAATTACACGTATACTATGTTTGATACTATCTTGTCTAGCACAGTCTCTGGAGCGTAACAGTAAGAAGCATTTTGTATGAAAGTATTCTGTACTTCTGTATGACAACTATTAAAGAAACTTGAACTTGAAACTATGAGAACACAGTTTGTCAAGTTAATAAAATTTTAAATTAGTCAATCAATCATAAGACTGCTCCTCAGCACTCTTAAATCTGCTCTCAGCCACGATCAAATCTGATCTCAGGAAAATTTGGGGACTCACGCTCCCAGCCCTAATATGTCTTAAATGGGCCGAAATCTGGCTAAGACGAAATTTTTGGTCGTAAATTCGTTCGGGAATGAGACCCAGTGTTTTACCCCATCTGATGCCATCCATATACTATTAATCATGCACAGCCTATTTTTTATTTAGAGGAAATAACAGAGTTGGAGGTGACCAATATTATTGGTACACTCAACAGTTCCAAAGCTAAGGATGCCTATGGGCTTGATACCAACACTGTAAGATTTTTCACCGTAAAGTTACAATAAATTACTGGCAATATTTTGCATGACTTTTACAGTAAGATTCACAATAATTTACTGTGAATGGCTTCACAGCAATGTGTTGTGATTTCACAGTACTGGTAGTACAATACATTGTTGTAATTTCACAACTTCATACTGTAAGAAATTACTGTGATATCACATTATTTAGTTGTATATATATTACAACAATGAATTGTGACTTCACAACATCAAATTGTAAGAAATGTACTGTAATATCACATTATTTTGTTGTATATATATTACAACAATGTATTGTGACTTCACAACATCAAATTGTAAGAAATTACTGTGATATCACATTATTTTGTTGTATATATATTACAACAATGTATTGTGACTTTACAACATCAAATTGTAAGAAATTACTGTGATATCACATTATTTTGTTGTATATATATTACAACAATGTATTGTGTATTTACAATAGCCTACATGTATTTTTGTAGTCCAGCTCCAGTACACTTCCTGAAGCTCACACTTTGGTTCCCTGTCGTGATTAATCATGTCATCCAATAGTATTTTGACATGAAACTATTGTATGAGCTTCCTCCAGAAGTATACTGGAGCTAGGGACTATAGAGTTATGCATGTCTATCATTGTAAATTGACTGTTATTTTGCCAAATTATATAATATAATAATAATTATTTTTAAATTATTTTGTTGGCAAGTCTTTTGCATTACTTTTCAGACTTGCCAACAAAATAATTGAATAATAATAATAATAATAATAATAATAATAATAATAATAATAATAATAATAATAATAATAATAATAATAATAATAATAATAATAATAATAATAATAATAATAATAATAATAATAATAATAATAATAATAATAATAATAATTTGGCAAAATAACTGTCAATTTACAATGATATGCATAACTGTATAGTCCCCAGCTCCAGTATACTTCTGGAGGAAGCTCATACAATAGTTTCCTGTCAAATACTATTGGATGACGTGATTAATCACGACAGGAAACCAAAGTGTGAGCTTCTGCCAGGAAGTATACTGGAGCTGGACTTAAAAAATGCACGTAGGCTATTGTACATTAAAAACAACAGTCCAAACGCACAAATGAGGTAAGCCATGAAATGGCATTTATTCTCAAAAGACAGAATTATTACAAAGAATTATATACAAAGAATTATATTCTTATTCTTGAAATGGTAAATGACTGTTTTCTTTTTTACAATTTACAACCCATAGGAAAATCCTGCTCGTTGTACAAGTATCGCAGAGAAAATTCAAAGGTACTCACAGTTGCACGAGAGTTTATAAACTGCTGGTCAACACTGCTCAAAACGGCTTTAGCTGACTGATGCGCCTTGTACAACAAGCGTTTCGCCAGTTCTTCAGAGTTAATTATGGGATTTTATTGTCAAGACAAAGTAATCATATTCGTAAGTAAAATGGTAAATGGCTGCTTTTTATAATTTTTTTTACAATTTGTGCACATTTTACCCATTCACACACCGACGGCAGCGGCAACCATGCAAGGTGCCAACCTGCTCATCGGGAGCAAGTAGGGGTTAAGTGTCTTGCTCAAGGACACATTGACACGCTGCCCAGGGAGGAGCGGGAATCTCCGGATTGCCAGACGACTGCTCTACCTCCCGAGCCACTGTCGCCATGAAACTAGTACTTCCAGGTCTTACCTGAAAATGAAACTAATGAATACACTTTTCATGCACTCACTCAAAAGAACAAAAGAGGCACTCAAAAGAACAAAAGAGGCGCAGCGACGTCAGGAGCATGACAATTGTCTTTGCAGACCATTCAAAGTCTATGAGCTTCCGAAGAAGGGTGTTCACGTGAGGGGACGACTGGAGCATGACAATTGTCTTTGCAGACCATTCAAAGTCTATGAGCTTCCGAAGAAGGGTGTTCATGTCAGGGGACGACAGGAGAAGGACAATTGTCTTTGCAGACCATTCAAAGTCTATGAGCTTACTTACGAAGAAGGGTGTTCACGTCAGGGGACGACAGAAGAAGGACGATTGTCTATGCAGACCATTCAAAGTCTATGAGCTTACAAAGAAGGGTGGTCACTTGAGGGTTGATGGCGCTTTGCTTCTTTGCCCTGGAGCCTTTCTCCGGGTTGATGCCCAAGAAGCACCTGTTAATAAGCAAAGATACGTTTAAGTTTTAAATAGACTCAGCATTTATCAAGGTGCTCACCTGTGTTTTTCCCCACACCACACCCTGATGAAGACTGCTACTAGTTCAAACTTGTTGGATCATCCTCACAATAAAAAGATTTGTTTAGCCTAGCAGAGTGCCTCATGGTACCTCTAACATAATGTTTACTTATCTGAATTTTGAAGCCATGTGAATTAAACCATTATGTCAATTTTTTAACAAGATAGCAGCAACATCAAGTGATGGTGTGGTCCCAATTCACATAGTTGGTTCCAGGCTTCATACTCAAAGCATTTAATCTACTTTATGGCCTCTGTAGAAAGGCATGGACTTAATAGCCAGATAGTCTTTGCATGATAAGTCTTACTGATGACATTGATCATGTGTTCAAACAGTGTTAAAATACCTTTGGATGAACTCCAGTGTGGATGATCCAATGGAAGGATACTCCAGGTTGAAGACATAGTAGCTGGTGAATAAAGCAGCTACCCCATGCAAAAAGAATGTGTGTGGGCCCATCACAACTTCTCCCTCGATGGATAGCATCCATCCAGAAGGCTGCATTGTGTCACCTGAAATGAACAGATACCCCGTCATGCGTTATTGTGGATAGGTATACATTCCTGCAAGGACATGACACAGAACTAGGGCTGTCTTAAATACTTTTGATGGGCATGGGATTCGAATATGAAAATAAAATTCGATTATTAAAAAAAAAATAAAAGAAATTGGTGCAAAATGCTGTTTGTTATTTAAGATGTGGTTGCACTGACAGATTTGTGTTCATTGTGCTGCTTTTATAAAGCCTCAAATGATGGCTTACAATATTTCATGAAAGCAAAGTGTTTTGTTTGTCTAAGACGACAAAGTTGAACAAAGTGCTGTACAAGTCCCACAACATAAAAAAAATAAAAAATAAAAAAAATTGATTTCAAAGCTTCGAATTAAAATCGAATCTCGGCTCCGAATCTTCGGATTCCAAAAAAAAATCGAAGGTCAGCCCTACACAGAACCCTGCAGTTCAGGTGTACAGCACTTTTCTACTCCACCATCAGATGGGTATAGGCTATACTTATCAGCCTGTAAAAGAGTCCCTGTGCAGATAGGAAAATCCGGCTAAAGGACAAAGCAACTCCTAGCCCTCCAGTTACAAGCGCAGATTGAATGGAGACATGCCAGCTCAGGATATTATTTATAAGCGTCATATGTGTGCCGTATCACAAACTGCCTTCTGTCAGATTTTCCCCCTCGATGCATTACCTTGAATGATCAAACAGGGGGTGCTTGGGAGTGCTGCAGTATTGATATCAGCAGCAGTGGCACAGGTCTGCAACAAAGTAACACACAATAGCAGATTTAACATTATGAAAGGATGAAGATAAGCTAATCCACGCACTACAGCTCACCACACATCAGCTCGGCCCATTTGGAGCAACTTGGGGGTTAAGTGTCTTGCTCAAGGACACTTCCGACATGCGGACAGTCAGAGCCAGGATTCGAACCACCAACCCTACGGTCGATGAACGACCATCTCTACCAACTGAGCTTCAGTCGCCCCTAATGTAATCACTTGCATTTCAAATATCTTAATATTTAAATAAATAAAACGTACATCAACTTCAAGCAGTAGTTTCTCCGTAGGCTCCTTGAAGTACACCATAAGGAGCAGGACGATGCAGGCACCGATCTCCGAAACCTCTGGATCATATCTGGCCAGAACATCCCTGATCTTCGTGTTGTCCAGTTTCTGGCAGAACTGCAGGATGGTCCGTCCTCGATGACACAGGGCATCTTGGATCTTTTGAAGGACATCTGTGTCTGTCAGGAGGCCAAAGTGGGAGAAAAGCCCTGTCTGAGAGAAGAGAAAAGGCCATTCTTCTTTGACCTCCACCATCGTTGGTGCAGGCATTTTGTTCAAGTACCGCCGCAGGATGACGTAGGTCCTCTCCATCAGAAGTTCTGCTCTCGCTGTCCCACCCATCCCTTCCTCTGTGTACAGACATACAAACCAAGTAACAACAATTAGATTTGATGTTGCCACATCTGGGAAATTTAGTGGCAAACCTTTAATTGTATGCTCTCTCATCATTACTCATTCTGAATATTAAGGTGGCCTTTTTGCTTAATGTGGGATGTTTATTCAGGTGTCAATTCACCAAAAGTAAAGTAGATTGCATGCCTGAGTAGATGTTCCGCAGATCCCTTTTCAAAGCCGCCAAAGTTTCCTCTGTCTCCCCGTCCGGTAAGTCTGCTGGGCCCCACCTCACACACCTAGGGATAGGAAGGAATCATAGGTTAACTCAATACTATTGGGGGAAATTATTAGGGCTGACCCCTATTAGTCGATTAATCGGTCGAAAGGAGCCGTAGTTGACTGCCAACCTCTTAGTGGAATACATAAAAAAGAATGAAAGATTTATAATATATATATTTTTTTATCATTCTTTCCAAAAGAAAAGAGGCCTCTAACGCTAATGGCACGCATACCAGAGGCTAACTGCCTACGAAAACAGGCACAGAGGCACTGAAAGAGGATTTCACCCATCTAATGAACACACTAGACTAGACAAATATCAAGATGTATCCATCAGTGGACCAATTGCATGCTTTTGCAGAGGACAAGAAGCCTTCAGTCGACTCCTTCAGACATTAAGCACCCCCACAGCCCAAATGGAATGATAAAAAAAAAATACACATATATATATATTATTATACTTTTTTTTTTTACTAGCGGCACATTTTGGCCAATCATAGTCGACTATCCAAATCCTTAGTTGGGGACAGCCCTAGAAATTATATTAAAAAAATATCTACACATTATTTAAACATTCAATCCAAATAACCTAAGTTAGTCTAGCATGGCAGTGCCACTTTAACCCCTAATTGCTGCGAGTGTGAATGGAGAGGACACTAGCGCCGTTTGTTTTGCCACCCCTACCCGTATTGGTCGACAGGACCTCTCGTCAGCCTGGACTCTCCTGCCACATCAGTGGGCCGTCTTTCCTCTCTGCCTCTGCAGAGAGCCAGAGTGTTGTTCCTGCTTTTATACTCCACTCTTGTTTTTACTTGTTGGAGAAGAGAGTGGCATCCGTCTCCAACAACTTCACCTCGCCTGCTAATGTCAGCAAAGGTGTCAGGATGGCTCCTGACAATTGTTCCGACGATGCTGAGGCATGTGGTTCTGGTTGGGTTGTGCTCGTGCTCCATCATCTGATCCACCAAAGCATTCACAAAGGCCCTTCTCTCATCTGGCTTTGGTCTTATTTCTTTTTCCACTGCACGTTGAATGGCTGTTGACATCCGGTTCCAGTTGACACAAAAGTCTACATGCCATGCCCTGCCAGGCTGTGAAGAGTTTGAAGTGCATAGGGGAGTACATGGGGGGCTGCACAACAGAGAGTGCGGGAATGATTGCATAGAGGTGTTCGGAGAGGATGTTGTTGGGGAACTTGAAGCAATTGGATGGGGAGGGAGCACTTCCATATTAAGCGTTACTAACCCTAGAAGGGACAAGAACAGTTATGATAATGTTCCAAGGGCATAGTTCTAAGTGTCATGTGAAACTAAATATGAATTTACCTTTATTAATACCATCCATCAGCTTCCGACACTGGATTGGTTTGAGGTATCGGACCAGATCCACCCTCTCCATTAAGGCCAGATCTTCGACACTCTCCACTCCAAGATCCTCAAGTAGGGTGGTCAGTAAGTCATCAGGGAGGCCCGGTAAATATGACCAAACTGCTTCCTTTATAGCTTCCATTACCTAGTCTCTTTGATTAGGGTCAATCATGAATCAGTTTGTGCATATTCCCTACTTGTCTGTTTGCAGTGCACTATATGCGGTTAACTGCCAACATGTGCTCGCTATACAATCAACAATACAAATTTAAATACAAAATCAACTATCTTAAGGTTACTTAATATCCTGCTCCACTTACATCTGTCCTTACATCTGTCATATCCTCCCTTTCCTGTTTAAACTGCTCCTGGAAAAAAATGGTGGAGCGCAATAAGCATCTGATCGTGCATGTTGTATGCTGGAAGAGGATAGTAGTCCAGTACATCTTCGTGCTTAATGCACACATAATCCTCTTGGGCCACTCCTAAGTCACAGTACACACCCATGTCAATCAACTTCACACAAATGTGTTTCTCAGAGACAAAGTGGACAAAGTTTTGGGCAACAATGACCAGCATAATCTTCCCCATGTGAAGTCCTTCATCACTGTTCCCAAACAAGATGAACATCCCCTTTCTGTAGTCTGTGCCTTTGACTGTAACATTGTTACAAGCCACTGCAGACTGAGACTCAAATTGACAACTGGCTACAGATGCCCTGATCTTGTTGTTGTAATCATCCAAATAAAAGGCAGTCCCCTTCTCTACCTGTATAACAGGAGGAAACAAGTTTCCCGCACTCAGGTAGGCCTAGAGGAGTTGGTGTCTCTCTGCTAGTGTTTTGCACAGATTTTTTAAATTGTGCAATTTTCTGGCACACTGTTTGAAAAAAGTGTTTGCTTTCAAACCGCAGAGTCCACAGGCGAATAAGTGGGCCAAAGTGGATGATTAGATCTGGATAATGGCCAATATAGTGATGCTTTGGCCTCAGGGGGGCATTGGGGAATAGCCTTTTCCTGTTGCATATGTACTCCTCTGTGATGACTTTCAGATATGCTACCTGGCCTTCTGTAATGACTGGTGCACAGATAAGCTCAACCATCTATCTCAGCTGCAAAATGAGCTGCCACACCTCATTGTCACAGGGATCTTAGTTTTGAACAGCATGCCCACTTAGTTTGTCACTGCTGGGAGAGAGGTCTGCTGGTTTGTCCCTACCATCGTTCCCTTCATATCGGAACTTGTTTTTGCACCGATTTAACTGCAGGTAAGTAAATTGATTCTCCTGGACTAAATGGCGAATATATAAAGGAAGGTCATAAGCCATGACTCCCTCAAATAAATCATGGGCTAGACATGGTGGGAGGCCAGGCTGGCAAACATGGAAATGAGAAAGCTGGTTGAAAGGAGAGTCAAACTTGATACCGCATACAGAGTCTGTGGCACTAGTTTCCAGGGCCCTCATTCATCAACGTGACGTAGAAAATGTTCTATTTCCATACTTAAGCACAGAATTTAGAATGTGTGCACGCACAAAAAAAACGGGATTCATCACACGTGCGTACACAGGTCCTACGCACACCTGTCATGATAAATATCACCTTGGTCCTGTGCCGAGGCTTGTGCACACTTTCACGTATTTGCATACCAGAACCGCCCCGATTAACCATATACGGTAATGGAACACCCCCATGAAACGTGGAAAAGTGGACTAACCCAAGCGAACTCTGAGAGACTTCACTGAGAGCGAGAATGATCACCGAGGTCCAACTGAACTTGAACGTATAATCTTCGGTGCGCCGGGAGCCAAGGATGTTGACTGACCCAGTCCTGCTACAGAACCAGCACATTGACAGAAATAAATGACAAGAGATGACCCGACATTAAGCACTGTAATGACTGAAATTAAATCAATTTCAGCACGCCAACTCTGCGCTCTACAATGCCTATTGTGTGCGCTCGTCATGAGCCTGTGGTTCTGATCAGAGTCATTATGGCTTCAGTGGATAACCCTGATCTACATTGTGATGTTTTAGATACCCCAGTAATAACATTACAATTGAATTAAATACAATTAGGCCTGAATGAGACTCTGGCCACCAACACATTATCAGCCAAAATGCGCGTTTATTGATGGAGCAAACTCTGAGAGATTGTTCACAGAGGCGCTGCCGAACCAAGATATAATATGATGTGTATAATATAATGTGTGTAGAGGCATATGATACAATCCATTTTGGTATTAGGTAGCCTATGAATTACATATAATAGCAGCCAGCCTACATTATGCAACAGTAACTTGCGCATATATAACACACAGCCCTGCGAAGCCTGCATACAGTAAACTAACTTGATCATTAATCTAGCTGTTGTATCTTTACGCTTATGAAAACATTAAATAATATGTATAGGCTATAGGCCGCCTATATTCTCAAATGGCTTAATGGCTATCCGAGTCCTCGATATCCTCGCGGACGGACCAGTATTTATATGATCATATCATATTCATATTCATATCATAGTTTACTCTATCAGCCTACCAGCATGTAATACGTTCTTTGTTAGAACTCAACTCGTTATTATTTTGCGCATAGATTACAGAAATACGGGAACGTTTTGATTTAGGCTTTGACATTGCAAAACTAAATAAGTGAAATTCTGTAATATCACCCACACGATATATGCTCTGTGTCCAGAGCATGTATGCTTTTCATTCATAAGACACATTTATTGCAAGGGTTTTGTATACACATACACTCAACAAATAACCTCTGTCTGTTCTAATTGCAATGCGTTTTTATATCGTGGGTGTTCATATGACTTGTATTCTGCTTACAGCTTTGGGGTTCCACTTATTACGTTTAACAATGGCAAAGCCTTTTAAATATAATCAAAACGTTCCCGTATTTCTGCAATATATGCGCAAAATAATAACGAGTTGAGTTACGCAGAGCACAGTCAGTGCTTATTTCCGCGTTGTGAAAATATTCTACCACCGGCGCCACCTACGCATGGTCCGACCTGTGCTTAAATATACGCACAAAGTCAAGCACAAGTTCAAATAGATAAATCCCACACTTTGCTTAGGAATGGTTGTACGCACGGCTTAAGCACATATCTGTGCATACGTCAAGTTGATAAATGAGGGCCCAGGTCTTGCAAATTACTTGTGTATGATTGGACCGTTCTTGTGGCACCACACAACACTGGATTCTTCACAAAATCCTCTCTCTGTACCTGACAGTAGCGACAAAAATAATTAGACGTACTGAAGTTTTCTAAAAATCCCCCAATAGAATGGGATCCTAAGTTGTCTCCTGCAATGGCAACCAAAGAGCCCTTTAGTACAGTGCCATCAGATATGACTACACCTCTCTCCTCCAGGATTTTGACGTCCTCAATTAGATGTGCAAAACCCTTTTTTAGCCCAAAATACTTAAAGTCCTGCTCCCTACATAAGAGAACAAGTTGCATCTGATCTATAGAAGATCTATTGTGAGGCAAGATGTCAGTCAGGGTTAGGTAAACAGTTAAGACCTTGTGCTTTTCCCCCCCTGAGCCCAATGGATTAACAACCTCGAAGGCATCTTGGTACAGTATCAAACCAAGTGAGGAAGGGTCAGCCTTCAACATTGGATTACTTTGAAATCCTTCTCCATCCTTGACATCCTGATAGACAGCATCAGTAGATTGCTGCAAATGTGTCATGTTATACTGTTCTCGTAGAGACTCATTTTTGAACAGTGTCACCAATGTCTCATGTATAGGTACATACTGAGCAAAGCATTCTTTGTCATTTTCATCATTGCCCAAGAGCAAAGGCACGGGATGAACATGGTTGAAACACTCTTTAAAAGCAGCCTTCCTCTTTGCATCTGTACTGAGTCTTCCCCTGTTATAGAGTGTGAGTAGATCCTCTCTGTTCAGTTCATCAACCATGCTGCTTATAGTGGCCTGAGGGATTCCAAGTTTCTTCAATTTCTCACCCAGAATGTTAAGTGAATGAGACAGGCCAAGTTCATGAGCAATTTGAAAGTCCTCAATAATGGTTTGTATGGTGCTTGCCTGTAAGAGTAGCTTAGATTGCAATTTCAAATAGAAAAGTGTAAGGTTCTGTAAAAAAAGGGTTTCGTCCACAGCTAATGGCACTTCTGGTTCATCATCATGTTCACCAGCAGCTTCTGAATACGACTGACTGGGCTCTGGCAATGACTCTGTAGACTTGTCTAGTACCAAGTCATCTAAAACTGAATCCTTGTGTTTCCTGGAAATATGTGAAGCAAAAGTCATTACGTTTGTGAACCTGCAATCACAACCTCTAAATGGACATGGCGATTCCATTCCTCCCTTTATGTGTGTCTTCAAATGCTTGATAAGAGAGGCTAAAGTGTCACACTTAAATGCACAAGCCTCAAGCACACATTTCAAGGATGTGTCAGGTGGTAGAGCTGATCTAGGTCTAGGCGGCTGACCAGCTTGCAGGTAGCACCTATGCAGCCTATATATATGAGATCTCAGTGCTGCATGTGAAGTAGATTCATTGAGGGTGAGCGCTGGTTTCAAGAAGAATTCAGACTGGAGATGGTTTTCAGAGGCAATGGCTCAGTTGATGAAAAAGGTGATTTAATGCAGCATACAAGCATAGGTTTCCACAGCACAGTAACAAAACATCCATCCATGACCCAGCCTCGACTAGACTGAGTCCCTTAGAATGGTCAAACCGGGTTCTTATATCTAAATTGTTGACCCCTATTCTCATCAAAAATGAGCTGCTCCAAATCACATGTATTACAAAGGTTTCTTTGATAAACAGGTTTTAACAACAATGGTCTTGTGATTTCTGTGTGTGTGTGTGTGTGTGTGTGTCTCTCGTTAATCAGGTATACAACAAAACGGGTTCCTGGGTGGGGGTGAGCTAGTGTGTGGGTGTGTGTGTGTCAATTCAATCAGGTTTGCAAGGTCAAGCCAAACTGTGGTCAACTTAGCCATTCTGAACAATGCTATAATAATGTTGAATAACCCATTAATAAAAAATACACGATAATATCAATTCTATTGACCATATGAACATAAATTGTTACTTCACGTGTTTTCTGAACCTCTGTGAGCAGTCAGGTACCCCGCACTGATAGTGATAATTGGGGCCATTGCTGTGGAGCTGCGTGTGCTGGACAAAGGTATGCACACTATCAGACACATGCTGACATGGAATATATTTACAGTGGAACATTGTTGTCTGTGCTAACTAGTTACCTACCCAATCATTACATCTGCCTCACACTGAACACTGGTTAGCCTGGCTGCCTCACTGAACAAGATGGTTATTGGCTGCCACTGAACAGGATACTGTATGTTAAAGACCTCTCATATGACCTAGAAAAAAGGAAACCAGAGAAAGGAGAGATTACAGTTTGCATGCAGATTATGAACGTATACTATAGGCTAATCTCAGGTGTACTGCACAGGAAACAAATATAGTCCATAAACTACGATCTGTGTTGCATATAGGCCTACCTATACAACCAGGAAGCAATCCACGCATGGATCTGGGGAGAGGTTGAATCCGTCAGTGCAGATTACTGTCCTGTATGCCTCGTCGCGCCTGCCGGAAACGGGAAATTCAGGCAGGCAATCAGTAGGCACTAGAAGACAAGGGAGGGAGAGGCAAGGGAGTTTGGTAATCCATATATAAAGAGTATCATCCATTGTGCTATAGTCACCCTCCACAGTGTTCAGAGGACTGCAATTAAAATTTTAATATACACTTAAATAAAATAATGTATTCGAGATTCTCTTAAACAAATTTTATCTATTCAACTGTATAGTTGCATTCAACAGGTCGTTATTGCAAAAGAGAATTAGTTATCAATAACCTGTATAAATAAAGGTTAAAAGTTATATCACCTCACTACATATCAAAGATGCATTCATTTCTTATATTCGTTAACTACCTTAGGTGATACTCAAACTCGAACAGTCGCTATAGATTTCTTGAAGGCTGGCACATGCCAAGAGGATGTCAAATGTGGATTAGAGGCAAGGCAGTAAGAAAAAAAACACAGGGAACGACGCATAAATTCATGTCAAACAGTACTGGATGAGGTGATTAATCTCATGTGTACTGCACAGAAAACAATAGTCTATAAACTACGATCTGTGTTGCATAGGCCTACCTATACAGGGAGAGGTTGAACCCATCAGTGAAAATTACTGTCCTGTACGCCTCGTCGGCCGGAAAATTCAGGCAGGCAATCAGTAGGCCCTATACGACAAGGGAGGGAGAGGCAAGGCAGTTTAGTTACATTCAACAGGTCGTTATGTGAAATATTGCTATGTTAAAGGACGACTCCACTTTTTTTGGAAATTAGCTTATTTAACATCTTCCCTGGAGTTAGACAAGAAGATGCATACCTTTTTTGTCTCTGTGCGTGCATTTTAGGTTTGGGAATATACGCTCCGTTAGCATAGCTTAGCTTCCTCACTGGAAGTGGGGGAGGACAGTAGCCTTACAGTGCCTTACAGTGTATTGCAAGGTCTGACATTGACCAAACTTGATATGCATGACCTTGGTGGGCTCTAGGTCAACTCCTGAAAAGGGGGTCAA
This sequence comes from Notolepis coatsorum, assembly GCF_963971535.1. NCBI lineage: Eukaryota > Metazoa > Chordata > Actinopteri > Aulopiformes > Paralepididae > Notolepis > Notolepis coatsorum. Next base: position 41,448,495 of record NC_140173.1, on the reverse strand, counting down.
TGTCAGACCTTGCAATCAAAAGTTAGGGGGCGCACTGAAATTATGGCAAGGGTTATTAGCCCCCTAACTTTGATTGCAAAGTCTGACATTGACCCCCTTTTCAGGAGTTGACCTAGAGCCCACCAAGGTCATGCATATCAAGTTTGGTCAATGTCAGACCTTGCAATACACTGTAAGGCACTGTAAGGCTACTGTCCTCCCCCACTTCCAGTGATGAAGCTAAGCTATGCTAACGGAGCGTCTATTCCCAAAGCTAAAATGCACGCACAGAGACAAAAAAGGTATGCATCTTCTTGTCTAACTCCAGGGAAGATGTTAAATAAGCTAATTTCCAAAAAAAGTGGAGTCGTCCTTTAAGATTACAAAATCTGATGTGATATTACAGAGGATTTTGATTACAGTATTTTATTGTGAAATACTAATTAAATTATGTGAAATATAGCTATGTTATTGTGAGATTACAAAATCTGCTGTGATATTACAGAGGATTTTGATTACAGTATTTTATTGTGCAATACTATGTGAAATCAAAGGATACTGTATGAATGTCACTGTAATATGACACTCATAACAGAATTAGTTATCAATAACCTACCTGTATAAAGGTTAAAAGTTGGTGCAAATATTTTTTCCCCCTCATAAATATACCACTATATACATTAATTTCTTATATTAGTTTTAAAATGACCATTTAACAGTGCTCTGAAAATGCTCTGAGAACATGCGCTCATCATTCACAAGGGAGGGAGGGAGAGAGACAGGCCCTGCATGCGGGGTCATCCCTATGGTGGTCTGACTATCTATCGCTACCGGGGAACATAGGACTCCCCTGCATGCCTGCCATGTTGTCGGTTTACCACAATGTTGTTCCAATGTCTCCCCCCCGCATAAATACCACTATCTATCAAAGATGCATTTCTTATTAGAACCCCTTATATTCCCGTTTTTAAATGATCGTTTAATAATGAGCACATAAGCGTCATGCATTAAGCACAAACTTGAAACGTTACTGACGGTAGCCTACATGAAATGTATAACAGTATGCAACAGGTGGATATCACAGATCAAGAAATATTCAGCTAACAGCTAACGTTACTAGCTAAATTAGCAGCAAGCATGCATAACGGTTAATATAACATTCTCTACCATGTAAAAACGAACACGGCACTACTCCGCTGGCGTTTGCAATCGAAATCATACATACAACATACAACATAATATCCACCATCGACTTTATCATGCACTACTCACGTATTATTGGTCTTAACGATGCAGAGAGACACGAGGATACTGCAATCCAGGAAGCTGCAGCACAGCCAGGTGCATTCTGGGAGGCGGGGCACAGGTGTAGTGCATTCTGGGAGGCGCCCAGGAAGCTGGTACGCTGCACGTGTGCAGTCTGGACAAGTCTGAACATGTTTGTACTCATCTGCATTATATAGTGGCCCCAATACGCAGGTGCAGAACGGGTACTGATTGATTGATTGATTGAAAACTTTATTAACAGATTGCAGAATGGATGCAATACAGTGGAGGCTGCTGACCACATTTTTAGGTGAAGCACAAATTATTATATTATATTATATATTAAATTTTATTTTTAAAACATCCCCCACTGTGTGTCAGTGGACACAGATGAAAACATATTAACATTAGGTGACAGCGCACCTGACCAGATGAAAACATATTAGGTGACAGCACACCTGACCAGATTAAATCATATTAGGTGACAGCGCACCTGACCAGATGAAATCATATTAGGTGACAGTGCACCTGACCAGATCAAAACATATTAGGTGACAGCGCACCTGACCAGATCAAAACATATTAGGTGAAGGTGACAAGAAAGCCACAGACTCATACCCCCCCGACACTCAACTAACCGCCTCGGACAGTCCTTCATACCAGTGGCCATCAGGCTCCACAACAGTGGGAAGGGACTGCTGCCAGACATCGACCTAGAACTAATAGGAACCCAAGTAGGACAATAACACTACCTTATGCATACTGCACCTTATGTGGATACTGTGATACTGTGAATAATGAATAATGTATATTTCAGTTAGTTAGATAGTAAATTATAACACTACCATATGCATACTGCACCTTATGTGACACTGTGAATACTGTGAAAATATATTTCAGTTAGTTAGATAGTAAATTATATTGACCTATTTGTTTACACTGCTTGTGTTGTTTTCACTACCTGTACCCCCCTTCCCCCATGCTGCAAGGGGATCAATAAAGGAATATCTTATCTTATCTTAAAAGGAAAGATGAAATTACCTACCTGGGTTCTATCCTATAGAGGCAAATCTTTCCTGTGACAAAATGGGATCCAATGTAACAAAACTAAGTCAACCAACGAACTAGATTCCTGTACCGGATCTCCTCTCTGGTAAACAAGAATACCTTGAAGACTCTAACAGGAGCACTCATTCAAGGGTACTACGACTATGCTTGCACCTCATGGTACCAAAGCACCTTAAAGGCACTAAAAACAAGATTACAAATATCACAAAATAAAACTGGTCAGACTACTGCTTGACCTTACTCCTAAAACCCACCTCACCCCTTTGACAACCTAGGATGGCTTAGAGTAGACGACAGAGTACAGCAACTTGCAATGGGCCTGGTCTACAAGATACACTACACCACTAAAATACCCATGTGCATGTCGAAATACTTCCCAAAGGTCAGTGAATACCACGACAACAACACCAGAGGGAGTTCCACAAATCATGTTCAACCCAGATAAAATCATTTAAAAAGTTTAAAAAAAATATATATATATTATAATTATAATTTTTATTTTTTTTACCCATTCTCTGCCACCACTTTGATCATCCTAAACCATCCTCTGCCAGCGCTATTTGTCTATGGAGATGTTCACCTTCTTTGCAGGGCTATAACTTTTTAAATTGTATTGCTAAATTGACATTACTATGGCCCATTCAACATCAATTATCTATCGTTCAGGATGTAGGAACGTTTTACTTTTTCATTCACACATTCATACTAAAATACCGTCTAGAGTATAAATATGTTTTTATCGTTTTCTGCAGTATTTCATAGAACGTGAGATATAGGCATAAATGCATATATTAGATTATCAAATGCAGTTTGATACCGATCCATGCTATATTAAAAATGTCAACTGTACATGGTCCTAAACGTCATGACTGATCATCTGCGGGTGAACGGAGGGGGCGGGGGGTCGTTTATAATTCAATGACAGACGTTAAATGATTTATGTAGTATGGGTGATATATTGATCAGAGCAGTTTGTATCGAAAATGATAAAGAAAAACACTGAAACTCACCCCAGTCTCCTCGTAGCGTTGGGCGATGAGAGTGGAGCAAACAGATCCCAATTATGGGATGTTGATCGATGCGATCCATTTCCGGTTTGTATATTACTAATATACGTCCAAATCATGTTGATTATTGAGTTATGTCAAAGATCCATATCGACAGTGTCTGTATTGAGCCCCGGGACGATAAACGAGTGGCCAGACAAAAATAGGGGACGGACCAAGCTCCACTGGGCACTTCCGGTTTGGCAACTCGCCGATCGGCCACCCGGTGGCGGTATTGAAGCGTTGCAGAGTTGTGATGGCTCAGACAGCATCAGCCAAGACTCTGGGGGTGAAATATGAATACCATGACGAAAATATGAAATATTGGTCTCAAACACGCCTTACAGCGTGATTGGCAGACAACGCATGGCGGAGAAACCCGCCTTAACACGTGATTGGCGGAGAATGGGTTAATAAAAGAAAAATCGTCATAACTTAGAAATGAGATTGCATAGGTCTATGAATTGATATCGCAATTCTGTTTCGATTAATTGCCCAGCCCTACTGTGTACAGTAAGTTAGCTTGGTGATCATCATTGTGATGTAGGCTAAGCTAAAAGGTAGCTAACAAATTGACTAGCTACTGTTAGCATACAAGCTTTTACAAACACTGTACTTACTTTTTCATCCACAACCTTTTTTCTGATCCAGATGCATATTAAGCCCACTTCTTCATGTTGCTCAGTTGCTGGTTTATACTTCGGTCCTAATGTTGGCGCAAAGTTTAATTTAGCCTACTGTGTTGTTACAGCTGTACAGCTTACTAAACTACTAGCTTGCTCTTTCAATGCTGCCTTGCACACAGTCAAAACAGTCCAGCTGCAGTTCCGTAGGTTAGGTTTAGCTGGGGCCAATCTCAAGTTTCTCAAGTTTCTTTATTAGTTGTCATACAGAAGTACAGAATACTTTTATACAAAATGCTTCTTTCTGTTACATTTTGTATAAAAGTATTCTGTACTTCTGTATGACAACTAATAAAGAAACTTGAGAGACTTGAGATTGGCCCCAGCTAAACCTAACCTACGGAACTGCAGCTGGACTGTTTTGACTGTGTGCAATGCAGCAATCTCTGATTGGATTTGAAGGTTGTCAATCATTCAACCCGCATTCGTGGGTGGCTGAGGCAAATCTGCACAGGCAGTGCGTAGATGACTCAAATAGCCTATTTTTATTGGATAATAGAATGAAAAGAACTGCCTGTGCAGTGAAAGTTTCACTTAGTGATTGACAGCTAGCCATGACTGACTGCAGCCCTGACCAAAGAGCTCAGAGCTGTCACTTTTGGCCATTTTTGAAGAAAAAATTTATTCACTGGCATTTTTTACAGAGGAAAACAGTTATAATAAAAAAAAAAAAATAATAATATTAAAGATTTTTTTATTATTTTTACGCACAGTTATTGGTATGTTTGAAGGCTCATGGAGTCCCATTAAGGATACCATATTGAACACCACAGATACCACAAATTCTTCTATGAAAGAGAGACATCGAGATGTTTTGTATCAGATTTTTATCATCAATTACTAACGTCCTCATATGGAATCCTCCCCCTAGACTCAGTCTGGAGGAGGGATATACCAGACCTGGAAATAAATTTTGATTGGCAAGAAGCCTGGGCAAACGTTCGACTTGCGTCACGTAACCTGGACCATCAACAAATCAATCTTAACTATATTCATAGGACATACCTGACTCCTATAAGATTGAACAGAATGGGACTTAAACAAGACTCCAGATGCTCCTTATGTACAAAAGGGGAGGAGGGTACATTTATGCACATGTACTGGGATTGCCCACCAGTTAAGATATTCTGGAAAGAAGTGTCCCAGCAATTATCAAATTTCTTAATTCTGAATATACCTGTACACCCCTCTGTATTGCTGTTGAATGATGTTTTTGAGTTTGCAGTCCCTATACAGCTAAAGAGATTAGTTTTATCAGGTATCACAGCGGCTAAAAAGCTGATAGCATCACGATGGTTTCAACCGGAAAAAATGTGTAGGAAGGTTTGGATTCTTACATATATCGATGTGATTTATCTAGAAATATCCACAGCAAGGATTTTAGGTGTCAGTGAATCCAAAATTGCAATGTGGTTAGAAGTGGTGGAGAGAATAAAAGCTAGCATATGAATTGTAGTGCCTGGTAAGGAGCGAATGATAATGGATGGATTATCCAAGTAGGGGTCCGGGGGGGGGGGGGGGGAGCGAGCGAGAGCATATGTGTGTAGGGTATTAGATAGCAAGTATTAGGTATATATCTCGTATAATACATTTATTTAAATGGTGATTTAATTGGATGTGTACTGTTAATTAATGCTTGTATATCTAATTTTATGTTGTTATGTTTATGTGTATGTTTAAAAAATTATTAAAAAAATATATATAATAAAAAAAAATGTAATGTAAATTAATAATAATTATAAATTATGAGTGAATTTGTGTTTCACGTGTTGTCATAGAGAAACCTCCACTGGTACAATACAGTACAGCTCAATACACACAAAGGGGATGCAGACCAGAGAAAGACTTTCGTCTTGTTTACATCAGGGTCCCCCATTTTCAATTCATCAGGATATGACATACATGACATACAGATAGACAGTACTGCTACATCTATACATTTATGAAACCGTACATTAGGTGGGGTGGGGGGGGGCTGTACATTGGAGGTGGTTGGGTGGGTGGGGTGGGGGGGTTGGGTAGGTTGGGTAGGAGGGGTGGGTGGACACTGTACAACTGTACAAGCACAACTGTACATTGGTATATTGACAAAACCATGTTTGGTAATTTACTGTACATTGGAGGGGGTTGGTTTAGGACATTTACAGGGGCCAGTTTCGAATTGCAGTCTCCCGTAGGTGTTCTTTGAGAGTGGTTTTGAAAGTGGGTAGTGATTCACATTCCTTTACAGCTTTGGGTAGGGCGTTCCACATTGATGTGGCATAATTGCGAAACGTGTTTAGTCCCTGTTTGAGCCGAATCTGGGTTTAACATGATTTGTGGAGCTCCCTCATCATGGTGTTATGGTCGTGGTATTCACTGACCTTTAGGAAGTATTTTGACATGTACACATGGGTACCTTGGTCGTGTAGTGTATCTTGTAGACCAGGCCCATTGCAAGTTGCTGTACTCTGTCGTCTACTCTAAGCCATCCTAGATTGTCAAAGTGGGCAGGGGTGAGGTGGGTTCTAGGAGTAAGGTCAAGCAGTAGTCTGACCAGTTTGTTTTGAGATGTTTGTGTAGCAGGGTGGATTATCCCTACTTTATGAGAGTAGATGTACACTGTCACCAGGTAGGGGGGACGCAGCAGATCTGAGTCCAACTGAATCCCTGACTTTAGTGCAGGAGTATTAGAGTGGAGCTTTAGCAGAGGGAGTGGATGGGGCCTAGGATTTACTAACATAGGGGTAGTGCGCTGGTCCTTCTTGCCCTCCAGGGTGACTCGCAGTAATTCCCCACACACCCACACTTCTCCTAATACTACCCGCACCCTCCCACACCCGATGGCAGTAGTGATAGATGATATAATTTCTCCCCAAAGCAGTACCTTTCCTTGCTGATGAGCAGAGACCTGTCCCAATGATGCCTAGGCTCCCCTGTTAACCTCTTTAGCTGCTGCTGTTAGCTCCCCTGTTAGCCTCTTTAGCTGCTGCTGTTAGCTCCCCTGTTAGCCTCTTTAGCTGCTGCTGTTAGCTCCCCCGTTAGCTTCTTTAGCTGCTGTTAGATCCCCCTGTTAGCCTCTTTAGCTGCTGCTGTTAGCTCCCCTGTTAGCCTCTTTAGCTGCTGCTGTTAGCTCCCCTGTTAGCCTCTTTAGCTGCTGCTGTTAGCTCCCCTGTTAGCTTCTTTAGCTGCTGTTAGCTCCCCTGTTAGCCTCTTTTGCTGCTGCTGTTAGCTCCCCTGTTAGCCTCTTTAGCTGCTGCTGTTAGCTCCCCTGTTAGCTCACCTGTTAGCCTCTTTAGCTCCCCTGTTAGCTCCCCTGTTAGCTCCCCTGTTAGCCTCTTTAGCTGCTGCTGTTAGCTCCCCTGTTAGCCTCTTTAGCTGCTGCTGTTAGCTCCCCTGTTAGCTCCCCTGTTAGCCTCTTTAGCTCCCCTGTTAGCTCCCCTGTTAGCCTCTTTAGCTGCTGCTGTTAGTTCCCCTGTTAGCCTCTTTAGCTGCTGCTGTTAGCTCCCCTGTTAGCTCCCCTGTTAGCTCCCCTGTTAGCCTCTTTAGCTCCCCTGTTAGCTCCCCTGTTAGCCTCTTTAGCTGCTGCTGTTAGCTCCCCTGTTAGCCTCTTTAGCTGCTGCTGTTAGCTCCCCTGTTAGCTCCCCTGTTAGCTCCCCTGTTAGCCTCTTTAGCTCCCCTGTTAGCTCCCCTGTTAGCCTCTTTAGCTGCTGCTGTTAGCTCCCCTGTTAGCCTCTTTAGCTGCTGCTGTTAGCTCCCCTGTTAGCTCCCCTGTTAGCCTCTTTAGCTCCCCTGTTAGCCTCTTTAGCTGCTGCTGTTAGCTCCCCTGTTACCCAACACCATGATTAGTTCTCTTTCCACACCGGTCAATACACAGTAATGGACCCCGTCCCTTTAAGGGTTGAAATGCTGGGCTATCACACAACACATTTAACCAATAGACAGTGGGCCCACATTGAAAACAAAAGTCCTAGCTAAGCCGGCAGTTCCCCAAAATAACAAACGTCGGGGCGCCCCTAAACAATGGTACACGGGCCAGTTCAGAGTACTGATCCTCTTCGCCTCTAAAAGGGCTTGCGCAGCACGAAGAGAATGTTTACCCCAGGCTCCAGCACTCGGAGTGCTCACTGTAACTGGCTCATGTGTACTTAACCCAGGCTGGCCTGCTAGGCCTTAGCGCCTTTGAGGTGCTTTGGTACCATGAGGTGCAAGCATAGTCGTAGTACCCTTGAATGAGTGCTCCTGCCAGAGTCCCCAACCCCTGGACACTTTCAAAACTGCTCTCAAAACACACCTCTTCACCAAGGCTCTTCCCCATTAGTTAGTTTACATTAGATTAGGTTCATTATCCCTTACCTGCCCTCATCCTCCCCTCTTCCCCTACTGCCCCATTTCCCTAGCCCTCTTGATTGTAAAGCGACCTTGGGTTTCACCCCGGTGGCCTCTGTGGAGTCCTGCCGCTTCCTCGGCATGACACTCTCCCGGGACCTGAAATGGGAGCTGAACACCATCGCTCTCAATAAAAAGGCCCGGAAGAGGATGTTCTTCCTACGTCAGCTGAGGAAGTTTAGGCTGCCGAGGACTATGATGGTCCAGTTCTACACTGCCATCATCCAGTCCATCCTCACCCTCTCCATCATCACCTGGTTCCCTGCAGCCACGGTCAGGGACAAGGCCAAGCTGCAGCGGGTGATACGATCAGCGGAGAGTGTGATCGGCTGCCCCCTTCCCTCCCTCGAGTCCCCTCCAGGGCCTTGAGGAGGGCGAGAAAGATCATGGCAGACCCCGCCCACCCGGGTCACGACCTCTTCACCATGCTTTTCACCCTAGCAACCACCTAGAAACACCCTAGCAACTACCTATAACACCCTAGCAACCGCCTAGAAACACCCTAGCAACCACCCATAACACCCTAGCAACCACCTAGAAACACCCTAGCGACCACATATAACACCATAGCAACTACCTAGAAACACCCTAGCAACCACTTATAACACCCTAGCAACCACCTAGAAACACCCTAGTAACCACATATAACACCCTAGCAACCACCTAGAAACACCCTAGCAACCAGCTATAACACCCTAGCAACCACCTATAACAACCTAGCAACCACCTATAACACCTTAGCAACCACCTAGAAACACCCTAGCAACCACCTATACCACCCTAGCAACCACCTAGAAATACCCTAGCAACCACCTAGAAACACCCTAGCAACCGCCTAGAAACACCCTAGCAACCACCTATAACACCCTAGCCACCACCTAGAAACACCCTAGCAACCACATATAACACCCTAGCAACCACCTAGAAACACCCTAGCAACCACTTATAACACCCTAGCAACCGCCTAGAAATACTCTAGCAACCACCCATAACACCCTAGCAACCACCTAGAAACACCCTAGCAACCACATATAACACCCTAGCAACCGCCTAGAAACACCCTAGCAACCACTTATAACACCCTAGCAACCACCTAGAAACACCCTAGCAACCACATATAACACCCTAGCAACCATCTAGAAACACCCTAGCAACCAGCTATAACACCCTAGCAACCACCTATAACAACCTAGCAACCACATATAACACCCTAGCCACCACCTAGAAACACCCTAGCAACTACCTATAACACCCTAGCAACCGCCTAGAAACACCCTAGCAACCACCCATAACACCCTAGCAACCACCTAGAAACACCCTAGCAACCACATATGTCACTTGCTCTTACAAAATCAGTCACATTGACCCGAAAACACATTTTGAGATGTATACACCAATGGAAAGAGGAGGATGTTAGCTTTCCAATGATACCAATATCACATTTCTACTCTAAATATAAAGCAAGTTATTACAATAGTTAGTTACTACATATCGGATGTCAGCAAAACCTTATTGTGGAGAAAAAAGCCTTCAAAGTTTTCAGTTAACACTTTAAGTACCGAAAACATGTTTAGGCGTCTTTCCTAGCCATGCTAAAGTTGCCGAGGACGCCCTAACTCGTCTTTAAAAATCTGTGATCGGAATCATATTTCCCCTCTGCAGCCTTCACACACAGTTCTGAGCTCCTCTCAATCCTCTAGCGGTTCAAGAGCGCCATCTGGTGGCCGATCGGCAGAAGCGCCAAACAGGAAGTCATGTGGATGAAGTGGTGATCACCCATATTACTTCCGGGCACTCGCTATAGGTCCCGGGACTCGAGCTCGACACAATACATAGCGATCCGTTGCCAATAACTCGATAAATAACATGATTTGGACGTATATACTATTATACAACCTGGAAATGGACCGGGTATTTCGACATCCCATAATGGAAAACTGTCTACCCCACGCTGATCGCCCAACGGCCCGAGGAGACTGGGGTGAGTTTTAGCGTGTAATATTACCGTGTTCGATACTAACTGATCTGATGAACATATGACCCACATTAGATGAATGGTATAACGCTGCCCACGGAATTATAAACGGCCCCTCGCCCATCCGGTCAACATCAGATGACGTGTAGTAACTTCCAGAAGTACGTCCAGTTGGAATTTTTTATATCGCGCCGATTGCTATCAAACTGTATTTCATCATCAATATAATGCATTTGGGGCTATAAATCACGTTCTGGAGAAAGCTGCAGAAAGAGATGAAAACATACTTATACCTTAGACCATATTTTAGTATGAATATGTGAATGAAAAAGTTTAACGTTGCTACACCATAAACAATACATATAGGACCTTGAATGGGCCCTAATAATGGCAATCTAGCAATAGAATTTAAAAAGTTATAGCCCTGCAAAGAAGGGGAACTTCTCCATAGACAAATAGAGCTGGCAAGGGATGGTATATCATGAATTTAGCCTTAGGCAATCAAAGTGTTAATTAATTAGAATACATTTATTTAATTTTGTTTTTACTCACACACCTGGCCAGAGGGACAGAATGTCTGGGACATGTAAGTAGATCTCAAAGTAATATCCTGCAGGGACCCTCAATGGGGAAAACACGTACATAGGATGAAATCTGAGAACACACACTTAACGTTAGATCATACAAGTAATTTTCAACGCCTTGGCCCGAGACAACAAACACCATGCTATTTTTCAACACGGCATCAAGGATATCAATGACGTTATGCTGCCACCCTCAGTTTACAAAAAGTAACAGCAGTCACGTTAACAAAACTATAAGCTAAACTAACCTAAACATTTCACATAACTGTACCTGTGAATGGGACACACACAACCAGCAGGTCAAACAATACAGTCGGTCGCTCGCTCCAGCTTGCATCAAGCTACAGAACAGAAAAATGCACATTAGCAACTAGCAACATGTGCATAAAAGCAGCGTGCACTTCCGTCACCAAAGGTATTTACACAAATTATCAGCGAACTAATTGTGGTCTACATAAGTTACAGTGAGTCATAAAATTATACTGATGACTTTTCCACACTGTGATCACTTAAATTATAGTATTAACAGTTTTTCTATACGGAGCGAGGAGCAGAGCATCTTACTCACAGCTGAAGACATCTTTCTGCTGTAGGTTAACCACAATGCACCGGTATTATGAATCGCACCACAAAAGCCTTGACTTTTTCACACCTGTAGGTGGTGCACTTGTACATTAAATAAAATGACTTTTATTTACAATGGCTGCTTGACCCAAATTATTCACAATTTAACAATATACTAAAACGGTATTACTAACATACTGTAGCTGAACATCATTCTTCACACCGTTACAAGTGCATACACTACACTCACTCACTCACACACACCTGACCGAGGGACAGAAGGTCGGGGACATGTAGTGTCCTTGGTCTCCTCAGTGCAATAGTCTCTTATCTTGTCGAAGAGGTACCATTGCCTTTTGGCATCCAGTCCTGGCCTCTCCTGCTGACATGGATCTTTCTGCCTCACCATTGCTTCAGGGTGCAGTAGCTCAAACTCTTGCTCTGGTGAGTGTTGGAACTCCTTGGCCAGGACGACCCCAGGCTTTTGGTGTGTGAAGCGGAGGTGGTGAAACCGCTTGATTCCGGGTAGTGGGCGGTAACTGGGGGATAGGAAGGTTTGCCAGTCATACGATGGCACCAAACCCTCCCCAGACTCCAACCCAACCAGCTGCGGGATGTTCACACCGCTGACTGTGCTTTGTCTCACTGCCCAGCAGATGTCTTCAAGGCAGGAGACAGGTGTGCGGCGGAACTTCTGCTTGAAAAGCCCAAAGCACCAGTCAGGGGCAAACTTGGTGTGACCCACCAAGAGGAAGTTCAGTGAGATGGTGTCATGCAGGCCCACCATGCAGCGCCAAGCACAGTACCAGAGCAGGTATCTGTTCTTGTTCTGCCCGGAACAATTGTCGCAGTGCAGCTGCAGATGCCTCTCCCCAAGGCCATAGAGTGCAAAAAAATGGTGGAGGTAGCTGATCACTGCATTAGACCCTTTGCTGCTGCAGTGGGCCTCGTCGATCAGGTAGTTTACCTGCTGGGGTACTCCCTCGCAACAAACACCAAATACTCCACACTTTCTTGGCACAAGAAAATATACTGGGCCAGGCTGAAGAGGGTCACTGGGGTAGTGGACCTGCAACATTAAATGAAGAAATGTATCAGCTGAATGAAAGAATATTGTAAATTACAAATGGGTGATAATTCAATTACAGTAATTAAACTAACCTGCTGTGCAAAGTCAAAACTGTAATGTACAGTTACATCTCTACTGCAGGGTGGGTTAGGGCCAAGCTTAGCAGAGAGATCCTCTACCACCACCTTGCATCTGTCAGTCATCCCCCGTAAGATGTCCCGCTCCTTTCCCACCAGGCGTAGGTGCTCCTCCTGCTTCTGAAGTTTGGCAGACTTCACACATTCGGGCAGGTTGGAGCTCCGATATATGGCCACGTTATGTTTTTGACACTGCCAGCAGAGGTCCGTCATTGGTTTGCCATTTACTATGTATGGCAGAAGTTGGCACCACATCTTCCGGAAAGTGCTGTTGCCAGCAGCACGATAACCTGAACAGTGAACACACAGTGATAAAATAAGACAGGTTCGTAGTAGCAGTAGTCCACTTAAGCAAATCAAGGGCCTAATTTATAATGAGCCATTAATCATTATTATTGTCAAATAACACTAATTAATCAATCAAATGCAATGAAAGCATTTTGGTCCATGTCGTCTAGTGTTAGTCCTTGAATCAAGAGTTCAGTCAGTCGAATAGAGAATAAAAACATCTGCCCATTTCTTTTTTTGGTGGTGGGGCCACCCATTTGTTATAATGTGGATCATTGACTGGATCTTTAACAATATAAAAAAAATTTTATAAACTTTTTATTTATTTATTTTCATTTTGAATCATTTTTATCAACACAAAAAATATACATTCATAAAATATTGATAGATGAGTATGTATAATTTATGTGTGTGTTAAATGTAACCTTTCTGGTGTTTCCTTTAATAATAAAAAAAAAATTGTCACCTGTTTGTATGTCTGCAGTCATAATAACAAGTATCTTAAGACAAAGAAAATATTAAGACATACACACCAAATCAAATCAAATCAAATCAAATTTATTTATAGGGCCCGACAACACACGTTAATGTCCCCATGGGCCGTACAGATCTTCTTTAAACAAGTCAAGAAGAAAACATAACAATAAGTCAAGAACAGAACAAGAACACCATAAGGTGCAAACATTTTTAGATGGATGCAAATAAATGAAAGAATGCAAGCACTCCCAGACATACCCCACGCGAAGGTAAGGAAAAACTCACTAAACTCACTAGTTTCATGCATTGGCGCCTTGTACTTCCGCCACACAGAGGACTTAGTCTCCGTTGTTGGAAGCACACGGATGTCTGCCCTCTTGAAGCCGGGAATGCGTCCTGGGAGTGACATGGCACAGTCATCTGCAAAGTTGCTGATGAATCTCACGATCCTCCTGATGTCTTCATAATGAAGCACCTTCTTGTTGGCCAAGCGACCCCCACCCCTCTTTATCCTGGGAGCCACACCATATTCCTTGTAGAATTTGATGGTTGCCGTGAGCTTGTCTTGTGAAATTCTGAAACACATAAACACGGACATTAAGCCAAATAAGAACGTGAGAAATAACAATCTATTTATTGTGCAAACACAAAGCAATGAACTGTATAGGATGCAGAGTGGAGTTTGTTATGATCGTTAAGGAAATCTATGAATGACATTGGACTAGTTTTTAACTTTTGTAAATAGAATATAATGCATTTATTTATCATTGTCACAAGAGTAAGTAATCATTGGTGATTATATTCTAAAACAAAACACTTGTAGCTTTCAGAAAATGTATTGTTGGGCAATGTTACAGCATGCTTTTAAAGTTGTGGACCCAGTACCGGGTAACCCTAACCTAATTATAATAATGCATTGATTTGTTCCAATGTCTTTAATACAAAAATAATACTTACACATGAAGAAACTTGAATGTTTCTCTGCATATTTGTTGGCCATCTATGAAATAAGACGTCCTCTGGTGCTTCCTCTCTTTCTGATCTTTCCTTTTGGAACATGCAGTGTCTTTGGAGAGGTTCATGGTGCTGCTTATCTTTCCTAACAGGAACATGTGTTTTTCACCTGGGACATGACACCAAAATTACCATTATTCACTGCCATCAGTTAAAAACATACATACATCACACACACAATTTATGTGCAGCATTATCACAGTCTACAGTTCTGAAGTTGATCAAGTTCTCTCACTCACTCGCTCTGTTTCTTGCACACACACACACACACACACACACACACACACACACACACACACACACACACACACACACACACACACACACACACACACACACATACACACACACACACACACACACACACACACACACACACACACACACACACACACACACACACACACACACACACACACACACACACACACACACACACACACACACACACACACACACACACACGGAGCAAATAGAATAATTTGACATCTTTACATGTTATTTCTTTCACCTAGTAACTATTCAAACCCTGC
This sequence comes from Notolepis coatsorum, assembly GCF_963971535.1. NCBI lineage: Eukaryota > Metazoa > Chordata > Actinopteri > Aulopiformes > Paralepididae > Notolepis > Notolepis coatsorum. The sequence continues at coordinate 41,433,444 of NC_140173.1, read as the reverse complement.
AGCAACAAGCTGTTATACACCAGAGAGAGAGATAGATAGAGATACACACAGATACAGAGAGAGAGAAAGAGAGATAGACACACACACACTCTCTATCTCTCTCTCTCTCTCTCTCTCTCTCTCTCTCTCTCTCTCTCTCTCTCTCTCTATAGCGAAGTGGGGATAAGTTCTTACCAGTAGTCAGCTCTTGTACCTGGTCGCGCATTTTCACCATATCTTCAGGAGTAAAGCGTGTACAGCAGGCTTGCCCTTTGTTAAGCTTGCAGGTACAAGCAAATAAACGAGCCTTTTCGAGATTGCATCCAACTTCAACACTCGCGTATTCGCCCTGAAGTCTTTGAAGCACTTCAGCTGTCGGGTCTATTAAAAAAAGCGGTTCTCCATCTCGCTCCATCTCGCTCGTCTCTTCTTTATCACTATCCGAGACCGAGAGCTGCAGGGGTCCCACAGAGTCTGAATCTGAGGTTGTATCAGTGTCACTGGATGAGTCCGAGTCCGAGTCTGATTTATTAATCGTTTGATCAGGTCCCGGTGCAAAAAAGTAATCACTAATAAGCTGGCGCCATCTATCACCAGACTCTGCAGACAGCATCGCATTGCTGTTCAACAGCCGAGCGATTACATCTTCTTCACCCCGGTCCGGATCGCGGGATGCCATTATGAACTAAAATCTAATACAAATCGAAAAAAACAGATGATACAGATGTAGAGTGAAGACCGATCGATACCAGCGTTAACGTGTTGGCTGGGCCAGCATAAGCATAACGTTGACCGTGAGCTCTGACAGAAGTGACAGGTGCGCCGCATCCTTCGCGCGACTTGTATAGCAACACTCATTGATTGGACAATCAAGAGACACACAAACAAACAAACAAGCCTATCATTCATAGTTATTCTTGTTGCCATGCTGTGTCATGTGTCAGAGAAGATTGGCAGGGCCACTGCTGAGTCAGTTTTGGGAGGAGACAGAAACTGACGCTTGAGTAAACTGCGACCTGATTATTATTATTCCCCCCATCTCTCATTGCTACGCTTCAAAATCATATTTCCCAGTCGAAATGAGAAATAATATATACATATTATGAAAGCCAAGGTGTTGTTTTATTAGAATAATGTTAAAAAAGAAAAAGAAAAAAAAGTGAAAAAAATCCGCGGTTTGACAGAAAAAGGCATTCCTATGTAAATGAGCAATTGCGACATCCGACTGATTCTGTGAGAGCACGTCACATATAACACCCTAGCAACCACCTAGAAACACCCTAGCAACCACTTATAACACCCTAGCAACCACCTAGAAACACCCTAGCAACCACATATAACACCCTAGCAACCACCTAGAAACACCCTAGCAACCAGCTATAACACCCTAGCAACCACCTATAACAACCTAGCAACCACATATAACACCTTAGCAACCACCTAGAAACACCCTAGCAAACACCTATACCACCCTAGCAACCACCTAGAAATACCCTAGCAACCACCTAGAAACACCCTAGCAACCACTTATAACACCCTAGCAACCACCTAGAAACACCCTAGCAACCCTGTGGGGGGGCCTGTGGAGGGGCCTGTGGAGGGGTCTGTGGGGGGCCTGTGGGGGGTCTGTGCGGGGGCCTGTGGGGGGGGTCTGTGCGGGGGCCTGTAGGGGGTCTGTGCAGGGGCCTGTGGGGGGGTTTGTGCGGGGGCCTGTGGGGGGGCCTGTGGAGGGGCCTGTGGGGGGGCCTGTGGGGAGTCTGTGCGGGGGCCTGTGGGGGGGGTCTGTGTGGGGGCCTGTGGGGGGTCTGTGCAGGGGCCTGTGGGGGGGTCTGTGCGGGGGCCTGTGGGGGGGCCTGTGGAGGGGCCTGTGGGGGGGCCTGTGGGGGGCCTGTGGAGGGGCCTGTGCATCACGTCGTCGGGCGGGGTCAGGCCACAGGACCTCGTCGACATCGCAGGCTATGTTTTCCCTCGCCAGGCAGCGGGGGAAGAAAGCTCTGGCATGCCGGCTGTTTGGCACCTTCAGCTAACTGTGCATTCTAAACTGGCCTATATAGGTGTTGTCACATCATTGGCAGGTGTCTTCAATTTTGAGTCATTGTGTTTAAGCAATGAGGTTGTGCATTCTAAACTGGCCAATATGGATGGTGTCACATTATTTGCAGGTGTCTTCAATTTTTTGTCACCGTGTTTAAGCAATGACACCCGTGCTTTCATTGTGTTCAACTTTTGATGATTGAGTCTACCATTTTGCATCGTGTGAGCAAAATGTGTTCAGTGAATGAGAATGTGTTGTGCAACTTGTGTTTTAGCAAGTGCGGAAGTGTTTACAGTAAGTGCGAATGTGTTTAGAGTTCTGCAACGTGTGTTTTGGCAAATGCCAATGTGTTCAGAGTTTTGTGAAATCTGAGATTGAGGTGAAATGTGTCCTGGGGGCCTGATTTATTAAATGTGTTTAGGCAACTGGTCATTGTCCTCAGAGATCTAGAAATTGTGCTTTAGCAATCGAGATTGCTACAATATTACAATATCTTATTGTATTCAAATTATGTGAAATATTAATATGCTACTATGATATTACAAAATGTGATGTGATATTACAGAGGATTTCGATTGCAATAGTTTATTGTGAAATAATAAATAAATTATGTGAAATATTCATATGCTACTGTGAGATTACAAAATGTGATGTGATATTACAGAGGGTTTTGATTGCAATATTTTATTGTGAAATAATAAATAAATTATGTGAAATATTCATATGCTACTGTGAGATTACAACATCTGATGTGATATTACAGAGGATTTTGATTGCGGTATTTTATTGTGAAATAAGAATAATATAATGTGATATGTTGATATGCTATTGTGAGATTACCAAATCTGATGTGATATTACAGAGAAAGACTTTCTTCTTGTTTTTTTATAAAATTACAATATGTTATTGTGAAATAATAAATAAATTACGTGAAATATTCATATGCTACTGTGAGATTACAAAATGTGATGTGATATTACAGAGGATTTTGATTGCAATATTTTATTGTGAAATAATAAATAAATTATGTGAAATATTCATATGCTACTGTGAGATTACAACATCTGATGTGATATTACAGAGGATTTTGATTGCAGTATTTTATTGTGAAATAAGATTAATATAATGTGATATGTTGATATGCTATTGTGAGATTACAACATCTGATGTGATATTACAGAGGATTTTGATTGCGTTATTTTATTATGAAATAAGAATAATATAATGTGAAATCAAAAGTACTGTCTTTTTTACATGTATTTGTTGGGATATTACAGGAGGCCTTAATTACAATATGTTACTGTAAGATAATACTGTTAAATGTTGTGAAATGCTGGTTAATTATTACAGTGAATTTTTTGAAAACCCATATAGACTCTTTGGCCCCCCCCAATCACACATCTGGTCAATTTGTCTTTCAGGGAATCAACTGTTCCTTCAGCATTGAAGGTGGCCACGGTTGCCCCAATCTTTAAATCTGGGGAAAAAAATTACATTGCTAACTACCGGCCAATCAGTATTCTCCTGGTCGTATTTAAAGTAGCTAAGAAGTGTGTAGTAAAGCTATTGAATGAACATCTAAATAAAAGCTGTACCCTCTTGCACCCCATGCAATTCGGGTTCCGCGCCCATCATTCAACAGAATCAGCAAACTATATGTTCTTAGAAAAAGTAAAATACCCACTGGACACACATTTCTATGTTGGTGCCGTCTTTGTTGATTTGAAGCGGGCATTTGATACTGTCAACCACCAGGTTCTATTGTCCAAACGTAGCCATTTCAATTTTTCTGAAAGAGCTCTCTTGTGGATGAAATCATATCTATCTAGTAGAAAGCAATGTGTTTGTGTTGATGGTGTCAAATCTCCCTACCTTGACTGTTATACAGGCCTTCCACAGGGTTCAAGTCTTGGGCCAATACTGTTCTCATTATTTATCAATGACCTACCCGATGCATGCCAAAACACCAATGTCCAAATGTTTGCTGATGAATTTTTACATCTGCAAAATCAATACAAGATACTGTGGTATATTTCCAAATTGAAAGCATGATTCATGTCCCAAGGTCTACAGCTACTGGAAGGAAGTCTATGTGTAAGTGAGGTATAGGGAACAGTAGTTAAATTTTGTAAACACAGAGGTTAAAGAATTCAACTAATTGTATCCTGCTAATCTTCAAATACATTTCTTTTAGAACATAACCAATCACTATAATTGATAAAGGATAAAAAAACTAAAAGTAGTATTGACTAGATCAGGGGTGGCCAACCAGTCAGAGACTAATAGCCACAAAAAAATGACTGTGGTACCACAAAGAGCCACACCATATACCAGCGTTTCTCAACCTTTTTTTTCAGTCACGGCACCCTTCATGTGTTTATAGGTCTCACCCTCTGGCCTCTGAAGTTGCTAATGTCTTTTTTATTTGGGCCTCACAGGGTTAAAAGTACCCTGTGAGACCCACGGTTGCAAAATTACAAAATCACTTTTAGCCATTTAAAAAAATAATGTTTATTTAAAAAATGTTAAAGGGGAACTATTTTACTATTTCTTTCACTATTTGGGCACTTTTACACAATTCCTGTGAGTCTATGGAACACCTAGGTTTTTTTCAAAAAATATGCATTGTTTTGTATTTCTAATCAAGTACTAAAAACCGCATTTTTCTACCTCAAGATCTTAAGCCGTTTTGAGGCTGGGCTCCAACCACTGTGTGGCCTGGTGCCAACTGCCACATCAACTGCCACATTATTATGCAGCTGAGAAATCTCTGACATCACAGATATGCACATTTTCAGATGACTCAGTTCAGTGAGTGTGAATATTGTGAGAGGAGAATTGGAAGAATTCGCCAATATGAGAATTAGAGACATATATCCTATTAATATAAGTCCACATAGCTAAGAAACAATGGTAAACACTGAAAAAAGCCATTTATAAGATAGTTCCCCTTTAAGCACATGTATAGTCAATTGGTCCTGTTGTTCAGCCTCACAATGCTATTTGATAGTAAATGTGTTTATATGTCCCACCCTCTGGCCTCTGAAGTTGCTAATTTCTTTTTAATTTGGGCCTCACAGGGTTAACCTCTTAAGCCCGAGATATACAGTAAAAGTGTATATTTTCAGCATTATGTTTGTTTACCAATTATTTTAACTGTTATTAGTGAAATATAAGATTATAGAAATCTCAGGGCATTGAGTCGGAAACCGGCGCATATTGACAGGAGGAAGTGGCACAGCCAAAAGTGAGTGTAGTCTTTTGAAGGAAGAGACTCAGGGCTTTCAAATTTCGAAAAACTACCCTACCCAGCTCACACCAGCCCCTGTCAATCATCTGACTTCTGGATTTACTTTTTAATTTCTCTTATTTTTTGGGATTATCTCCCACAAACCTGAACGTTATTGCCATAAAACAGAACGCAGTTAGTTTCTCTACCTTTCTGTGAACGTCTTGCAAAAAACGGTGTTGCAATATGATGAAAAATGGTGGAGAAATTTACATTATAAAAAAGATGGCAGAATTCAGTACTGTATCTACAAAACCTTCTGTTTAATCATCTTCCCTTTATTCATTTGCTTAGATTTTTCAGGTCTGGTCAATTTTAGCATGGTGTTATTTACAGTCAAAGATAATTTTTTTTTTTAAATAGAATTGATATTCTCCTTTGGTTCATTACAATTTACTCAAGCCTAGTAACAGACACACTATTTCTGACACTGATCCATATATGTCCCTAGATTCAGATACCAAGAACATGCAAATGGACCATTTAAAAAAAAATTGTAAATGTTTATTCTACGTCCTTATGGAATGAGTGACATAAAAAAAAAAGGTATTTTTTTTTTTTTTTGTTTTAAAAAAAAAAAAAAATATGGATGGAAGAGCCGCACATTGACGGGCAAAGAGCCGCATGCGGCTCGCGAGCCGCGGGTTGGCCACCCCTGGACTAGATACAAGGTACTGGACAAAAGGTCATGGAATGTGGAGCTAAAATTATCTGTTTTCCGACCTCTGCTAAAAGAGGTGATGGCAGGCAACCCCCCAGGTACATACTGCTCTTCCCCCTCTTCTTTAACATTTAAATACTATAGAAATTCTCTGGGCCCTGAGGCTAGATAATTTAACACTTGAATAGATCGTCTGTTTACTAAGATAGAAACGGAACAATAGGGTTGTCACAGATGCCTAGGTTTCGAATGATAGATTACCTCAACTGCAGATACCACACTCTAAGAAACCATTTGCTGGGTTACTTCAAAGAGCAGGCATCCTGTGACATCCATTTGAAGACAGGATGCAGGCTGTTGGAAGCTCTGTTTGCATAGAACACAGAGAAAAACCTGTTGGCTTAAAAGTTGTTTAAAGACAACTAAAAACAATAGTAATCCAGTATACAAAATAGCATCAATAGTTATAAAATATTGTATTGATAAATTCAAAACTAAGTAGGATGGTTTTTAATCATTGTTAAGTTGACTTAAGCAATAAATATAGTTTAAGTTAGAATTAGAACTTGGCAAACATGTAAAAAATACTTAGAAGAATAAAATAGCTTTAAAGACACTAAAATAGAATATATAAAAGTGCAATAGTTCGTCTTAAAACCAAAAATAGGTTTAAATATATATATAGAACACTAGGAAATTCGGTGAAAGACTTTAACTAAGAGTCTAATTAAGTTAAGAAATAATCTTTAGTTTTCAAGTTGATGAATCGAATACTATACACATTTAGACGCTAAACTCAAGAACTGTAAATTCTAGCTCCAAAATTAAAAGCCTGCCCCCCTAGGTTCCAAAATCTCGCCTTCTAGGGTGTTATGTAACTTCAAAATGGCGTCCGGCCCGATTCAAAATAGCCGACGTCTAGAACAGCCAATCAGGAAAAAGGTCCAGCCTCCTAGCGATCGTCACATGACGACGCGCGCAGGGGCCAGACCGAGGCTTCTTAAATGAGAACTCGCAAAGAGAACTCAGAACACACCCAGATCGAGAACAGAGAAGATCAATCCAGCAGACGATTGCACGAGACGACCCATGTTGCCAAGACGACCATCATCACAACAACCAGACGACGCAGATAGATTTAGGAACTTTTGGGTTCGAGCCGAACCAGTATTATAGAACTAATTCCACGATTTGTCTGGTTAGATTGGTTCCAGCTCGGATCTTGTCCTTTGGGGAAACGAGGCTGGAGACCAAACTTTAGATTAAGATCTGTCTTTTATTGAATAAAAACAGATTCTATTTTGAAACCAATGCGCCTCGTCCGTGTCGACTCCATTCAACTACAATTGGGTGACAGAAATAGGTTTACAACGCAGAAGAAGAAGACCACTATACCAGCTTAGAATTATCACGGGAATACACTTATAGAAGTGTAACCAAAATTGTCGCTGTGACACCGGGCTGAATTCGAACGAAACCGATTGGAGGGTCTGCAGCTGGTTGCAATCCTCACAAGGACGCCGCAACACTACTTCTCAAGGACCTCTCTCTCTCTCGTCGACGCCTCTACAACTGCTCTTCAACATTCGGCCAGAGGACGACGGATTTAGAGGTAAGTGACGACCAGTCCCGTCTGGGGTGCTGTTTAGAAGTTCTGACCGTGCTTCCGAATTGATGTATCGGTGTCGGCAGAGGCCAGTAACCAGTATCACAACATTGGTTCTGGTCTCGACCGCACACATAATGTCTAAGTGGAGGCACAGATTGGGGTTAGGGAAATAAGGTGCATTCGATTAAAGAAGTCCAGTATTGGTGTGGAATGCTACAGTGTGTATCAAGGGAGGATCACACGAGTAGTATTAGGTTATGGTGACAGGCTGGATCTCGACCGTGATCGAGTTCTGGTCAGTCCGGTACTGTGATGAGAACACAGTGTAATCAGCCTGAGTGGGGCGGTTACATTAGTGTTATTTTTATCTCGCTGTGAAGCCTGCGTTTGCAACAGGAATTATAGCGAGGTGAAATGATGAGAGTGGCTGTTTATTCTTAGGGATAAATGGGCGTCTGGCTAATATATTGTTTTGAGTGGTAAGGTACTTGAGTTATGCATATCCAGTTGTCGGTATCTGTGTGCGTATATCTTTGTATATTATGTTTGTATGTTTGTACGTTATTTATGTAAAGTGGAAGTGGTTTAGTGGGGGTTGGGGGGTATTTCTGAGACTGTGATATGCCGTACGCCATATGGTATTGTGATTGTGCCCCCCTTCCACCCGGCATGGTAATGTTGAGAAGTATGTAAAAATAGAAATAAAAATTCAAATTCAAATAATTTTGGATAAAGTGAAACGTACAGTTTTTTGGGGGTCTTATCGCAAATAGCGTATGGTTATAGACTAATCTGTACACTTGCTAGACTAGCAGATGTTGCTGACGAACGGACGTGCGTGGGAGGAATGATATTGGTGCAGACAGTGATATTTTTGTTTGTGTGGGATTTGGTTGGTCTCACTGGGTGTTGTGTTTCTATGGATATATATGTGTGTTGCTGTGAGTGTGGGTCTAGGTACCATAGGCATACAGACCTGTTTAGGTGCTGATATGGTTGAAGGTTGTGTGGATCTTGATATTCCTTGTACAGGGGGGCCTAGGGGTCTTCTTTCAAGTAGCTACTGAGAGGGGATGCTTTAGGCTGAGGTTGGCAGGCCTTTGGTGATCAAAGGGCTGTAGGGATTTCAATAAGGTGTGGTGTTCGCGTCTGTGAATTATGACACAGGCAGCTGGACACTGCATGAAGGACGGGGAGTTTAGTGGTATAAACCTCTGCAAAATAAATTTTTCTCCTCGTTAGATTGTGGCAGAAAAGTTTAACACCAAGATTGGTGTTAGAGGGGGACAGGTGTTTATGAAGTATGTGATGAAATGTTTTTGATTTCCCATAGTAGGACTTGAGAAGCAAACAAACAAGAAGGAAATGTCATTTAGTTGATGAGATCTATATGACAAATCATCAAGGAAGGACAACATTTTAACAGCTAAATAACAAATATCCACCAGAATGTTAGGAATGATAGGCTGTTGTGATACTCATTCTGATTGTTCTAAGGAGGACCAACAGCTTACCGGAACTGACGGTGAGATTGATGCAAATTTGTGTTCCTCTGAGACTCGTGTGAGGATTATACGACAAGGGATTGGAAAATCCAGAGGTTTCCAACTGGACAACGGAGGGAACGAAGCTAAGGCCGTGTTGTTATGTTTAAATAAATCACACAATCTCTCTAAGTTCTATTAGTATAGAGAAGTCCGATGTTCCAAATGAGTAAAATGTTGATGGAATAAGGCGGAAAGTGGCGCTGATATTAAGTGCAGGTGTTTTCTTTTTGTCTCGACAGGTTCCTTGGCGAGGACAGTTGAAGTTCTGACGATTCCAATGCCAACCGGGGAAAGCGGCTAACAAGAGCCTAGGGGGTATCGTATGAGAGATAAGAGGATTGTCAATTCCTGTCTGCACCGATAAAATCTAAACATTTTAGTGAATTTAACTCAAGTTGATAGATAAGGTAGACACAGATAAACTTGTTTTTTCAAACGGTAATATTACAGGAGTGGTTGAAAGTGTGAGATTGTCGAATGTCAGGCAAGATCACCTTGGTGAAACTTTGTTAGAAGCGACTGGAAGTGTAGATGAGATAACAATAACAAGTGTTGACAAGCTGTCTATTTCAATAACCGGTAATATAACATTAGAGGTGGAAAAGAAGTGGCCAAAAATATTCAGGCCTTTACAAAAACTTGTATTGAAGTGTAAAAACAAGAAGGGGTAAAAGGCCAATACAGGGCCTATAGTGGGGGAAAGCCAACAACCTTTGCAGACACTTCCCAGATTTTACCAGTGACGTTAACCTGATTGATTTGGATATGACGGACTCCCCTCATGTGACAAGCATGGTAAAGAGACTTGAAGTGATGACTTTGATTCCAGTACAGGGGGTCATGGAGGAAGAACAGGCAGAGTTAACTGTTCTAATCCACCCAGTGTCCGTCGAACCAGAGTCGACGGTGCCAATTCAGACTGGAGAAACCACTTCACGTAACTACAAAATGACAAAGAGACAGAGGAAGGCTGCATTTTTACGGCAGTCAGAGGAGGCCCACCCTGGCCTTACGGCTGGAACAGAGACTGGACAGGGGTTGGGGTCGCAGATGGAGTGGCCAATACTGAGCGATCCGGAGCCACAGGGACGTGGGACCGACGACAGGTATGGGAATATACATGAACAGTTTTCTCAGCCCACAAGTTCCCCTTGTCCAGATTTTCCCCAACACCAGAGCCAGAAGGGGGCGCGAGGCCCGGTGACGAGGAGTCAAACAGCCAGTGCCAGGGTGGAGGAAGGGAGGCAAACGTGCCTCTCTCAAGAACGACAGAGAGCGTTCGTGGAAGCGTTCGAACGACATGAGACAGTCTGTAGAAACCAGGTGGTGAGGCAGCTGGCTATCGACCAAGCCGCTCACGGGATGGAAATACTAGAGCAAGAACTGGCTGAACAGAATCAAATAATGAGTGATGTGATTTTGGAAATAATGTTTCGAGCTGCAGAACGAGGGCTCCGTGATCAAGATATGCCACGTGCTCCGTTACCTGAACGGGGAGCTGAGCAGCGAGGGCATGGTGATGGATACCACAGGAAGGGTGAGTTTCCAGGTCCCTCCCAAAGACAGGCCCGAGGGGGAGAGAGACGTACCGTGGACCTTGTAGGCCGCCCAGCAATGAGGAGCCAGGTGACAGGTGGAGCGGCAGAGAAGAACAGGTGAGTGCGTCTCCCCGCACTACAGCAGGACCTAGTCTGGGGGACGCCCGGAGGGGACCGGAGAGATGTGAGCCTGTCGGGGACTGTGAGACGTGACACTGAGGGACGACAGATGCCTGAGTTTGATGGGTACCCGCCACAGTCAGAATACCAGCAGAGAGAATGCTGAGCTTGTGGTGAACTGGGACACATGACCAGGTCCTGTGGAAAAGGGTGGCGAACCCAAAGAGCCAACAACGGGGGTCGAGGAAATAACAGAGGAGGAGGCCGTGGCCAAGAGCAAGGACAGAACCTGGGCCCGGTAAACCTGTCAAGGGGGCCGGAGCAGTCATTCTGACAGGGTCCAGAAAATCGAATTGGGAGGTGTCAGCTGTCGAAGTCGAACTTGAGGGTGGTATCAGTAGTGGGACATTATCAAAGGAATTGTGTAAAGAGGTTGTGGCTGCAGGGGCCCCAGGCTGAAAGGAACAATGAGGAAATGCATAGAAAGGGCTATGCCGCTCCGGGAAATAGGATTAGATATTAGATCTTAAGAATGAATAACAAAGTGGGAAATTGAAAGGGAAGGCAAAAGGAAATATGTATATATAGATGATTTGGAGGATTAGGTTATGTATGCAAGTTACTAAGAGGCTGTGAAAGACTAACATTGGTAAGAGTGAAGTAGAAGTAACTAGCGATGCATGACTAACCGTATTAACAAATTTTGAGTGGTTTAAATCAGGAAAAAGAAACAATATAATATTGCATAGTGAAATAAAATGGGACTACTTCAGTAGAGATCAGTAGTAATTATCCATACTTGATCAATGATTAGATTGGTCGAAGGGTGGACGGCACAATTAAAAAAAAAAAAAAAGTCATGAAATGAAAATATATATATATTGTTTTGTTTTATTGTTTCTTTCCTAGGTTTTTAGAGGGGGCATTTATACCTCCAGATGGAAGTTTGATTTTGTTTTATGAGGAGTGCTGTGAGTTGTGTTGCATGATATTGACACTCGCATTAAAATTTTTGTTATGACATCTTTTTCTTTTTCTCAGGAACTGACGGGCAGAGAGAAGAGCTCTCGTCTGTCAGGTACAGGTTGTTGGAGTGACACAGCGGGACTGATAGGAGAGTCTATATGATGAGCTGGAAACGGAGGAATGAATGAGAGCTAATTCATGATTCTGTTTTCCGCTCATTGGAGTCCAGATGTAGAATCTGGGAGGTTGTGTCACGGTTTGGTGTGTGAGGAGAGTTGGGGAAACAAGGTTCTCTGTATATAGACAAGCTCTGGATAATTTTGGTCGCCATTGGCCAAATAGTGTTGATGTGAGGTGCGGATATGTGTAATTGATAATTGTCTTATGGGAGACTCTGTGACGGCTTGTAGGAGGCTGGCAGAGTGTGTGAAAGATGTGGGATTAAGGGAAAAATGGTTTGTAACCACACATAGGGTCTGTTGGTGGAGCAGCGCTGTCCAGGCCGGGGACCTACCTGGAAAAAAGGTATGATTGTGTAATAATAATTACACACTCAAAGGGTGGTGGGAATATGTTGTGTTGAACTTGAGACATTGGTCTAATAATACAGTACAGGACAAAATAAACGAGAGAAATGTGATTTAATTGAATAATAACATATAGAAGCCATGTAAAAGTATATAGAGAAATAATGTGGAAAGATGTATTGTCGACTCAGAACAGTAGAAGAATGTATCTGAGGGGGAAACATGTGATTTTCCAATCAACTGTGTGTTGTAATAACAAATCCAAAAGCAATAAAAGGACAGAGGGGAACATGGTTTCCTTTCTGTGGATCTCAGGGCAGTATCAAAGCTGCACACAACGGAGGAACCAGCGCTTAGCGCAGACCCAACGGAGGAGCGACAGTCACAGCGAGTTAGAAATAGGCCTCAGAGGTTGATTGAGGGATAACTGAGTAGCTTGAAGCTAAGGATAATCAGACCTCAGAGGTCCCTGGAGGGAGAAATGTACATATTTCTTGTTTACTCTCCCTCTTTTCTTAGAATATTAATCTTTTTTGGTGTGATGTAATACTCTTTTTGTTTCAGAGTGAATTGCACAAAACAGACACATTTGACGTAAAAAGACACGATAAGTATAGTCATAAAACAAAAAAGCTGATAGTATTGGAAGCCAATTCTTTGTCTAGAATACCTTCCATAGTCATGTTGTCCTAATAATAACTGATGGTGTGTGTGAATGGGGAACAATCTAACGAGGGAAGGGGGGGAGTGAATGAAATGACTTTGTGTTGTATATAAGGAAAAAAAAATGTAAGTAAAGATACGGGGTAGGAAAATTGATTTTTATTGGGTATACAAGCTAAAGTAATGGTGATGGTCTGTAAAGGTTGAGTCTTTACTGTTTATATAAGGATACAGATGTGTTTAATTTGGAAAATACTGTCTATATGTGAGGGTGAACCCTCAAACGGGGGAATGTGGTATATTTCCAAATTGAAAGCATGATTCATGTCCCAAGGTCTACAGCTACTGGAAGGAAGTCTATGTGTAAGTGAGGTATAGGGAACAGTAGTTTAATTTTGTAAACACAGAGGTTAAACAATTCAACTAATTGTATCCTGCTAATCTTCAAATACATTTATTTTAGAGCATAACCAATCACTATAATTGATAAAGCTAAAAGGATAAAAAACTAAAAGTGGTGTTGACTAGATACAAGGTACTGGACAAAAGGTCATGGAATGTGGAGCTAAAATTATCTGTCTTCCGACCTCTGCTAAAAGAGGTGATGGCAGGCAACCCCCCAGGTACATACTGTAGGACTCGAGGCTATAGAGTACTGCTCTTCCCCCTCTTCTTTAACATTTAAATACTATAGAAATTCTCTGGGCCCTGAGGCTAGATAATTTAACACTTGAATAGATCGTCTGTTTACTAAGATAGAAACGGAACAATAGGGCTGTCACAGACGCCTAGGTTTAGAATAATATATTACCTCAACTGCAGATACCACACTCTAAGAAACCATTTGCTGGGTTACTTCAAAGAGCAGGCATCCTGTGACATGTGAAGACAGGATGCAGACTGTTGGAAGCTCTGTTTGCATAGAACACAGAGAAAGACCATTTGGCTTAAAAGTTGTTTAAAGACAACTAAAAACAATAGTAATCCAGTATACAAAATAGCATCAATAGTTATAAAATATTGTATTGATGAATTCAAAACTAAGTAGGATGGTTTTTAATCATTGTTAAGTTGACTTAAGGGGAGACACTGCAGGTGAATAGGCAAATATACTTTTTTTGTTGATTTTGAGATTTTGTTATATTTTGCTTCCTAAACATGTCTTCTATGAAACTAGTGACAATAAAACATCAATAACACACATTTAGTTGTTTATTTTACTTCATTTTGCCTTATTGCATCCATAAATGTGCACATATTTAATGGGGAAGTGCCTAATTTGCATATATAAACATAAAATTCTGAAAACTTGCAATATATTTTTTCTTAGTTTATATGTACATAACAAACTGGGAAAGTTTCATAGTGATATCTATTCAAATATTTTTTGCCTATTAGGGTGTACTACACTGTACTACACTGTGTGTAGCCTGTGTGTAGTTCTGTTCAGTTCAATAACATCATTATTATTATTATTCAGTTATCAGGCATGTGTTTAGGTTGTCTATTACTAATGGTTTGATTAGGTATTGTGTTTGTAAATATCTGTTTCAAAAAAAAAAGTATGGCATTTTACAATACAGAACTTTGAAGGCGTTTTCCCAAAAATGAGTTTTAAGAGTTTTTCCTCATACTCTGAGCCAGAAATCTCCACTTCAGTAACACTCACATACACCAAACCTTCCAGTTCCAGGTATTTACAGAAGGGTTTGTTGATATCGCATTCATACCCTGATTTATATCACATTTTATTCCTAAAAACATGGCAAAATATGGAATTTTACCATAAAAATTTACTGAATGGAGTATTTTCTGATTTATGGAGTGATAAAAAGAGATATCCAAAATCCCCTCTGTAATAACCGTTGGCTCTAATATGTCAACAAAATGAAACTATAATTTTGAAAATGGCTTTATCCAATGTTCAGATTTCTGTCCCGGAATTATATGCAAATTATTGCATATTTAAGTAGATCATGCCTCATTTGCATATTTAAACATACAATTTCTGAAAACTTGTAATACAAAAAAGTATTGTCTTAATATAAGTAATCAACTGGGGAAGTTTCATTGTGATATCTATTTATCTAGTTAAATCTTTTACCCTATTCACCTGTAGTGTCTCGCCTTAAGCAATAAACAGTTTAAGGTAGAATTAGAACTTGGCAAACATGTAAAAAATACTTAGAAGAATAAAATTGCTTTAAAGGCACTAAAATAGAATATATAAAAGTGCAATAGTTTGTCTTAAAACCAAAAATAGGTTTAAATATATATATAGAACACTAGGAAATTCGGTGAAAGGCTTTAACTAAGAGTCTAATTAAGTTAAGAAATAATCTTTAGTTTTCAAGTTGATAAATCGAATACTATACACATTTAGACGCTAAACTCAAGAACTGTAAATTCTAGCTCCAAAATTAAAAGCCTGCCCCCCTAGGTTCCAAAATCTCGCCTTCTAGGGTGTTATGTAACTTCAAAATGGCGTCCGGCCCGATTCAAAATGGCCGACGTCTAGAACAGCCAATCAGGAAAAAGGTCCAGCCTCCTAGCGATCGTCACATGACGACGTGCGCAGGGGCCAGACCAAGGCTTCTTAAATGAGAACTCACAAAGAGAACTCAGAACACACCCAGATCGAGAACAGAGAAGATCAATCCAGCAGACGATTGCACGAGACGACCCGTGTTGCCAAGACGACCATCATCAGACCAACCAGACGACTCAGATAGATTTAGGAACTTTTGGGTTCGAGCCGAACCAGTATTATAGAACTAATTCCACGATTTGTCTGGTTAGATTGGTTCCAGCTCGGATCTTGTCCTTAGGGGAAACGAAGCTGGAGACCAAACTTTAGATTAAGATCTGTCTTTTATTGAATAAAAACAGATTCTATTTTGAAACCAATGCGCCTCGTCCGTGTCGACTCCATTCAACTACAATTGGGTGACAGAAATAGGTTTACAACGCAGAAGAAGAAGACCACTATACCAGCTTAGAATTATCACGGGAATACACTTATAGAAGTGTAACCAAAATACCTCTGCAACTCTGACATCTGCAATGATCCATGTTCAAGACTGGCTAACGAAATCATGTATTTTATTTAATACCAAGAAAACAGTGTGTATGATGTTCACAAAGTCACCAGTAGAGGTTACTCACTCTAATGTGTTTCTGGGAGAGGCGGAGCTGGACATTGTAAATGAGTTCAAGTATCTTGGGGTCACATTGGACTCTACAATGACCTTCAAAAGTCATGTGAAGAATGTGACAAACACAGTCAAGTTTAACATAGAAAACTTCAGGCAGATCAGGCCCTGTCTGCCAGTTAATGCTGCAAGGATGTTTCTGCATTCAATGATTTTCTCACACATCGAGTACTGTTTTATCAACTGGTCTCTATCATAATGTCACTATTCTTACACCAATATAATTACTCTACAAAAAAGCCATAAAAGTATTTGATAGGAAACCAATTTCATTTCATCACTGTAATGTTTTGGAAAAATATAACATGCTAAGTTTAGAGAATTTCCAAGTTTTCAAATACTTGCTTCATGTATAAGGTTCTGCATGGACTTGCCCCTCCCCCATTGAATGAGTTCATCCAACAGAAAGCAGACACTGGCATTACCACCAGGGCCATCAGTAGAGGGGACTGTGAGGTGCCTTTTCTGTATACTACATTTGCAAAAACTGTGTTCTCTGTAAAAGGTGGTAACTACTGGAATAGCCTACCATTTGTGATTAGAGAGTGCCCTACATACGCCTTGTTCAAGACCCATCTTAAACTGCATCTTAAGGGCAGACACTGCAGGTGAATAGGGTAAAAAAATTAACTAATAGATATCACAATGAAACTTCCCCAGTTGATTACTTATATTAAGACAAGACTTCTTTGTATTACAAGTTTTCTGAAATTGTATGTTTAAATATGCAAATGAGGCATGATCTACTTAAATATGCACTAATTTGCATATAATTCCAGGACAGAAATCTGAACATTGGATAAAGCCATTTTCAAAATTATAGTTTCATTTTGTTGACATATTAGAGCCAAAGGTTATTACAGAGGTGATTTTGGATATCTCTTTTTATCACTCCATAAATCAAAAAATATTCCATTCAGTCCATTTTTATGGTAAAATTCCATATTTCGCCATGTTTTTAGGAATAAAATGTGATATAAATCAGGGTATGAATGCGATATCAACAAACCCTTCTGTAAATACCTTCAGAACATAGATATGAATAGAACTGGTATTGTAAAATGCCATACTTTTTTTTTAAACAGATATTTACAAACACAATACCTAATCAAACCATTAGTAATAGACAACCTAAACACATGCCTGATAACTGAATAATAATAATAATAATAATAATAATAATAATAATGATGTTATTGAACTGAACAGAACTACACACAGGCTACAAACAGTGTAGTACAGTGTAGTACCCCCTAATAGGCAAAAAATATTTGAATAGATATCACTATGAAACTTTCCCAATTTGTTATGTACATATAAACTAAGAAAAAATATATTGCAAGTTTTCTGAAATTTATGTTTATATATGCAAATGAGGCACTTCACATTAAATATGTGCACATTTATGGATGCAATAAGGCAAAATGATGTAAAACAAACAACTAAATGTGTGTTATTGACGTTTTATTGTCACTAGTTTCATAGAAGACATGTTTAGGAAGCAAAATATAACAAAATCTCAAAATCAACAAAAAAAGTATATTTGACTATTCACCTGCAGTGTCTCGCCTTAAGGCAAACCAGAACTGTGATCATTTTTAATCTGATTTAGTTTATGTAACTTGTTTCTTGTTTTTATCATTGATT
Organism: Notolepis coatsorum; assembly: GCF_963971535.1. Lineage (NCBI taxonomy): Eukaryota > Metazoa > Chordata > Actinopteri > Aulopiformes > Paralepididae > Notolepis > Notolepis coatsorum. The sequence continues at coordinate 41,415,651 of NC_140173.1, read as the reverse complement.
GTCACAATGCTTTTACATTAAGCAGGCTAATTATTTGAAAGATTTTAGCTGTCTCCTGCTTAGGGACTACGGGTGTAAATTAGCATTTTTGCTACAATCCGGCATGTTTACATTTTGTATTTTTTGTGCTTGATGTTCATTAACTCATTCCCCGCCAAAAACAAGTCAACTCGTTATAGCCCGCAATTGAATACTTTTTGTTTTACCATCACCTTTTGTAAATTGCGACAGTGATCTAAATTTTGGACGTAGATATAAAAACAACAGATCAAAACGATGACACGACTGTCCCCTCGCTCACAAAAGAAAGATAAATGGAATTGGACATTTCTATCTCAATTTATGACCATTTCTTTGAAAATTATACTCCACATAGACACGAATGGGCTCTCCACTATAGCTAAAATCAGATTTTTTTTACCGTTCCCTTGTTTTCCGATCGCCACACAGGCCACAATTGTCGACGGAATTACACAATATCGCACATAACCCTTCACATGTACCGTTTGTCCTAGAGACTTGCGGGTTGTGCTATAGACCACTACACTTCCGCGTTACATTGAAATCGGGGAGGAGAAAGCAAGAGCTTAGTAAACTCCAGCTCACTCAAAATAGAGCTGCCCGACTCACTCTTCACTGCTCTATAAGGAATAGTGTGGAGGGAATGCATGCTAGACTGTCGTGGATGAGGGTGGAGGAGAGACTAGCATGCAGTTTGATTAGGTTTTTAAAGTACATTTGTACTTTGGGTAAACCCACTCAATTGTATTCTATGCTTTTATCCACCAATGATAGACATGACCATAATACCAGACATGTTTCAAGTAGTCGCTTCACCCTACCTCTGCCTAGAACGCTCTAAAGAAAACTGCAATGTATAGAGCCATAACATACTGGAATAGGATCCCATTACATATTATACGGACGGAAAACATGGACAGTTTAAAAAAGAAACTCAAAGGAGCCATAATCCGGAAGGAAATTAATATATGTCATGCATGAGTGGAGCTGCAGCCATGTTATCCAAAACTTCTTCTGATTACTTTGTGTTTTTCTTTTTCTTTTTAAAGGTATGGTGAAATTGATGTTTTAGTAACATTGATGAGCATTCTAAAAGCAATTCTTAAAAAGATTCAATTTTAAAAACAATCTTAAATTGTATTGTAGTATTATTTGGTAACCATAGATCTACATTCTGCCTGAAACTTGTGTTCAAATAGATAAGAGAAAAGGATGTCTGTTACCTTGGGTTAAGGAACTCAGTAACTAATCATTATCATGTGTTTAGTCTTGTAGAAACAGTCAAAGTGTAAACAGTTGGAGATCAAATATACTGGAAAAAACTAGAGTGACTTAGTTCATAGATTGTGTGGGTTTACAGAGACCTTGTGCTCACAACAAGAGGTGGATTTGCATACAAAGTGTTGGCAACAGCTGCAGACAATAGGGGGAGAGTCACATATCTGTGGTATCTGTGAAACTGTGAGCACGACATGTTGGAACAGCAGCAGAGGAGGGACTAGGATTCACTATCTCAGTAACTCAAGTACACTTTCAAATGTCTGTTTCTATACTTAAATTAGCTTACAATGAACTGCAAATATTCCTGTTAGGTTGTGGTAATAATCCTGAATCTAATGATATGAAATATGCAATGTTTATGATTAAGAATCACAGAGTTTGAAATTAAGCCACTTCTGAACTACATTGGAAAATACTCAAAGTGCTGTATAATAACTGTATAAAATAAATATTGATTTAAGTTAAAATAATATGATTAGGAAACAATATAAGTGGAATTAATGATAAAAGACTGTGATTCTGGTCAAGTATAAAGCTGTTTTGAGTTTAAAATGGTAGCTATGTGTTCATCTGGTTATCCCCGATTCAAAAATATACATCTTGAATTGTAAAACAAAACTATAAAGTAAATTTAGACAGTAAAGCTATTCTTTGATTGGAAACAAAGGAGAACAGCTAGTGGGCTCCAAAGGACAGCCCTTATTTCAAATTCAAACTTAGAGAGCCCGTGATTGGAGGAAAACATCTTCTTGACGTCACTCCTGTGACATCACGCAGACACGCCAGGCTCATTGATAAAAAGGGGGGTGCTGTGACTGTGAGGGGACACACTAAAACGGAACAAACACAGGAACACACCCACCTTCACACAGAGGACGGCGCGAGCAGAGGAAAACACGGAGACGGAGAAGAAGCTTTTGGAACGAGAACACAGTCTTTGTTATCAACAGAGAACAAAGACAACTCAACAACTACCATTCTTTAATCTGCTTTCTTAGACTAATATTGAGGGCAAGCGGCATAGTGCTTCCGGTACCTTAATATTATAGCACATCTCAGTTGATTGAAACAGATCATTTTTGTATAACTTTGTGGATTTTAATAAAACCACTACTTTTGAAACAACTACCTTCTCCTCTTTTATTCTCCTGCATAGCTGCCGTCGAACAAAGCCAGATTTATGGTCTTTTGAAAGTACAAGGGAATTAGGACGGACAATTCACAACGCAGAGTGCTGGTTCTGATCTCATCAGAACAGAACATAGACCCCTTGTTACTTCAAAGTGGTGCCGTCGACCCTTGAATGTGAAGCGTCCTTGATTTAGATTTTTTTACGGCTGCCCTGGACATCAGGATCGATCAGCTGCCGGAGAGATTCGACACATCAGAATCCTGAAAATAGGTGAGTGGACACGAGCCGTGATGGCTAAACACGAAGGGCGCTCTGTTCGAACTGGGGTTGACAGAGATGATTACCTCAAATATGTCTCTCGGGGAGGGATATAAATGGGGCGTTGGGGGTGCGTAACGGCGCAGTTATCATATTGATTAGTTCAATCGGCCAGCGGGGGCGTTTTTAGTACGCTTCTCGCAAATTGAAGTGTCGGGCTGCATTAAGATGAAATGACCATTGAATCGTGGTCTCGGTAGTCTGGTGTCAAGAAAGTCCGATGGAGTGTATCCCGTTTAATGGACAGACCTAAGTAGTTTTTCCCGGGAACGTGCACAGATGAGTTGGGGTAATTTTTTCGTGTCTGAACAAATGGGTGGGTTGTGGGTCTACGCTTGCTGGGTGAAGCAGATCTCCGCTTGGCGCCGTCTCTCAAACGGCGACAAACGGGGATCTGAACTATCGGCGGGACGTGGTGTCGTTAATACTCTAAATCCAACATTGTTCGGGTCACGTAATCAGAAGATGTGTGTATGGAGGGCGTCGATATGATAATGGGCGTTACGGGTCGCGAGATGGTTAACGTGGAAATAATATGCAAAGGGTGGCCTCACCGGAGCTTCACGTAGGCTTTTGGAAATATTGTACCAGGCTGGCCGCTCACCGTTTCAAATCCTTTGAGGTAGGCTCTCTGGGCAATATCAGCCGAACTGAATGAAGATCGATCCGTGTTGGGGGTCGGTCAAATGGATTAGGAAGAGGCTGGCTAAGTTTGTCGACAAATGGAGATTTGTTGATTACAGAAAACGATAGTCGGCGGAAATCCATTTTAGGACGTGTAGACTCTGGGCCATATTTCGGTACACGTACGTCGCGGCAAAATCGGTGAATAAAAAGTACTTAATAACGATTCGTTTCAATGTGCTGTTTGTACACTAAACATTCAGTGTTTATAGTGAACTATTGCTCTTAATCTCGTTTTTAATGGACGCGCGGAAACTATTGAAAAAAGTAACATAAAATGTGAATCTTAACAAAATGGCCGCGCGGGAGCTCTGGTAAAAGTAACATAAAATGTAAATCTGAATGGATGTTTGAATTTTATCTGAGGTAATGTGTTGCAATAATATGTATGTTTGAGTGGCTGTTAGAGGTTAGGAATGACTGACAAAACATAAGAGGTTATTGTTGTATTGTTATGAAATTTACAGTCGGGGGGAAATATAAAAGTTAATGCCGTTTTCTCGAGGGCCGTTGGAACGCAGCAGACATTAGCTGCTATGGTAGCCGCGGGGGCGTCCGAGGTGAACCAGGGACGGGGCGGCGTAGTTTTGAATTTATGAAGTCGATCGGAAGTATCATGGGGCTACGGAGATGTGTACGGTACTTTAACATTTTCGAATTCGGCACGGTTAAGGTAATTGATTAATAAAATAAGGGATCGAATGGAGTGGAAAGTTTGACCCGGAAGTCGTCCTGTGCACTGCTGAAACAAAGACGGTGGGGTCAAGCTAGTGTTTGAGATGACCTAGGTATGTTGTTATGTTTTTATTTTTGTTGATTAAACCTGTAGCGCTTATGTTGGGATTAAAGTTGCTTCGACATTATTGACCGCTCGTCGTGGCTCGTGGCAATATAGCTGCGTGCTATGTGTTACTACATTGTAGGCCGCTCGTCGTAGCTTAGCGACTAGCTAGCTGTGTGCTAATATGCTATTAGGAGTGTATTAGGCCGCTCGTCGTAGCTAAGCGGCTAACTAGCTGCGTGCTATATGGTCCGCTCATCGTGGCTAGTGGCTAGCTAGCTGCGTGCTAATATGCTACTAGGGTTATTCAATACTGTATGTTGTGAATGGGATGGTATTACGGTGTAACTGAATTATCATTGATGTTGAATGCGTCATGTGAATTGCAGTATTGACTAATGTTAGTATTGATGTTGAATGCGTGGTGTGAGCCGCAGTATGAAAGATAATAATGTAGTTATGGTTAAACTGAATTGATAGGCCGTATGAGAGATTCGCGCATGCGCATTGGTTTGAAAGGACGATATGTGTGGTGTGTGGAGCGAGCGAGCAGAATGGGTGGTATGTGGTTAAAAGTACACTAGGTGGCGCCAGATTCATGTCTAGGGCTCCCGTCCTGCTGTCGACGTGGCATGAGGGGATTCTCGGGATGTCTCGCGGTGCGCGGCCATCTTAGGTGGAGCGCCGTGGTCGCCATTTTAGATGGGGCGAGGGGTAGCCATTGTAAGGGATTCATTTTTTCAAGGCGATGTGGTTAAAACTGCGCTAGGGGGCGGTGGAGGCATGGTTTGGACTCCCGTCCTGGGGTAGATACAGGAAGTGTTTATCTCTGCTGGTGCAGTACGTTTTTTCACGTTGTGATGTCGTTCGTGGCTTTATTACGTTGGTGGTATGATTAGATTAATAGGCAGTGGTGATGTTTTGGAAGCCACGGACGTGTTCATATGTCCCTTTTTTAGGACCCCCCCCCCCCCCCCTATCCTCTTGTTTTCTGTCTCTCTCCCTCCCTCTCTTACCTCCCTCTCTCCTCACCTCCTGCAGTCTTACTCTCCCTCCCTTCCTCACCCCCCCCCTCACTCTCCCTCCCTCTCTTACCTCCCTCTCTCCTCACCTCCTGTAGTCTTACTCTCCCTCCCTTCCTCACCCCCCCCCTCTCTCTCTCTCCCTCCCTCCTTCACTCACCACCTACCCCCCCCCTCTCTCTCTTTCTCTCCCTCCCTCCTTCACTCACCACCTAACCCCCCCCCTCTCTCTCTCTCCCTCCCTCCTTCACTCACCACCTACCCCCCCTCTCTCTCTCTCCCTCCCTCCTTCACTCACCACCTACCCCCCCCCCTCTCTCTCTCTCCCTCCCTCCTTCACTCACCACCTACCCCCCCCCCCTCTCTCTCTCTCTCCCTCCCTCCTTCACTCACCACCTACCCCCCCCTCCCCCTCTCTCTCTCTCTCTCCCTCCCTCCTTCACTCACTACCCCCCCTCTCTCTGCCCCCCCCCCTCTCTCTCTCTCTCCCTCCCTCCTTCACTTGGTGAAATAGTTTAATATAGTAGTGAGATGTGGGAACCAGGCTTCCTCCCCCTCCCCCTCCCTCTCTCTCTCTCTCTCTCTCAATGGGGCAGTTCAATGCTGAGGACCGCGGAGTCGTGGCTGCGGTGGTAAACCGCGGCGTCATGGCTGGCGGTAGTGAATGGTGTCCGTTGCGTCGTAGCTCGCGGGACACGGGCGTGCGCACTAGGTTGTTAGGGTAATGTGTGTGAGAGCTGAGGTCGGTGGGGATGGTGTGTGGGTTATGGTCCACTAGGGGGCGGGAGAGCCATGTCATGGGCTCCCGTCCTGGTTTAGGATGACATTCTTTAAGAGTGGGATCATTTGATGAGAGGGTTAGCCGTTTATGCTGCATAAGCTATATTGTATTTATGGTAGTTTCGGCCAATAAGGTGAGATGTGGACGTAAAATCTCTCTTTAAGTCCTCTCCCCCTCCCTCCTCCCCTTCTCCCTCCCCTCTCCCTCTCTCTCTCTCTCTCCCTCCCTCCCCTCCTCCCCCTCTCCCTCTCTCTCCCCTCCTCCCCCTCTCTCACTCTCTCTCTCTCTTTCTCTCTCTCTCTCTTTTTCTACCTTGTCAAGTTGGGATCTAAGGGGCTTGTTATTTGATATTCAGTTAAAAGCATTAGGTTTGCAGTTTAAAGTTAGTTTTCAGTGGCTCGTTGGTCTAGGGGTATGATTCTCGCTTGTAAAGTTAGTTTTTAGTTGTTAATGGAGGAAGCGTTAGGCTTGGGACGGTGTCAGTTCTACACAGTTATGGCCGGTTTTGGGTGCTGGTTCAGGGAATGGAGCAACTGAGCAAGCAGTGTTCAGTTGAGGGGAATTGTGTGTAGGTTGGTTAGAGCAATGTGGGGGGGTGGATTTGGGGGCGCACAGGTGTGTATTAGGAAGTAGGATGAGATGCGGGGTACGCACTCTCCCTTTTTCTTTCTCTCCCCCTCCTTCTCTCTCCCTCTCTCCCTTTCTCTTCCCGCTATGAGCTCCACCGGTAGAAGTGTGCATCACGGTTGTGATGGGGACTCGACAGCACTTAGCGGCCACATCGCGGGGTTGGACGGCAGGATTGCTCTGGTGCTGGTTTAGTTGACACCCACTAGTGGTCAATGACAGTGGTATTGGCCAGCGTCATGGGCAATGATGTTGTGGCAGCGAGCGGTGGGGCTGTACTCTCTGGCTCTCTCCAGGGCTCCAGCCACCTTCCGGTCCCTTGACTTAATGGAGAAGTGAGGCGATAAGGACTGTATGATGTGGTCCCTGGGTGGCGGCCGGTCGTGTTGAACCAGTGGCGCTACGCTTTGGTTGGCATGGCGCTCGTGCTTCTTCCTTTGCGTTTGGACGAACTCTGGCTGGTGTGATAGAGACTCCGTGTCAGTGTCTTGTGTGTTGCGTTCATGATGGTGGGCCGTAAGTCGGAGCGTGCTTTGAGGTTAGGTTTGGGACTCTCTACGCAGATGGACCTGCATATGAGGGGTCGCTCTGCTCGGCTGCACCTGCGATGGCGATGTTGGTAGAAGAACAAGGCGTATGATGGAGGGGACGTGCCAGGGTTTAAGATAAGATAAGATAAGATATTCCTTTATTAATCCCCTTGGGGAAATTCGTGACACACACATACAGCTCAACGTCTCATTAATAATAACAACATCACAATCATTACATTTTTACAGTAACAATGGCACAGCATAAATTCAACAGACATGTACATTTGTTGACACATGTCATCTTACAGGAGGCCTGAGACACCGTATGCGCGATAGTCGGCAGCATTCAAACACCGAGTAGTAAACAAGATGGATCGCGCCTGGTGACGGGAGGGGGGGCGGGATGAAGGGAGGGGGGGGACGTGGGAGACTGGGGGACAGGAATTTGGTAATGAAGCAGCCTAAGGGCCCCCACCAACGCGCATCAGAGGCAGGCCGTCCAATAGGCATAGGCGCCAGTTACTCACGAAGACAGGGGTGTTGTGCATTGGGGGTTCAGTGGTAGGATTCCTGCTGGCCACGGTTGTGTTTAGATTTCGGCGAAGAAGGCGTAATTTTTCTTTTCATTTCAACGGGGGTGCCAGCTCCCAACTCCCCCACTGGGGACCGCGGGCGTCGTGGTGTGCGGTGGTAAACAGCTGCGTCGAAGCTCGCTGTCTAACTGCGCGCATTAATGTAGATGCGTCATGTGTGCGCTGTGTCATAGCGCGCTGCCACACTGCGCACATTAAGTCATATTATGTGTGGATATTTAGGTGAAGGTGGTTGCTGTTGTTGATTTGAAATCTGAGGTGCTGTGTAAGTGCAGCGGTGGTTGTATGGATTTTGAATATCCTTGTGCGAGGAGCCCGGGGTTTCACTTTCAGGTCGCTACTGGAAGGGGTGCCTAGGGCTGTGAATGGCGACCGGTGGGATATCATTGGTCTGCAGGGATTTCAAAATGGGGATGGTGTCTGCACCTGTAGTTTAATGAACAGGTTGGGGGACGCTGTGCCAAGCCACAGGGATTCTGTGATATAAGTCGCTGAAAATTTATTTAATTCCTTGTGAGTTGAAGGCGATTGTTGTTTTAACACCTAAGGTTAAGGTGTTAACGGGGGAAATGTGTATTAATTATGAATAAATTATGTGAATAATACGGTGTAAAAAGCGTTGTATGAGAGGATTACATTTTGGACTTTCTCAGATAGGAAATAGATACAGCTACACATGGAAGGAAATGTTAGAATTACATATACACATAGTCATTTGAAGAGCAATAAGAGTTAAAATATTTTATGAGAAAGGAATTACAAATTCATTAAGAGGAAGAAGATATTTTAAGCAACTAAATTACCATATCCAGCACAAGTGTTTAGAAATGATAGGCTGTGAATAACAAATTTCTGATTGATCAACAGACGGAAGAGGCGGATGCGAAATAGTGTTCACCAGAGTCATGTGATGCAGATACACGGCAAAGGGATTGGAAGATCCAGTTTTCTGATGAAGACAACAGACAGAACACAACTAAGGCTGTGTCGTTAAGATTCAAAAGAAAATTGCACTAACGCTCTCTAAAGTGATATTAGTATAGAGGATGCCCGACATTCCATGCTTAAAGATAATGATGGATTGTGAAAGGGAAATGCCACTGCTAATTAAGTGTGTTTATTTTCTTTCTTTCTTCACAGCTGCTCGATGGCGGACAGAGGCAGTGCTGACGATTCCAAACTCCAACGGGGAATCAAATTGACTGTTAAAGTCTGGGTGTAGTATAACTAAGCGTTTTGTCAATTCCTGTCTACACCAAATAACTCTGCCAGTGTGAGTGATATTAACTCAAGTTTGTAAAAAAATAGTTTAAGTACAGAGAAACAGGTTTTTCCAAACGGTGATATTACGAGTGTTTGAAAGTGGTGAGAATGGCAAATACACAGATAGGAGCAACTGAAGGTTTAGATGCAGTAACCATAGCAAGGGTAGACAATCTGTCTATTTCAACGACTGGAAATGTCACAATAAAAGTGAAGAAACAATGGCCAAAGATATTCAGGCCTTTACAAAACCTTGTATTTAAGTATAGGAAAGGAGGCCGTTATAGAATGCGTACCCAAATCAAAAAACAGAAAAAGAGATTATGAAAGGCGATGAAAAGAAATAATGCCGGTAGTGGGGAAATGCCGATAACTTCTGCAGACATTTCATTGACCGAATTGAACAGTGATGTTAACCTGATTGATTTGAATATGACTGATTCCCCTCATGAGACGAGCGTGACGGAGGGACTGGAAATAATGTCTTTAACTCCGACACAGGGGGTCTTTGAGGAGAGAGAACCAGAGACAGCTGTTTTACCAGAGCCGATCCACCCTGGAGTGTTCATTACAGATGACTGCAATTTAACCAAGAGACAAAGAAAGCAACTGAGGAGAGCGATGTTGTTGCAGCAGTCCCATGGAGTTGACTCTGGCCGTACGACTGGAACAGAGACCGACAGCAGGTATGAGATAATACATGAACAGTTTCTACAGCCCGCAAGCTCCCCCTGTCCAGGACCCCCTCAGCACCAGAGCCAAGAGGAGAAGCGGGGCCCAGCGATGGGACGTCAGACCGCCAGCGCTGAGATGGGGGAAGAGGCGTCGACCTATAGACAACAGAGAGCGTTTATAGCAGCGTTCGAACGACATGAGGCAGTTCATTGAGACCTGATGAAGACACAGCTGGAGATTGGTCAAGCCGCACATGAGACGCAGAGGCTGGATCAAGAACTGGCGAGAAAGAATGTACTGCTAGATGGTACAGTGACTGAGGTCATGCTTCGGGCGTCGGAATTAGGCCGCCGTGATCAAGCGATGCCCTGTGCCCCGTTGCCCAGACAGGGAGCAGGACCTCGACAGGGTGCGGAGAGCCTCGAGCGGGGTGAATTTCCAGACCCCTCCCAACAGCAGGCTCAAAGGACGGTGGCTGAACGAGAAAGGTATGTGGTTTTCTCCCCAGACCAGGCTCAAGGGGGGCGAAACCAGGAATGGACTGTCAGAGGTGAGAGCCATGGAGATAATGGCAGAGAGCAAGGACAGGCTCTGGGCCCGATGAACCCAGGGCCATCCGATTGCAGGCAGGGGGCCCACAGGGCCCCACAACCCAGGGAACAATGACAGGTTTGCTGGATCTGTGGACTGATAGGTCATTTTCAAAGGTCATGTCTGCAGAGGCCGCCGGCAGAATAAAGAATATAGATAGGTATTAAAAATGAAAATTAATTGAATAAAAAATATATACTACTGATTAGAATAAAAATAGAATAAAAAATATATAGAGGGGTTAGGTGATTAGGTTATGAGTGGAAGTTACTAAAATGGATGTGCGACTAACGTGGAGGGATGAAGTAACTGATGGATGCATGAGCTAATCGTACTAACAAGAACATCAAATCAAATATTCCCAGTAGGGAAATATACCAATCATGGATTTTCCTTTTTGCTACAGTGTTTCTGATCAACTCTTGCTGTGGCAGTAAGGAAAACGTGGTATGGTGGACGATTTTGATGTCTCCCACCTGTGCAGCCTGGCCAAGCTGCACAGATGGGAGAGAGAGAAAAATTGTCACCGCAATGGCTTTTGTGGTCATGTGGACTCTGAACTAGACAGAGTCAAAGAGAGGATATCAAAATGGACGGTTGATTAATCCGGATGCTTACAACATGTAAAAAATTATGATGCCTAATAGACACAGAAGAAATGTAGATGGGTCCAAATAATTTATGCTAAATCATTCTAACCTTGAAGGGGTCAGTGAATGGTTTCTGAAACAGGGTTGGTGGATTAAACAGTTAATATTAGACAGGTAATATTAGACAGTGAAATGATGTGACACTGCGTCTGCTAGTGATCAGTACTAATTATCCATGCTTGATCAATAATCAGTTTGGTCAAAGGGTGGACTGCATGATTATGAAATTAAGAAGACCTATAGTCTTTCCTAGGTTTTTAAGATATTGATAGACGAACATCAATAATCATGAATAATAGATATAGGCGTTTATTTCTTTTCGTGTTTCTTTCCTAGTGTTTTACAAGAAATTCCTGCCTTGGGCCGGAAGCTTTCATTTTGTTTATCCTTTTTATTTTTTCATTTTGTTTCTTAGTATATACAGGGGTGGTTACGCCCCTAGATGATAGGTTAATTTTGTTTCTAGGAGTGAGTTGAAAAAGCAATGCTCACAAATTTTGTTTATTGTTTTCAATTATTGTTTTGGGCGGTTTTTTCTTTGTTTTGTTTCTTTTCTTTTTTTTTCTCTTAGGAACGGAGGATGGTGACGACACAGCGGGACTGGTAATATATGTCTATACAGTGGACTGAGAACAATGTGATTGGACTAGAGCTGGTTCATGGTGTTGTTCTCCGCTCATTAAGAATCCAGATCTAGGATCTGGGGGTTGTGTCGCGATTGGTGGAGTGTTGGAAAACATGTTTGTCTGTATATTGATAAACTCAGTAGGTTTTGGTCGCCATTGGCCAAATAGCCTTTGTGTAAGGTGTGGACATGTGCAATTGATAATTGGCTTGTGGGGGACTCTGGCGGCTTGTTAGAGGCTGGCAGAGCGTGTGAAAGATGTGTGTAGCAGACTGTGATTTGTTGCCGTGCGTGTAGGACAGGGCTATTCCACTAAATTGTTCAGGGGGCCACATTGTCAGAAACCCAAGGGGCCAGGGGCCGGACTGCCACAGCGCCTCCCCGTGCTATGAATATATGTACACTTGACACAACACGCAACCACATTTTCACAACTTTTATTTAACTACATTGCAAAAGTAGTATACTTTTCAAAAAAAGTGCTTCATTTATGTGCCACATCTGCAACATCTCCTGCAAAAAGTGCTTCATTTATGACTGTGCAACAACTGCAACATCTCCTCTTCAACATTTCAATATAAAAATAAAATAAAAAACAAACAAGTGCATGATGTGCATCTGAACATTCTAACATCAACACTTGAACAAAAAAACACATTTATAGTGCAGCTGAGCTTATGAAAAAGTGCTTCATGTCTGTGCAACAACAGCAAATCACAGCATCTTATTAGCACTTATTGTCCACTCTTAACTCTCAAACATCAGGGGGGTGGGGGGCAGACAGGCCTAGCCTACATACACACAGGGGTGTAGCTCCAGATTCTGGGCCCCATGAAAGAATTTATTTGTAGGCCCCCAGTGAATGCGAGCGCGCGTAAGCGCACAAGCGGAATTTTCTTTGGCCATTTTTTTATTGATGAAAACACATAATATGGTTTTTACCTATACATTCGGATCAGCAGTTCAGCACCTGCACTGTTGGTGGGTGAGCCTAGTAAAGGATGTCGCATTGCGTTCATCTTCAATGAATGGACCAATGCAATAGTCTACCAAAGCCCCCCCTCTCTCTCTATATATCTCACACACACACACACACACACACACACACACACACACACACACACACACACACACACACACACACACACACACACACACACACACACACACACACACACACACACACACACACACACACACACACACACACACACACACACACACACACACACACACACACTTCAGAAACAAACATAGTATCAATGAGAGCATCAATAATACACATGAGTGATGTCTAGTAAAAAAAATAAAAATTTTAAATTGGGCCCCCCCCCCCCCCAGTGCTGGGCCCTTGGAATCATCCTAAGCTACCCCCCCCCCAGCTACGCCCCTGCATACACACATCTAATGAGAGCGATTGCACTTCTTTGACTGGGCAATGGCAGAGAAAGAGGGTTCATAGGAAGTGAGGGCTACCCGCAAACAGTGATGCAAATGCTCATTTGTCAAGGAGGCAACGGTTGCTTGTTTTAATGGCATTCATGTGAGAGAAACTGGATTCACAGGTGTATGTTGAGCCAAACATTGTTAGCACAGATATTGCCAGCGTTTTTATTTTGGGGAATGTCTTGACATGAATACACTTTATCCAAAATGTTGTGGTGGATTCATTCTCAAGTGCCTGCTTCAGAGCAGATGATGCTTGCATGTCAATTATTTCAAGTTGCAGGAGACCTTCATCAATGTGAAGTGATGCAAGGAACTCTTGTCCTTTTGTGGAAATAGCAGCTACATTGGCAAATGGGTTGCTCACAAAATGCATCAATTCTCTGGACATGTCAAATTCATCAAATCGACTTGCAAAGTTTTCCCTCAATTTATCAATGAAATCTGTCATTAATTGAGTGACTTTTGGCTAAATTGTGCGTGTTAACGTTGACATGAAAAAAATAAAAATAAAATAATTTTTTTTTTTTTTATTATTTTTTTTATTATCATGTAATCTTTGGCGGGCCGGTAAGAATCATCCCGCGGGCCGGATCTGTCCCGCGGGCCGCCAGTTGAATAGCCCTGGTGTAGGACTACTGGAGAAGAGGTCTTGTCAGTACTGGCTGTCCGGGCCCCGAGGCAGCTGTCCAGGAACAGAGGTATGATGTTTAGAATGTTATTCCACATCAAAGGATGGTGGGGTTATACTGTTTTGACAGCATAATATAATGAGAGCCATGTGAATCTTTCTGAATTTTGAATATTAACAATCTCCACACTTTAGATCACACAAACACACTTACACTTTATATTTATTGATAAAGGATTTGCACTACAACTCGTACACCTACTGTGAATTGTACCTAAACTGCACCTCGTCCATTTATGCCTTGCACTATATAGTATTGTATATTAGTACACTGCACAGTATTGTATATTGTATGGTAACTACGTCTACGAACATTGTACATATGTCTAAACTGAACACTGTGACCTCTTTTTTTACTTCTAATTTTTACTATGTTTTTATTTCATACTTATCTTGTCATGCACAGTCTCTGGAGCGCAACAGTAAGAAGCATTTTGTACAAAAGTATTCTGTACTTCTGTATGACAACTATTAAAGAAACTTGAAACTTGAAAACTTGAAACTAGAAGCCATGAAATATATAGATGACAGTGGAGGTTTCTCTATGACAACACGTGAAACACAAATTCACTCATAATTCATAATTATTATTAATTTACATATACCTATATATAAAAAAAAAAAAAAAAAAAAAACTATATATATATATATTTTTTTTAAATTATTATTATTATTATTTTTTATTATAAATCTTTTCCTCTGTAAAAAAAATGCCAGTGAATTTTTTTTTCTTCAAAAATGGCCAAAATTGACAGCTCTGAGCAGGCCTGCACTGCAGTATTGCCTGCAGTAATTATTCGTGAAGAAAACTTCACAGGTGTGACCCATTGTTAAATAAATAATAAATAACAGCGAATCAAAATAGGCTATTAACTTCATCTAAGAACGGTCTGTGCAGTTAAACTCTTGCCATTGAATGGAGGATTGATTGATTGACAGCCCTTGACATCCAATACACGGAGGTTGAATATGATTGGCAGCCTTGCAAATCCAATCAGAGATTTCTGCATTGCAAAGTCAAAATGGGTCCAGCTGCATGTGAGGAGGATAGGTTTAGCTCGGGCCAATCTCAAGTTTCTCAAGTTTCTTTATTAGTTGTCATACAGAAGTACAGAATACTTTTATACAAAATGTAACATAAAGAAGCATTTTGTATAAAAGTATTCTGTACTTCTGTATGACAACTAATAAAGAAACTTGAGAAACTTGAGATTGGCCCGAGCTAAACCTATCCTCCTCACATGCAGCTGGACCCATTTTGACTATGTGAAAGTTGAGACTATGAGAAAGTTGTTTAGTAGTTAGTAAGCTGTACAGCTATAACAAGTCAGGCTAAATTAAACTTTGCGCCAACATTAGGACCGAAGTATAAACCAGCAACTGAGCAACATGAAGAAGTGGATTTATGCATCTGGATCAGAAAAAACGTTGTGGATGAAAAAGTAAGTAGGCTACAGTGCTTGTATGCTAACAGTAGCTAGGCAGCTTAGCCTACATCACAATGATAATCACCAAGCTAACTTACTGTACACACTGTAGGGCTGTGCAATTAATTGAAACAGAATCGCGATATCGATTCATAGACCTATGTAATCTAATTTCTGAGTTATGACTATTTTCTTTTATTAAAAAAAAACGTTTTTTTTTATTATTATTATTATTTTATCTGGGTTGAACATGATTTGTGGAACTCCCTCTGGTGTTGTGGTCGTGGTATTCACTGACCTTTGGGAAGTATTTCGACATGCACATGGGTATCTTAGTGGTGTAGTGTATCTTGTAGACCAGGCCCATTGCAAGTTGCTGTACTCTGTCGTCTACTCTAAGCCATCCTAGGTTGTCAAAGTGGACAGGGGTGAGGTGGGTTTTAGGAGTAAGGTCAAGCAGTAGTCTGACCAGTTTGTTTTGTGATGTTTGTAATCTTGTTTTTAGTGCCTTTGAGGTGCTTTGGTACCATGAGGTGCAAGCATAGTCGTAGTACCCTTGAATGAGTGCTCCTGTTAGAGTCTTCAAGGTATTCTTGTTTACCAGAGAGGAGATCCGGTACAGGAATCTACTTCGTTGGTTGACTTAGTTTTATTACATTGGATCCCATTTTGTCACAGGAAAGATTTGCCTCTATAGGATGGAACCCATGTAGGTAATTTCATCTTTCCTTTTAAGATAAGATAAGATATTCCTTTATTGATCCCCTTGGGGAAATTCAGGCATCATAGCAGCATGGGGGAAGGGGGGGGGGGGGTACAGGTAGTGAAAACAACACAAGCAGTGTAAACAAATAGGTCAATATAATTCACTATCTAACTAACTGAAATATACATTATTCATTATTCACAGTATCACAGTATCCACATAAGGTGCAGTATGCATAAGGTAGTGTTATTGTCCTACTTGGGTTCCTATTAGTTCTAGGTCGATGTCTGGCAGCAGTCGCTGCCCACTGTTGTGGAGCCTGATGGCCACTGGTATGAAGGACTGTCCGAGGCGGTTAGTTGAGTGTCGGGGGGGTATGAGTCTGTGGCTTCCTTGTCACCTTCACCTAATATGTTTTGATCTGGTCAGGTGCGCTGTCACCTAAAATGTTTTGATCTGATCAGGTGCGCTGTCACCTAATATGATTTCATCTGGTCAGGTGCGCTGTCACCTAATATGTTTTCATCTGGTCAGGTCCGCTGTCACCTAATGTTAATATGTTTTCATCTGTGTCCACTGACCACTGACACACAGTGGGGGATGTTTTAAAAATATTATTTAATATATAATATAATATAATAATTTGTGCTTCACCTAAAAATTTGGTCAGCAGCCTCCACTGATAGATGACTAATTTGGAAAGGAAAAGAAAGTTGTCAAACTCAGAACAGTAAAGAGTGTCTGAGAGAGGAAAATATGGGTTCACAATCAATTGTTGTGATAGAAGTAACCTGCGTTGTCCACCGAAGCGATATATACTCACTGCAGGATACAAATGGGAGATTGGGGAGTCAGCAGTCATCAGAGTGTGTGTTACGACCCTGGCTCATGGGTACGCAACCTATGTGTAACCAACACCAAAACCCTGTGCTCTAACTCAAAACTGCTACTAAACCAAGGAACTATTAATGTAAATGTAAACTAAAGTGCTAAGGTAAACCAACGGACAAGGACTGAAGAACCTAATAGCTCTTTCTCCAAACACCGACTCTGCATGTGTGTTCCTAGGTCTGTCTTTACAGCTCCCAGCAGGTAACCAATCAGCACTAATTGGCTAATTGGCAGCCCTCACCTGCATGCCCTGGTGACACAGGAGTGACCAGCCTCTAGTACATAACACCTCCCCCACCAAACTGGTTGCCCAAGAGGCAACCACTACACAACAACCCATAAACAAAACAAAAAACAACTGTGACCCCTTAGGTGTCAGGGCCTCTACCACAACAGCGATAACGGGTACCACAAACACCGGTACTATGATCGTGAGAGGGCGTCTGCTAGCACGTTGTCCCTCCCACGAATGTGGCGAATATCCAAGTTATACGCCTGGAGGAACAAACTCCATCGCATCAAACGATGGTTCGAATTCACCATGCTGCGAAGAAAAACCAAAGGGTTATGGTCTGTATACACAACAAGGGGTAAACTGGAGGATCCAACGTAAACATAAAAATGGTTCAAGGCAAGAACCGGGTCGGCCCCTGTCGAACACGACCACCGATACCGATCTGTCAAAATTATACTGCAAACCAAAATCAACCTGAGAACTGCGCTTAACAGAACAGAACACAGCACAACAAAACCATAAATCACTGATACCACCACCGCACCCATATCCATCCCACCTGGCACTGGCAGTTCAGGATACTGCACACCGTGAACATCCAGAGTAGGCTGTACCGCCTCAGGTACAGCCCCAGTGTACCGGGAACCTGGCAGTACGACAGTCACAATAACGTCTGGAACACCATCTAAAATGGCGTCACCCAAAATAACTTTGTCCTGATCAAAATCAAAATGGCTGCCACTCAACAGACCAGGTCGCGAAGGCGGCTCCTGCTCCACAGGACACAGGTAACTAGGTTGACCATCACACCTAGTGCATGGCAGAGAATCAGTGTGGACATGTGGATCAATGTCAGAATCATCAACTGACATACTGGGACCATCCCTGCCCACAAGTGAAACATTAGGGACAATAGAGCTATTGTGGGAAGGCTGGCAGCCTAAATCAAGCTTAGTAGCCCCTCCAACTAGAACGGTGTCACATGAAAAAACAGCACCTCTCATAGCATCCTTCCCACACTCCTCCTCCAATTCGTTCGTGGCCTCAGCCACCGTACAGGCTGGGAAGACCTTGAGACACTGCGCTGCCATATCATCTCCTGTCACATGCTTCTCCGGCACGCCTGTCAACTCTGGTTTCACCACCGGGCCTAACACAAAACCACAATCAAGAGAATCATTATGCAGAGGTACATCCACAGTGTGCTTTCCAAAATTCTCAACAGGTGCACCTTTTAATTCAACAAAGAATGTGTCACTAAGTGTAATGTCCCAAGTCGAAGTATCAACAACATCACTTTTGTCCTTTGACATTTCTCGTGCCACAGCACACACAGGAAACACTCCTGGATGTTTCTGTGCCAGCTCATTAGAGACCTCAGAAACCACAGGAATGGGAGTTACAACCGGAGTAGCCAACACTTTGTCACCAGCCAAATCATTCCCTAGAATGAAGGACACCCCCTTTATGGGAATGTGAGAACATACCCCCACAACAACATTGCCTGATACTAAGGGAGAATTGAGCATGACCTCATGCAAAGGTGCATCCACAAATCCACCCCCAAAGCCCCGAACAACGACATCGGAATGCAAAGAAGAGTTTTCTGAAAACGGCAAAACCCCCTCCAGAATGAGGGACTGAAAAGCACCGGTATCTCTCCAAATTGTTATAGCCTGTTTGGACTCTAGTGCATTAGTCAGGGAAACAAATCCATTCATCATAAACCTTGAGGAACCCTCGAGCTCTTTGTCCACACGTTTGATACCTTCCCCATCCCCATCTAACGTTGGCATAGGCGTCCTGCATATGGTTTATACCAGAGCCACGGTTCTGAAATTTTTCTGCTCAAGCACCGGGCATCCAGCAACGATATGACCAGGTTCCTTACAGTAAAAACAGATAATCCCTTCTGGGAATGCACCAGCAGAACCACCCCGCCTAGGAGGTGAAGTTAATTGACCAGCAGACACAGGTTTTGGGAAACGGCCCCCCTGAACAGGACGCCTATCCCCGGACTCAACACGGTAGTCCTCCAAAAACACGGACTTGTGTGTCAACACAAACTCATCGGCGAAGACAGCGGCGTCGCCTATCTTCGATACCCCACGCTCATTTAGATGTGTGGAAACTGTATCAGGAACACATCTTTTAAATTCCTCTAGGAGAATCAACTGCCTAAGCTGCTCTCTTGACTCTGCCTTCTGAGAAGTGCACCACCTGTCAAACAGGTTCTCCTTCTCCCTTCCAAACTCAACATAAGACTGCCCCTCGGACCTACGATAACCTCTAAAACGCTGACGATAGGCCTCAGGGACCAACTCATAAGCCCTCAAAATGGAAGCTTTAACCAGCTCATAATCAGCGCTTTGTTCAAGGGACAGAGCAGTGTAGGCTTCTTGTGCCCTACCAACCAAAACACATTGCAGCAGCAGTGTCCAGGCGGTATCAGGCCACTTCAATGTGGTTGCCACCCGTTCGAAAAGGGGAAAATATCTTTCCACGTCTTTCTCAAAAAATGGTGGCACCATCCTAATATTCCTGCCTACATCAAACCAGGAACGTGACTCTGGATGCAGAGCACCCGCCTGTAAGGCAGCATGCTTATACTCAAGCTCCTTCTGCGCACGCTCGTGCTCCAGCAACATTTGTCTCTCCTTAAACTCACGCTCCTTAATCTCACGCTCACGCTCATGCTCACGCTCCTCTTTCCTCTCTCTCTCCTTAAGCTCACGCTCCTCTTTACTCTCTCTCTCCTTAAGCTCACGCTCCTCTCTCCTCTCCTCACGCTCTCGCTCTAGCTGCCTTTCTTTAAACTCCAACTCCCTAATCCTCCACTCACCCTCTACACCAGGTAATAGCGGAGACGCGCCAGACGAAGGAGGCTCCTCCACCCTCTCCTCAAGCACCTGCTCTCTAATGAGTAACACCCTTAAAGCACTCAAGGCAGACGGCTTCAAACGTTTCTCCCCTGCAGAAAGCTCTACCCTGTAGTGTACAGCAAGTTCCAGCAGTTGTTCTTTGGAAAACTTGTCTAACAAGTCATGAGACGGGCGATCAACAAAGTCCCTGATGGAAGCCATTGTCACTGAACCAGACACAACCCGTTCACTTTAGAGTCACAAAAGCTGCCAAAAGCACCCTAGCACACACACAACCTACCAAAGAACCACGACGAACTACTGAAGAACCATAAAGAATGCCAAAGCCACTAATAATAACCATAAAGGGACGCAGTGGCAATGTGTGCTACGGAGCGCACATTTCAAGGACGCAAAATAAAAAACATAAAAAAAAACAACACCCACCCCAAATAGACGTGTCATACACTCAGGGTGTTAGGTGCTACCAGGTATGCTCACCAAACACTTAAACAAACAAAATAAATCCAACAAAATATTCCAAACAGGTGCGCCTTCTAACCTGATGTGACCACATATGCTTCTACGTCTAAACTGCAGAAAAAACCGGCCTACCACATGTCTACCCTAAGAAACACTAAATCAAGCCCTACCACACTACCTGTGTTTCCTGGCCGCCCTAATCTACCTACCCTTAAACTAATGCCCTGTAGACCTAACTTTCTTCAACCACACCTGCTACCAGTCAAAGATCATATACCAATCATTTCATTGACCGCCCCAGGAGTACGTGGTGCACCGGACGCTAACCAACAACCAGAAAATAATATCCCTATCTACATGTGGTGCCTACTAAACTATATATTTTAACAGCATAAGTAGTCACATCAAATTACAAACAAATACGGCATAATCACCTGTTTGATGAAATGGCTCAGCCCCCACGTTACACCATATGTAACGAACACCACCCAAACCATAATACGATGACACCCCGTGCAACACAAAAAAAATCACCAAACAAAGTTCTAGGGGTAAAAGATCCCGGACGAGCGCCCAATTGTTACGACCCTGGCTCATGGGTACGCAACCTATGTGTAACCAACACCAAAACCCTGTGCTCTAACTCAAAACTGCTACTAAACCAACTATTAATGTAAATGTAAACTAAAGTGCTAAGGTAAACCAACGGACAAGGACTGAAGAACCTAATAGCTCTTTCTCCAAACACCGACTCTGCATGTGTGTTCCTAGGTCTGTCTTTACAGCTCCCAGCAGGTAACCAATCAGCACTAATTGGCTAATTGGCAGCCCTCACCTGCATGCCCTGGTGACACAGGAGTGACCAGCCTCTAGTACATAACAGTGTGGTACGAGGAAGACCAAGGACTCCATCGGTACTGTTGATCCAGGACACTGGCTAGTGTCTACCCAGCGGTTCCATGGGGAACCACAACACTGCGGGTACCAAGAGATCCAGGAGAAGCCTAACTCTCAAGCATTTAGAGTTCCGGCCAACGCAGTGACCGAGTCTTGAGGCTTCGGAGGGGAACGAAAGAGGCCAAACGACAGGCAATCTACGAGGAGACAGGCTGCAAGGCCTCATCAACTGCTCCGGCTATCAACAGACAGTCTGCAAGGCCTTAGCAACTGACCGGGTGTCATCAAGCGAGGGGGTGGAGCCCCTATCGCCCCTATCAACGACCAGGTGGAGGGTGGGGAGAATCAAACCTCTTCCACTATTCCGAGGGTCGACGGGGGTTGAGCCAGCGACGACTGTAGGAGACAACACAACCTCCCACAGTGAGCTGTGGTGTTCCACAAGGAAGCATACTAGGACCGCTACTATTCCTAATTTATGCAAATGACATGTCGTCAGCTTGTGACTGCAACTTGTTCCTGTTTGTGGACGACTCAGCCCTGCTGGTCTCTGACAAGAACAAGTTACAGGTTGAAAAAGCCCTCAGCTCGGAACTAGGCAAAATCTGCATATGGCTCACCGACAACAAACTATCATTACACATGGGCAAAACAGAGTCCATTCTCTTCGGTTCAAATAACAAACTCAGCAAGACCGACGGCTTCTCGGTTACAGTGGGTGACAATATTATCACAAGGAAAGATGAAATTACCTACCTGGGTTCCATCCTAGAGGCTAATCTTTCCTGTGACAAAATGGCATCCAATGTAATAAAAAAAGGCAACCAACGAACGCGATTCTTGTACCGAATCTCCTCTCTGGTAAACAAGAATACCCTGAAGACTCTAGCAGGAGCACTCATTCAAGGGTACTACGACTATGCTTGCACATCATGGTACCAAAGCACCTCAAAGGCACTAAAAAACAAATTACAAACATCTCAAAACAAGCTAGTCAGACTACTGCTTGACCTGACTCCTAGAACCCACCTCACCCCTGCCCACTTTGACAACCTAGGATGGCTTAGAGTAGACGACAGAGTACAGCAACTTGCAATGGGCCTGGTCTACAAGATACACTACGCGACCAAGGTACCCATGTACATGTCAAAATACTTCCCAAAGGTCAGTGAATACCACGATCACAACACCAGAGGGAGCTCCACAAATCATGTAAAACCCAGATTCGGCTCAAACAAGGGACTAAACACGTTTCGCAATTATGCCACATCAATGTGGAACGCCCTACCTAAAGCTGTAAAGGAATGTGAATCACTACCCACTTTCAAAAACACTCTCAAAAAACACCTACGTGAGACTGCAATTCGAAACTGGCCCCTACAAATGTCCTAACCTAGTTGTACAGTAAATGACCAAGTAAGGCTTTGTCAGTATTCCAATGTACAGTGTAAAATGTGTATGTGTCCCCTACCCAACCCCCCCCACCTCCAATGTACAGCCCTCACCCACCCACCCCACCCCACCCACCCAACCTCCTCCAATGTACAGTTTCTACGCCAAATGTATATACACTCTTTTTCTGGACACTTTTGTATCACAAACAGTACTGTATTTGCAAATCTGATATGTCATAAATGTATAGATGTAGCAGTACTGTCTATCTGTATGTCATGTATGTCATATATGTTATGATGAATTTAAAATGGGGGACCCTGATGTAAACAAGACGAAAGTCTTTCTCTGGTCTGCATCCCCTTAACAATTGTATGTACTGAGCTGTACTGTACTGTACCCATTCTGCAATCTGTTAATAAACTTTTCAATCAATCAATCAATCAACAGCCGTGACAGCGCTAATTAGATTAGCCAATTGTTACGACCCTGGCTCATGGGTACGCAACCTATGTGTAACCAACACCAAAACCCTGTGCTCTAACTCAAAACTGCTACTAAACCAACTATTAATGTAAATGTAAACTAAAGTGCTAAGGTAAACCAACGGACAAGGACTGAAGAACCTAATAGCTCTTTCTCCAAACACCGACTCTGCATGTGTGTTCCTAGGTCTGTCTTTACAGCTCCCAGCAGGTAACCAATCAGCACTAATTGGCTAATTGGCAGCCCTCACCTGCATGCCCTGGTGACACAGGAGTGACCAGCCTCTAGTACATAACAGTGTGGTACGAGGAAGACCAAGGACTCCATCGGTACTGTTGATCCAGGACACTGGCTAGTGTCTACCCAGCGGTTCCATGGGGAACCACAACACTGCGGGTACCAAGAGATCCAGGAGAAGCCTAACTCTCAAGCATTTAGAGTTCCGGCCAACGCAGTGACCGAGTCTTGAGGCTTCGGAGGGGAACGAAAGAGGCCAAACGACAGGCAATCTACGAGGAGACAGGCTGCAAGGCCTCATCAACTGCTCCGGCTATCAACAGACAGTCTGCAAGGCCTTAGCAACTGACCGGGTGTCATCAAGCGAGGGGGTGGAGCCCCTATCGCCCCTATCAACGACCAGGTGGAGGGTGGGGAGAATCAAACCTCTTCCACTATTCCGAGGGTCGACGGGGGTTGAGCCAGCGACGACTGTAGGAGACAACACAACCTCCCACAGTGAGCTGTGGTGTTCCACAAGGAAGCATACTAGGACCGCTACTATTCCTAATTTATGCAAATGACATGTCGTCAGCTTGTGACTGCAACTTGTTCCTGTTTGTGGACGACTCAGCCCTGCTGGTCTCTGACAAGAACAAGTTACAGGTTGAAAAAGCCCTCAGCTCGGAACTAGGCAAAATCTGCATATGGCTCACCGACAACAAACTATCATTACACATGGGCAAAACAGAGTCCATTCTCTTCGGTTCAAATAACAAACTCAGCAAGACCGACGGCTTCTCGGTTACAGTGGGTGACAATATTATCACAAGGAAAGATGAAATTACCTACCTGGGTTCCATCCTAGAGGCTAATCTTTCCTGTGACAAAATGGCATCCAATGTAATAAAAAAAGGCAACCAACGAACGCGATTCTTGTACCGAATCTCCTCTCTGGTAAACAAGAATACCCTGAAGACTCTAGCAGGAGCACTCATTCAAGGGTACTACGACTATGCTTGCACATCATGGTACCAAAGCACCTCAAAGGCACTAAAAAACAAATTACAAACATCTCAAAACAAGCTAGTCAGACTACTGCTTGACCTGACTCCTAGAACCCACCTCACCCCTGCCCACTTTGACAACCTAGGATGGCTTAGAGTAGACGACAGAGTACAGCAACTTGCAATGGGCCTGGTCTACAAGATACACTACGCGACCAAGGTACCCATGTACATGTCAAAATACTTCCCAAAGGTCAGTGAATACCACGATCACAACACCAGAGGGAGCTCCACAAATCATGTAAAACCCAGATTCGGCTCAAACAAGGGACTAAACACGTTTCGCAATTATGCCACATCAATGTGGAACGCCCTACCTAAAGCTGTAAAGGAATGTGAATCACTACCCACTTTCAAAAACACTCTCAAAAAACACCTACGTGAGACTGCAATTCGAAACTGGCCCCTACAAATGTCCTAACCTAGTTGTACAGTAAATGACCAAGTAAGGCTTTGTCAGTATTCCAATGTACAGTGTAAAATGTGTATGTGTCCCCTACCCAACCCCCCCCACCTCCAATGTACAGCCCTCACCCACCCACCCCACCCCACCCACCCAACCTCCTCCAATGTACAGTTTCTACGCCAAATGTATATACACTCTTTTTCTGGACACTTTTGTATCACAAACAGTACTGTATTTGCAAATCTGATATGTCATAAATGTATAGATGTAGCAGTACTGTCTATCTGTATGTCATGTATGTCATATATGTTATGATGAATTTAAAATGGGGGACCCTGATGTAAACAAGACGAAAGTCTTTCTCTGGTCTGCATCCCCTTAACAATTGTATGTACTGAGCTGTACTGTACTGTACCCATTCTGCAATCTGTTAATAAACTTTTCAATCAATCAATCAATCAACAGCCGTGACAGCGCTAATTAGACAGATCTAATCACCCCACCTGAGATAGAAGCAACTGACATCCGAGGGAAGAGCTCCTGGTTCAACTGAACAGGCCATACAGCAGGGGGTCATGCCCCTATTTGAGTGACAGCACGAGGCACGAGGCCTCGACAGAAGAAGGGGAGGGATCGGAAGTCAACTGGCTTTCTGATTCTACCTCCCTGTTTTGAAGCCAAGAGTTGGTGGTAGCATTAAGAGTGAGATCAGCAGTCTTGATCTGCACCGTCTCTGAGAAATGAGGAGGGGTGGCCAGGTCAATCCAGAAAACATTGACCCCCCTCTCCCGGTTCCAAGTCAGAATTTGACAACCCCCAATGGAAACCAGTGGAAATTGATCCTGGTACAAAAAAAGGTGTCAAAACCTGCACACAGTGAATGCAAATGGACTGCAAATAAATATGTTTGAGCTATACATAAGAAAGAGATGTAGAAAAAGAATGTTGTTTTGATTTTTTAGGATCCAAGTGTGGGATGCCGTATGTATTTTATCAAAGTATGATTTAAAATGTTTTCTTTTTATCCAGGTAGTGGAAAGCCATAAGTAGAAGTTAGGATCTATGGTTAGCATATTATACTAGCTAATTAAGGATAGTTCATCTCTATCCAAGTGTGGACTGTAGTATTATTTGGTAACCATAGATCTACATTCTGCCTGAAACTTGTGTTCAAATAGATAAGAGAAAAGGATGTCTGTTACCTTGGGTTAAGGAACTCAGTAACTAATCATTATCATGTGTTTAGTCTTGTAAAAACAGTCAAAGTGTAAACAGTTGGAGATCAAATATACTGGAAAAAACTAGAGTGACTTAGTTCATAGATTGTGTGGGTTTACAGAGACCTTGTGCTCACAACAAGAGGTGGATTTGCATACAAAGTGTTGGCAACAGCTGCAGACAATAGGGGGAGAGTCACATATCTGTGGTATCTGTGAAACTGGCCCTGTGAGCACAACATGTTGGAACAGCTGCAGAGGAGGGACTAGGATTCACTATCTCAGTAACTCAAGTACACTTTCAAATGTCTGTTTCTATACTTAAATTAGCTTACAATGAACTGCAAATATTCCTGTTAGGTTGTGGTAATAATCCTGAATCTAATGATATGAAATATGCAATGTTTATGATTAAGAATCACAGAGTTTGAAATTAAGCCACTTCTGAACTACATTGGAAAATACTCAAAGTGCTGTATAATAACTGTATAAAATAGATATTGATTTAAGTTAAAAGAATATGATTAGGAAACAATATACGTGGAATTAATGATAAAAGACTGTGATTCTGGTCAAGTATAAAGCTGTTTTGAGTTTAAAATGGTAGCTATGTGTTCATCTTGTTATCCCCGATATATATATATTTTTTTCTTTTTTTTTTCTTTTTTTAAATATACATCTTGAATTGTAAAACAAAACTATAAAGTAAATTTAGACAGTAAAGCTATTCTTTGATTGGAAACAAAGGAGAACAGCTAGTGGGCTCCAAAGGACAGCCCTTATTTCAAATTCAAACTTAGAGAGCCCGTGATTGGAGGAAGACATCTTCTTGACGTCACTCCTGTGACATCACGCAGACACGCCAGGCTCATTGATAAAAAGGGGGGTGCTGTGACTGTGAGGGGACACACTGAAACGGAACCAACACAGGAACACACCCACCTTCACACAGAGGACGGCGCGAGCAGAGGAAAACACGGAGACGGAGAAGAAGCTTTTGGAACGAGAACACGGTCTTTGTTATCAACAGAGAACAAAGACAACTCAACAACTACCATTCTTTAATCTGCTTTCTTAGACTAATATTGAGGGCAAGCGGCATAGTGCTTTCGGCACCTTAATATTATAGCACATCTCAGTTGATTGAAACAGATCATTTTTGTATAACTTTGTGGATTTTAATAAAACCACTACTTTTGAAACAACTACCTTCTCCTCTTTTATTCACCTGCATAGCTGCCGTCGAACAAGGCCAGATTTATGGTCTTTTGAAAGTACAAGGGAATTAGGACGGACAATTCACAACGCAGAGTGCTGGTTCTGATCTCATCAGAACAGAACATAGACCCCTTGTTACTTCAGTATTTAACACTGTATTTTGTATTTTGTTTTGTTTTGTTTTCTGTTTCTTTGCTTGCATGTAATTTTAGCCATCTTAATTGTTAGTTTCATTGTGTATTGTATGTTGAGTACTGACTTTTAATAATTCTGTTTTGCAATAATTGTTTTTGTATGTTTTTTTGTGTGGACCCCAGGAAGACTAGCTGGTTGCCATGGCACCAGCTAATGGGGATCCGTAATAAAATAAAATCAAAGATTGCGGGGGGAGCAAATTAATGAATGTGGATGAGAGCCGTGATGTAAGTGGTTGCAGATACGGCTGTGGGGGTGCTAGAGACATGATCGAATAGACTTTTATGCGCCTCAATCTCCTGAACACGGCGCAACCCATTCCTAATCGATCAGAACTAAATCGGCAGAGAAAAAGCCCATTTTAAAGCACCTATTCCCCATGCACATGCGCAGATTGCCCACGGAGTCTGGACGACGCGAGATGACGCACGAATGAATGTGGACTGTTCCATCAGAGGGGGGAGCTTTGGTGGCCAGTGTCCTTTCAGCCGAACAGGATAATGAAAAAATCATCCCACTAAATGGCCAGACGCGTCTTATGGCGACATCTACAATTACCTCATTGAGTCTCCAGGTAGACTAATGTTCAGGGGTGCAGTGCTGGGCATACGCTGTCAAACGACGTTTGGGCTTCGTCACTGAGACAGAATTGCGCGCATCCTATTATTATGCAGGCACTTATCACCTAGACTGTGTGTGTGTGTGTGTGTGTGTGTGTGTGTGTGTGCGTGTGTGTGGAGTGTTGGGCGTGTGTTATGTGACAAAAGACCGCCCGTCTCGTCCGCTCCGACTCATGAAAGAGGAGAGATACATGTATGCGCGTGCGCGCGGGAGCGCGCGTGCACGTGGCGTTTGGCCTTGGCCCATATTACGACTGCACCACTGCTAATGTTTATATTTAAGTACAGCGGTCAGTAGCCACTCACATTACCACCGAAGCTCCCCCCTCTGATGGAACAGTCCACATTAATTTGTGCGTCATCTCGCGTCGTCCAGACTCCGTGGGCAATCTGCGCATGTGCATGGGGAATAGGTGCTTTAAAATGGGCTTTTTCTCTGCCGATTTAGTTCTGATCGATTAGGAATGGGTCGCGCCGTGTTCAGGAGATTGAGGCGCATAAAAGTCTATTCGATCATGTCTCTAGCACCCCCACAGCCGTATCTGCAACCACTTACATCACGGCTCTCATCCACATTCATTAATTTGCTCCCCCCGCTAACTCCTCCCCGATTTCAGAATCCCGGAAGTGTTGCGTGGTCTATTGTACTCAGTAGGGATATCCTCTTTCATTGGTCTATGTTGACCATGCCCCCATGGTTCGGCTCCTCCCCCTTCAGGGGATTACCCCTTGAGCATTAGGCCACACCCCTTTTTTGTATCTTTTGAACTGTTTGTCGTAGAGACTTGCGGGTTGTGGCATTGTACTCAGTAGGGATATCCTCTTTCATTGGTCTATGTTGACCACTCCCCCGATCCTTAGGCCACACCCCCTTTTTGTATCTTTTGAACCGTTTGTTGTAGAGACTTGCGCGTTGTGCCATTGTACTCAGTAGGGATGTCCTCTTTCATTGGTCTATGTTGACCACTCCCCCGATCCTTAGGCCACACCCCCTTTTTGTATCTTTTGAACCGTTTGTTGTAGAGACTTGCGCGTTGTGCCATTGTACTCAGTAGGGATGTCCTCTTTCATTGGTCTATGTTGACCACTCCCCCCATCATTAGGCCACACCCCCTTTTTGTATCTTTTGAACCGTTTGTCATAGAGACTTGCGGGTTGTGCCATTGTACTCAGTAGGGATGTCCTCTTTCATTGGTCTATGTTGACCACTCCCCCTATCCTTAGGCCACACCCCCTTTTTGTATCTTTTGAACCGTTTGTCATAGATACTTGCGGGTTGTGCCATTGAACTCAGTAGGGATATCCTCTTTCATTGGTCTACGTTGACCACTCCCCCAATCCTTAGGCCCCCCCCCCCCCCCCCCCGTTTTGTATCTTTTTAACCGTTTGTCGTAGAGACTTGCGGGTTGTACCATTGTACTCAGTAGGGATATCCTCTTTCATTGGTCTATATTGACCACATCCTTAGGCCGCGCCCCCTTTTTGTATCTTTTGAACCGTTTGTCATAGAGACAATACAGACCCTCTCCTGTTGGCCGGTGGTGCATAGGCATCACCCACACTTTCACAATTTCCCCATGCGGAATTGTAATTTTTTTGTCTATTTGTCTAATTGTCAAATTTTTTTATGTAATTTTTTTTATTAAAAACGAAGGTTCGAACGTCCGTTCGAAAAACCCTGACGAAGTTTGAATCACTTTATTCTCTTTTGATATTTTTATTGGTTTTTTAAAAGATTTTTCATATACAGTTACTTACATTACAAAACACACATTGGGAAAGAAGGGGGGGGGGGGTCCTCCAGTTCATCTATGCCGTCATGCCAGCAAAAACCGATCAAAAAGAAAAACAAGCAAAAAAAGGAAATCTAACCCAGACAGGCACTGCACAGTACTGCACTTGCCTCGAGCCCATTCACATGTAGGCATACATATATATACATATATTATTTTTTTCTATCCAAAGTCTGTCCATACATTGGGGCATTGGGCGTTTAGAAGGATCTGAGAAATTGTAGCAGGAAAGTAGTCCAATAGTGGGGCCCACACATCCTGAAAGGAATCACTTTATTCAAATTGGGGATTTAGTTTGAGGATATAAAAAAATAATATTTATAAAAGAAAATATTTTTTAATTGTAAATTTTTTTAACAAAGGTTCGAACGCCAGTTCGAAAAACCCTGACGAAGTTTGAATACATTTTTTCAAAAATGTTTGAAAAAAAAAGTTTACCATTTTTATTTTATTTTAATTTTTTTAATTAATAACGATGGTTCGAACCCTGACGAAGTTTGAATCCCAAAAACAGGCTTCGGGGACAGCCTTACCAAACATATTATTTATATTATTCAAATGGTACTCAAACACGGTCCGTTGTGATGTCACAGTATGATGTCATAATCAAACATTCTAGAACATTTGTGTATATTCAACAATTCTCTCAGAAGATCTCATTGTGCATCTTTGAACAGTACTGAACAGTACTGAACAGATAGACTAAACAACATAGATTGAAGCCTGCATTTCTCAACCAAGGTGCCTTGCCTACCGTTTTGCTTTGGAAAGAAACAATACAGAGACAATACAGACCTTCTCCCATTGGCCGGCGGTGCACAGGCATCACCCACACTTTCACAATTTCCCTGCACGGAATTGTCTAGTTCCATTCATAATTCATCCTGCTGTGCTGTGGAACTGGGTGGCACTGTGTCTGAGATCGCAACGGAAGGAATTATGACTCTGTGCGTCATTGAAATTCCTCCGGGCGGAGTTATCTTGTAACGTGGATCAAGATATACACCTGATCGCATTGAATCGCCTTCGGGACGCCAGAATCATTATGAGAGCAGCCCCCAGAGAGGAGCCTGGCCCCCAGAGAGCAGCCTGGCCCCCAGAGAGCAGCCTGGCCCCCAGAGAGCAGCCTGGTCCCCAGAGAGCAGCCTGGCCCCCAGAGAGCAGCCTGGTCCCCAGAGAGCAACCTGGCCCCCAGAGAGCAGCCTGGCCCCCAGAGAGCAGCCTGGCCCCCAGAGAGCAGCCTGGCTGCCAGAGAGCAGCCTGGCCTCCAGAGAGCAGCCTGGCCCACAGAGAGCAACCTGACCCCCAGAGAGAAGCCTGGCCCCCAGAGAGCAGCCTGGCCCCCAGAGAGCAGCTTGGTCCCCAGAGAGCAGCCTGGCCCCCAGGGAGCAGCCCCCAGAGAGCAGCCTGGCCCCCAGAGAGCAGCCCCCAGAGAGCAGCCTGGTCCCAGAGAGCAGCCTGGTTCCAGAGAGCAACCTGGTACCAGAGAGCAGCCTGGCCCCCAGAGAGCAGCCCCCAGAGAGCAGCCTGGCCCCCAGAGAGCAGCCCCCAGAGAGCAGCCTGGCCCCAGAGAGCAGCCTGGTCCCAGAGAGCAGCCTGGTCCCAGAGAGCAGCCTGGCCCCCAGAGAGCAGCCTGGCCCCCAGAGAGCAGCCTGGCCCCCAGAGAGCAGCCTGGTCCCCAGAGAGCAGCCTGGCCCCCAGAGAGCAGCCTGGTCCCCAGAGAGCAACCTGGCCCCCAGAGAGCAACCTGGCCCCCAGAGAGCAGCCTGGCCCCCAGAGAGCAGCCTGGCTGCCAGAGAGCAGCCTGGCCTCCAGAGAGCAGCCTGGCCCACAGAGAGCAACCTGACCCCCAGAGAGAAGCCTGGCCCCCAGAGAGCAGCCTGGCCCCCAGAGAGCAGCCTGGTCCCCAGAGAGCAGCCTGGCCCCCAGGGAGCAGCCCCCAGAGAGCAGCCTGGCCCCCAGAGAGCAGCCTGGTCCCAGAGAGCAGCCTGGTCCCAGAGAGCAGCCTGGTTCCAGAGAGCAGCCTGGTACCAGAGAGCAGCCTGGCCCCCAGAGAGCAGCCCCCAGAGAGCAGCCTGGCCCCCAGAGAGCAGCCCCCAGAGAGCAGCCTGGCCCCAGAGAGCAGCCTGGTCCCAGAGAGCAGCCTGGTCCCAGAGAGCAGCCTGGTCCCAGAGAGCAGCCTGGTCCCAGAGAGCAGCCTGGTACCAGAGAGCATCCTGCCCCCCAGAGAACAGTCCCGAGAGAGCAGACTGGCCCCCAGAGAGCAGCCCCAGTGACCCTGGTTGAATGATGAATGTAGGAGACAGATGAAAGAAAGAGACCTTCTGCTCAAAACATTTCTGAATTCTGGCCTGGCTGACAGGCAGACAGACAGACAGACAGACAGAAATTCACTTCAATGAGGAATAAAGTAATAAATACTATGCGAATGGCCAAAGCAAATTATTTTATGGACATGATCAAAGATGCTAAAGGAATGGTAAGATAATTTGGCAACATATTAATAAACTAATTGGTAGACAAAACAAACAAAGCAACAAGGAATTAGAACTCAAAATTAATAATGAATTAGTGAAAACCCCACTGACTCTAGCCACCCAATTCAATTGTTCCATTTTGGATTCTGTCCAGGAGATAACACAGTGTTTTACCCCATCTGGTGCCATCCATATACTATTAATCATGCACAGCCTATTTTCTTATTTAGAGGAAATAACAGAGTTGGAGGTGACCAATATTATTGGTACACTCAACAGTTCCAAAGCTAAGGATGCCTATGGGCTTGATACCAATTTTTTGAAAACCCATATAGACTCTTTGGCCCCCCCAATCACATATCTGGTCAATTTGTCTTTCAGGGAATCAACTGTTCCTTCAGCATTGAAGGTGGCCACGGTTGTCCCAATCTTTAAATCTGGGGGAAAAAATGACATTGCTAACTACCGGCCAATCAGTATTCTCCTGGTCGTATTTAAAGTAACTAAGAAGTGTGTAGTAAAGCTATTGAATGAACATCTAAATAAAAGCTGTACCCTCTTGCACCTTATGCAATTCGGGTCCCGCGCCCATCATTCAACAGAATCAGCAAACTATGTTCTTAGAAAAAGTAAAATACTCACTGGACACACATTTCTATGTTGGTGCCGTCTTTGTTGATTTGAAGCGGGCATTTGATACTGTCAACCACCAGGTTCTATTGTCCACACTTAGCCATTTTAATTTCTCTGAAAGAGCTCTCTTGTGGATGAAATCATATCTATCCAGTAGAAAGCAATGTGTTTGTGTTGATGGTGTCAAATCTCCCTACCTTGACTGTTATACAGGCCTTCCACAGGGTTCAAGTCTTGGGCCAATACTGTTCTCATTATTTATCAATGACCTACCTGATGCATGCCAAAACACCAATGTTCAAATGTATGCTGATGACTGTGTAATTTTTACATCTGCAAAATCAATACAAGATGCCTCTGCAACTCTGATATCTGCAATGACCCATGTTCAAGACTGGTGAAGTGGATTCCCAAGCTGTCCTGTTCTGCTCTGATCAGTAACTGGGCTGCTGGTACTCTGCGTTGTGATTCAATACCTTTAAAGCTCTGGGAATCACTTCTCTTCAAACTGTGCGTTGCAGGCAGAAAGGCAGAAGGAATTAGGAGGAAAGTAGTATAACAGTTGTTTAATCAAAGTTTAAGAGTGTATACAAATTACAATAAGAAGATGCTATAGTTGTTATCAAAGACACTATGCCGTCTTGATAACAACCAGACTAATATTACAGTATAAAGAATGATAGTTGATAAGTTGTTGATGATCTTTGTTCCCTTGGCTAGTGAACAAAGAGTTGATTTTCCCTCCAAAAAGTCCTTTGTTCTCGTTGCCTGCTGTAGATGGGTGAGCTGGTGGAGAGGTCTGTCCTGTTGGGTGGGTTGGTTCAGAGTCCCTCTCCCCCCATCACACACCCATTCTTATAGCCCAAGGCCCAGTGTCTCGGAGTTGATGACATCATCACATTATTGCCCCAATCACAAGCCTGCTAAGCTTGTATTTGAAAAATAGGGGTTTGGCTTAATAGCCCAACCCCCTTCACATAATACTAACAGAGGCTGTCCCAAACCATCTACCTTAAACATTGCATTATTTTCATTTCAACATTGCATCATTTTCATTTAAACATTGCATCATTTTCATTTAAACATTGCATCATTCTCATTTACTAATATTTATATTTGAATTACAATTGCCCACATAAACACAGATATATTTCTTTATCACTAAGTCTACTGACTTTCAGAAAATATCTAACAAATCTAATCATTTAGCTTAATAGAATACAAATCAATACCATAACAATCAATTAATCATATTGAACATAAATGAAAACAGCACAGACACATTAACTAATTGTAGACATTTAAGTATAACCAAACCTAATTATATTTTAACTTACTTCAATGACTTAATTCAAGATTATAAGTACAATATACCAGGATTTCAATAGTGATCTTCTCTGTGTGTGTGTGGATGTGTATTTGAAAATGTGTGTGTGTGTGAGTGTGTGTGTGTGTGTGTGTGACTATGTGTGTGTGAGTATGTGAGTGTGTGTGTGTCTGTGTGTGTGACTATGTGTGTGTGTGTATGTGTGTGTGTGTGTGTGTGTCTATGTGTGTGTATGTGAGTGACTATATGTGTGTGTGTCTATGTGTGTGTGTGTATTTGAAAATGTGTGTGTGTGAGTGTGTGTGTGTGTGTGTGTGTGTCTGTCTGTGTGTGTGTGTGTGTGTGTCTGTCTGTGTGTGTGTGTGTGTGACAGGAAACTCCAGTGAGATAACATGTCTACGTGACCTTTTGTCTTTGGCAGACCAGTTGGCTCTTTGATGTCTCCTAAAAGGAGACATGTTTCTCTAGAATTTCCTGCCCTTTGTTCTGACCCACCCCCTAAAGGGAAGTAAGTCTTACCCCAGCTGCCACTATGTGCAAATGCCCTCCTGGGGTGACAATGGCAATCAGTCTATGTAAACACACACACAATCTATGAATTATTGTTTTGAGAGCCAAGTATTTCCACACATTAGTTAATCATGAGTCTATGTTTGGGAATTTACCACAGTTCCCCACTTGGATAGTTTACCTATCCTTAATATGTCAAACATAGATATCAATCTCTACACACTACTATCTAGATAACACTTAAGACATTTTAAATCATATTAGGATAAAATATATATCTGATTTGTCACACTCAGATCCTAAAATTCAAATTAGCCATTTCAGTTTTTGTGATCATGTGCACAGTCTTTAATAACTTGTTCTCGTACCAAGATCAAATCATTGGTCTCAACTGTGAGTTGTCAAATTCTGACTTGGAGCATTTGAGGAGGAGGGGTCTATGTTTTCTAGATTTGACCCTGCCTCCTCTTTATTGCTCAGAGCTGGTGCAGTATCCCGACTGCTGGGTGCAACTCCACCTCTGGGAGGTGGAATTTAGAAAGCAAATTGCCTTTCTTATTACACCCCATCTTCTGTCAAGAACATCTTGACTCGTGTTGACCTCTCTTAGGGGGTAGAGCCCCCTGCTGTATCTTCTATTGCTGTCACAGCGGTGGGGAGGTCGTCGCTTGCTGCTCGACCCTCGTTGACCCTCGGATTAGTGGAAGAGGTTTGTTTCTCCTCCCCTCCGCCTGGTCGTCGATAGGGGCGATAGCAGCTCCCCCCCCTCGCTTGTTGACCCCCTGGTCAATAGTTGAGGCCTTGCTTCTGTTGACAGCCGGAGTTGTTGCTGTCTCCTCGTTGGTTGTCTGTCGTTCCCCTCTGAAGCCTCAAGACTCGGTCGCTGCGTTGGCCAAGACTCTCCCGGCCCGAGAGGTAGGCGTCTCCTGGTTCTCCGCAGTGTTGTGGCTCCCCATGGAACCGCTGGGTAGACACTAGCCAGTGTCCTGCATCAACAGTTCCGATGGAGTCCTCGGTCTTCCTTGTACCATTCTCTGATGACTGCGGATCCCCCAATCTCCCATCCGTATCCTGTAGTGAATATATCTCCTTCGGGGGACAGTGCAGGTCACTTCTAGCACAACAATTGATTGAGAATCCATATTTTCCATCCCTCAGACTCTCTTTACTGGTCTGAGCTTTGACAACTTTCTTTTCCAAATCATTTATCTATATATTTCATGGCTTCTAGATCATTAAATTTCAAAATTCTGAAAAATTCACATGGCTCTCATTATATTATGCTGTCAAAACAGTATACTCCTCCACCTCTCGATGTGGAATACACATTCAAACATCGTTACCGTCTTCCTCTGGTTTTGGACAGCTGCACCCCGGACCGGACATCAGCACTGACACATCCATTCTCCCAGTAACCTGTGTATATGGCAACAAACACAGTCCGCCTTAAACACACATCTTCCACATCACAAGCCAATTATCAATTGCACATGTTCACACCCTACACAAGACTAATTTGGCCAATAGCGACCAAATCTATTGAGCTTCATTAATGTACAGAGAATCATGCTTCCCAACACTATTACCAATCACGACACACCCCCAGCCCCTAAAACTGGGTATCCAATGGGCGGAGAACAAAAATCCATAACTAGCTCATGTTCCTTCACTTTGTTCCCAGTCCATTTTACAGACATATACTACCCCGTCCTGATGTGTCGAGATCACTCCCAGCTTGCCAGGTACCCTAAGAAAAAACACACAGAAAGAAAGAAAACAGAAAACAAAACACAAAGTCTATGGTCAGTGCATCTAACCCTCCGGTTGCTCCTATCTGTGTATTTTCCATTCTCACCTTTCTCCAAACACTCGTAACGTCACCGTTTGGAAAGCAAGTTTCTCTGTATTCAAACTATTTTTACCAAACTTGAGTTAATTTCACTCACACTTCTATATTGGTGTAAACAGGAATTGATAATCTCGGTCTTGTGATACTATACCCCCTGACTGTCAACAGTCTCTTTGATTTCCCTGTTGGGGTTCGGAATTGTCAGCGCTGGCCATCCGTCCTGGAGCAGCTGTAAAAAGAGAAGCAAAAAATACACTTAATTTTCAGTGACATTTCCCATTCACAATCCATCATTTGTCTTTAAGCATGGAATGTCGGGCATCTCCTATACTACGATCACATGAGAGCATTTGTGCAATTTTCGTTTTTGATTTATCAATGACACAGCCTTAATCTTTTTCCAGTTGTCTCCATTGGAAACTCAGACTCTCAATCCTGTTGTCCTGATCCTCCTTAACACAACTCCGGGGAACTTATTTTTCATCAGCTGGTTCCTTCTGCTGGTCAATCAGAAAGTCGTTATTTACAGCCTATCATTTCTAAACATCTGTATCGGACATGGTAATTTAGGTGAATATTCTCACTTTTACTCTAATCGTTCTTTGCAAATGACTATGTGTATGTGTAACTATATTTATTTCTGTCCGTGAAAGCCTAGTATGCATTTCGCTCATATTACATTATACATATCAGTAACATACATATTTTCCATTCACAATCTCTCACACAGTTATTATATATCCCCCGTAACACCTAACCCCTTAGGTGTTAAAATAACGCGCTCCTCACGGGAACAGAAATCAATTTTCAGTGCCTTATGTCACTGAAGTCCCCGTGCATTTAGAACAGTGTCACACAACCCGTTCATAACCACAGGCGGCGACACCATCCCCACATTGAAAATCCTGCCGACCAATGAGATTCCACTGGCCAAATCGTCCTGTGGCCCACGGCATCACCCCCAGTTTGCAACCTGGAACGCGAAACCCCGGGCCCCCTACGAAAGGATATTCAAAGATCATTCCACTCACAACCACCGCCACACACATACAGCACCTCTGACACCACCGTAACCAGTCACACAAATACCCACACACAATATAATCCGACGCGCGTAGTGCGGCAGCGAGCCTTTGACGAGTGCACGCATAGCGCACCCCCGTTAATGCGCGGTGGCAGACAGCGAGGCCACCCCCGCCACGACGTTTAGCAGCCCCCGTACCCCTGGTAAAATGAAAAATGTGCGCAGTGTGACAGCGAGCACCGACGAGTCGCACACAGCGCACAAAGCGTGGAGGCAGACAGTGAGCCACGACGAACTGTCTACCCACACCCCCATCGCAGGCGCAGCCGAGTAGAGTAATTATGCTCCAACTTACGGCCCACCAACATGAACTGGTACTGAGCCCCCGTCTAAATGTAAGGAAAGACTTACGGCCCCCCAACATGAACTGACACGGAGCCCGTCCAAATGTAAGGAAAGAAGTACGAGCGCCTTGTCGAACAAAGCGTAGCGCCAACGCCAGGCAATACCACTGCCAGCACTAGAAATTCCCTAAAAACAACAATAAAACTGAATTTGGAACAACAACATACGCACAAATAAGTCCCAAACTCAACCTACCGCCTTTGAAACCTTACAGTAAACAGCAATAAACAATACACCTAGCACTACACCGCGTTTGAAACCCATAAAAAAACCTCTATATACAGGCCCTAAACTAGGAGAGAAAGAGAAGCGTTTCGGGGGGGCCGAGGGGGGGGGGGGGGAAACATATGGAAGAGAGGCGGCGTTGGAATGAGGGGAGTGAGTGAGAGGGGGGGGGTAAGAGAGAGAGAGAGAGAGGGAGGGAGAGGGAAAGAGGGGGGGAGGTGAGGGGGAGAGGGAGAGAGGTGAAAGGGAGAGGGAGGGAGGAGGGTGAGAGAAGGAAAGAAAGAGAGGGGGGGTGAAAGAGAAAGAGAGAGAGAGGAGGTGAGAGGGAGAGAGGCGAAAGGGAGAGGGAGGGAGGAGGGAGGGAGGAGAGAGAGAAGGCAAGAAAGAGAGGGAACGAGAGAGAGGGAGAGGAGGTGAGAGGGAGAGGGAGGGAGGAGGGCGAGAGAAGGAAAGAAAGAGAGGGGGGGTGAAAGAGAAAGAGAGAGAGAGGGGGTGAGAGGGAGAGAGGCGAAAGGGAGAGGGAGGGACGAGAGGTGAGAGGGAAAGAAAGAGAGGGGGGGTGAAAGAGAGAGAGAGGGAGGGGAGGTGAGAGGGAGAGAGAGAGAGAGAAAGAGAAAGAGAAAGAGAAAGAGAGAGAGAGGGGGTGAGAGGGAGAGAGGCGAAAGGGAGAGGGAGGGACGAGAGGTGAGAGGGAAAGAAAGAGAGGGGGGGTGAAAGAGAGAGAGAGGGAGGGGAGGTGAGAGGGAGAGAGAGAGAGAGAAAGAGAAAGAGAAAGAGAAAGAGAGAGAGAGAGAGAGAAAGAGAAAGAGAAAGAGAAAGAGAGAGAGAGAGAGAGAGAGAGAGAGAGAGAGAAAGAGGAAGAGAGAGAGAGAGAGAGAAAGAGAGAGAGAGAGAGAGAGAGGGGGAGAGAGAGAGGGGGAGAGAGAGAGAGGGGGAGAAAGAGAAGAGAGGGGGAGAGAGAGTGTACAATGAAAACGTTCTGTGAGCAGAATCCAAACATATTCATCCTGTACACTTCTGCCCCCTGCTGTATTCCTAAATAAACTCCACCTTCCCCTTAACAATGGACGCTTGGTGCCCTCCCAAGATGGACGCCGGCGCCCCTCCCAAGATGGACGCTCGGTGCCCCCTACTCAAGATGGCCGCTCGGAGCCCCTACCTAGATGGCCGTCCGACCGCGCACCCTTACGACGTCACAACCGGCGACCGCTTTAGCCGTTAGCGTGGCTAGGTAGCATTAGCTTAGCTTCCCCCATGATCCCATAAAAACGTTTCCCAACGACCCGTTTCGCCGCGCGGGCCGTCCCCTCGCAACGTCAATATAACCCCACATTCCCCACAACAGAATCCTATTTCCCTCAAAACGCCAGTGTAGTGATCTAAATAGAATTATAAAAACATAATAGCAAACTACTAGTTTGACCCCTCCGTCGTCATTACCGGCGAGCTTAGAACGACTTCCGGGTCCCCGTCTAGATTATCCCAACCACCTTAAACGTTACATATCTATTTTATCCGCCACGAATATGAAAACTTTTAAGTGCCTTACATCCTCGTAATCTCAAGACACTATCGATCGACCTTACACATTTGAATTACGTCTACTTTCCCCTCCGTTTCCTCCGGTGCCTCAGAGGCTAATTCAACAGCTAACCGCTGCTGCGTTCGACGGGCCTCGGAAAACCGGCGTTCTTCTTACATTTCCCCATGGCCAACCGGTGACTTAAATTACATAATAATTAATAACACAACTATACTCTCACACGTCCCACCAATCACTCCTAACCATAAACATTCGCCAACTATACATTCATACACGCTTCCTAACACAATTAAAAAAAATACAAATTCAGCATTCACGCACATTACCGTCTCTCGAACGCCGCACAGCGGCGCGACCGGTAAACCCTTCATTAAGTACTAGTTTTTTGTTACAGCCTAACGCCGTCTAATTTCAACACGCCCGCCGTGCCCAAGGTTTAAACCAGACCTACTTGTGCTAACTCTCTACATTTAGAAAATACTACGCACGCGTGCTTTAGCCTCTACTCCTAAGACATACAACGCACTGTGTCTATCTTGGTTCAACTCTGAGCACGAATCTATACATGTTCCTATCCCCTTACTTGTTCCGACTGGCAGCGGCGACCCGTTCATTGTGCTAAATCTCTACATCTAGAAAATACTACGCACGATGTTTACAGAGCCGCCCTCCCCAGCCAGAACATTCAATTTAATTTTCCCTTACATCATGATTACATGAGGTTAAATTCTTAGCAACCCCCTCCGTGGTTCGAATAGAGCACCCAAACATTAT
This sequence comes from Notolepis coatsorum, assembly GCF_963971535.1. NCBI lineage: Eukaryota > Metazoa > Chordata > Actinopteri > Aulopiformes > Paralepididae > Notolepis > Notolepis coatsorum. The sequence continues at coordinate 41,375,060 of NC_140173.1, read as the reverse complement.
CACACTCACCTCTTAGTAACACTTCCAGTCACTTGAAGATGACCGATCGACCAGTTGTTCTCCTCGTCGACCGGCGTGTAGAGAAAAATTTCCTTTGTTGTGTGATAACACGAGCGCTGTGATTCACTGAAGTACGGCACCAAAATGAAGTGGATTCCCAAGCTGTCCTGTTCTGCTCTGATCAGTAACTGGGCTGCTGGTACTCTGCGTTGTGATTCAATACCTTTAAAGCTCTGGGAATCACTTCTCTTCAAACTGTGCGTTGCAGGCAGAAAGGCAGAAGGAATTAGGAGGAAAGTAGTATAACAGTTGTTTAATCAAAGTTTAAGAGTGTATACAAATTACAATAAGAAGATGCTATAGTTGTTATCAAAGACACTATGCCGTCTTGATAACAACCAGACTAATATTACAGTATAAAGAATGATAGTTGATAAGTTGTTGATGATCTTTGTTCCCTTGGCTAGTGAACAAAGAGTTGATTTTCCCTCCAAAAAGTCCTTTGTTCTCGTTGCCTGCTGTAGATGGGTGAGCTGGTGGAGAGGTCTGTCCTGTTGGGTGGGTTGGTTCAGAGTCCCTCTCCCCCCATCACACACCCATTCTTATAGCCCAAGGCCCAGTGTCTCGGAGTTGATGACATCATCACATTATTGCCCCAATCACAAGCCTGCTAAGCTTGTATTTGAAAAATAGGGGTTTGGCTTAATAGCCCAACCCCCTTCACATAATACTAACAGAGGCTGTCCCAAACCATCTACCTTAAACATTGCATTATTTTCATTTCAACATTGCATCATTTTCATTTAAACATTGCATCATTTTCATTTAAACATTGCATCATTCTCATTTACTAATATTTATATTTGAATTACAATTGCCCACATAAACACAGATATATTTCTTTATCACTAAGTCTACTGACTTTCAGAAAATATCTAACAAATCTAATCATTTAGCTTAATAGAATACAAATCAATACCATAACAATCAATTAATCATATTGAACATAAATGAAAACAGCACAGACACATTAACTAATTGTAGACATTTAAGTATAACCAAACCTAATTATATTTTAACTTACTTCAATGACTTAATTCAAGATTATAAGTACAATATACCAGGATTTCAATAGTGATCTTCTCTGTGTGTGTGTGGATGTGTATTTGAAAATGTGTGTGTGAGTGTGTGTGTGTGTGTGTGACTATGTGTGTGTGAGTATGTGAGTGTGTGTGTGTCTGTGTGTGTGACTATGTGTGTGTGTGTATGTGTGTGTGTGTGTGTGTGTCTATGTGTGTGTATGTGAGTGACTATATGTGTGTGTGTCTATGTGTGTGTGTGTATTTGAAAATGTGTGTGTGTGAGTGTGTGTGTGTGTGTGTGTGTGTGTGTCTGTCTGTGTGTGTGTGTGTGTGTGTCTGTCTGTGTGTGTGTGTGTGTGACAGGAAACTCCAGCGAGATAACATGTCTACGTGACCTTTTGTCTTTGGCAGACCAGTTGGCTCTTTGATGTCTCCTAAAAGGAGACATGTTTCTCTAGAATTTCCTGCCCTTTGTTCTGACCCACCCCCTAAAGGGAAGTAAGTCTTACCCCAGCTGCCACTATGTGCAAATGCCCTCCTGGGGTGACAATGGCAATCAGTCTATGTAAACACACACACAATCTATGAATTATTGTTTTGAGAGCCAAGTATTTCCACACATTAGTTAATCATGAGTCTATGTTTGGGAATTTACCACACTGGCTAACGAAATCATGTCTTTCACTTAATACCAAGCAAACAGTGTGTATGATGTTCACAAAGTCACCAGTAGAGGTCACTCACTCTAATGTGTTTCTGGGAGAGGCAGAGCTGGACATTGTAAATGAGTTCAAGTATCTTGCGGTCACATTGGACTCTACAATGACCTTCAAAAGTCATGTGAAGAATGTGACAAACACAGTCAAGTTTAACATCGAAAACTTCAGGCAGATCAGGCCCTGCCTGCCAGTTAATGCTGCAAGGATATTTCTGCATTCAATGATTTTCTCACACATTGAGTACTGTTTTATCAACTGGTCTCTTATCATATGTCACTACTCTTACACCAATATAATTACTCTACAAAAAAGCCATAAAAGTATTTGATAGGAAACCAATTTCATTTCATGACTGTAATGTTTTGGAAAAATATAACATGCTAAGTTTAGAGAATTTCCAAGTTTTCAAATACTTGCTTCATGTATAAGGTTCTGCATGGACTTGCCCCTCCCCCATTGAATGAGTTCATCCAACAGAAAGCAGACACTGGCATTACCACCAGGGCCATCAGTAGAGGGGACTGTGAGGTGCCTTTTCTGTATACTACCTTTGCAAAAACTGTGTTCTCTGTAAAAGGTGGTAACTACTGGAATAGCCTACCATTTGTGATTAGAGAGTGCCCTACATACGCCTTGTTCAAGACCCATCTTAAACTGCATCTTAAGGCAAACCAGAACTGTAATAATTTTTAATCTGATTTAGTTTATGTAACTTGTTTCTTGTTTTTATTATTGATTGTCACAATGCTTTTACATTAAGCAGGCTAATTATTTGAAAGATTTTAGCTGTCTCCTGCTTAGGGACTACGGGTGTAAATTAGCATTTTTGCTACAATCCGGCATGTTTACATTTAGTATTTTTTGTGCTTGATGTTCATTAACTCATTCCCCGCCAAAAATGAGTCAACTCGTTATAGCCTGCCAATTGAATACTGCCAACAACGCGTATACTCGTTATTGGAGTGTTATTTCTTTTATTTGCTATTTAGTGACACTATTGTAATCTATACTATTTATTATTTATTCCACCGATTTTTGTCCAGTAACTTCTGCCAGAGCTTTCACACCACACACAAGTGTAAGGTATCAAAATGACGGCTTGGTCCAACTCGAGTTGCTATAACTTTTTGGAAAGTTTCACCGCACCGTTTGGCTACAAATCGACTTTAAACGGGACATTTTGGTCCATAAGGAATGAATGGCAGAACTAGTGTGTAGAAGCTGCATTTTTTTGTTTTACCATCACCTTTTGTAAATTGCGACAGTGATCTCAATTTTGGACGTAGATATAAAAACAACACATCAAAACGATGACACGACTGTCCCCTCGCTCACAAAAGTGAAAGTCATGCTCCACATAGACACGAATGGGCTCTCCACTCTAGCTAAAATCAGATTTTCTTACCATTCCTTCCCTTGTTTTCCGATCGCCACACAGGCCACAATTGTCGACGGAATTAAACAATATCGCACATAACCCTTCACATGTACCGTTTGTCCTAGGGACTTGCGGGTTGTGCTATTGTACTCAGTAGGGATATCCTCTTTCATTGGTCTATGTTGACCACTCCCCTGATCATTAGGCAACCCCCCTTAGGCCACACCCCCTTTTTGTATCTTTTGAACCGTTTGTCCTAGGGACTTGCGGGTTGTGCTATTGTACTCAGTAGGGATATCCTCTTTCATTGGTCTATGTTGACCACTCCCCCGATCATTAGGCCACACCCCCTTTAGTATCTTTTGAACCGTTTGTTGTAGAGACTTGCGGGTTGTACTATTATGATGAATTGAAAATGGGGGACCCTGATGTAAACAAGACGAAAGTCTTTCTCTGGTCTGCATCCCCTTAACAATTGTATGTATTGAGCTGTACTGTACTGTACCCATTCTGCAATCTGTTAATACAATTTTCAATCAATCAATCAATCTTCTTTCATTGGTCTATGTTGACCACTCCCCAGATCATTAGGCCACACCCCCTTTTTGTATCTTTTGAACCGTTTGTCATAGAGACTTGCGGGTTGTGCCATTGTACTCAGTAGGTATGTCCTCTTTCATTGGTCTATGTTGACCAGTCCCCTGATCCTTAGGCCACACCAATTTTTTTAATCTTTTGAACCGTTTGTCAGAGACTTGCGGGTTGTGCCATTTTACTCAGTAGGGATGTCCTCTTTCATTGGTCTATGTTGACCACTCCCTCGATCCTTAGGCCAGACCCCATTTTTGTATCTTTTGAACCATTTGTCATAGAGACTTGCGGGTTGTGCCATTGTACTCAGTAGGGATATCCTCTTTCATTGGTGTATGTTGACCACTCCCCCAATCCTTAGGCCGCCCCCCTTTTTGTATATTTTTAACTGTTTGTTGTAGAGACTTGCAGGTTGTACCATTGAACTCAGTAGAGATATCCTCTTTCATTGGTCTATATTGACCACGTCCTTAGGCCGCGCCCCCTTTTTGTATCTTTTGAACCATTTGTCATAGAGACAATACAGACCCTCTCCCATTGGCCGGCGGTGCACAGGCATCACCCACACTTTCACAATTTCTCCACGCGGAATTGTAAATTTTTTATCTATTTGTCTAATTGTCTATTTTTTTTATTTACATTTTTTTATTAAAAACGTAGGTTCGAACGTCTGTTCGAAAAACCCTGGCAAAGTTTGAATTAGGGCTGGACGATATGGCAAAAAATCATATCGCAATAACGATATGATAATGTTATCATATCACTCGATATCGATAATTATCGAAATTGTTATGAGTAATTTTTTTTTTAATTTCTTTTTTTAAACAACAGAATGTATGTTTATTTTGCAGCAATTCTTTTTTGTTGCCGCCATCTTTAGTGTTACATCCCCTCACACTCCAGTTCTCAGGCTGCAGCTGGTTTAAAAGCGAAAGTAAACCGGCTTCTCTGCTGGCTGTGGCTCCAGGGAAGGTGAACAGTTCTGGCTCTGCTAGTTTATTTTCTATCTTTTGGCGCTTTTTTGGTGGACAAACCACCGCACATGTGCACCGTGACTCGTGACTGGAGTCTAGCTCTGCTAGCACACATAGCCTACTGTGTACAGACGGTTTCAAACTGTATTTTAAATGAGAAAGCAAACAAAATAAATGGACAAGAGAAAAGGAAATCTCAATTTGGTCAGTATTGTCATTTGGACAAGCAAAGCCATTACTTTAAGTTGCAGGCAAGAAAGAAAAGTCTGTCCACTGTCTCTGGTTTTAAAACTGCCCTGTTGCAGGTCACAAAAAAATTAAAAAAAAAATTAAAAAAATCGATATTTTCTTTTTTTGATATTTCTTTTTCCCCGATATCAATTATTAAAATATATCGCGATATTTATCGTTATAATTATATCGCCCAGCCCTAGTTTGAATCACTTTATTCAAATTGAGGATTTAGTTTGAGGATATAAAAAAAAATTATTTATAAATATTTTTTTATTTTTTTATTAAAAACAAACGTTCGAACAACCCTGACGAAGTTTGAATCACTTTATTCAAATTGAGGATTTAGTTTGAGGATAACATTTTTTTATTTAATTTTTTTTATTAAAAACGAAGGTTTGAACGTCCGTTCAAAGAACCCTGACGAAGTTTGAATCCCAAAAACAGGCTTTGGGGACAGCCTTACCAAACATATTATTTATATTATTCAAGTGGAACAACATGTTCCGTTGTGATGTCACAGTATGATGTCATAATAGAACATTCTAGAACATTTGTGATGTCACAGTATGATGTCATAATAGAACATTCTAGAACATTTGTGATGTCACAGTATGATGTCATAATCAAACATTCTAGAACATTTGTGTATATATTCAACAATTCTCTCAGAAGATCTCTCATTGCGCATCTTTTAACAGTACTGAACAGTACTGAACAGATAGACTTCAACATAGATTGAAGCCTGCATTTCTCAACCAAGGTGCCTTGCCTACCGTTTTGCTGTGGAAAGAGACAATACAGACCTTCTCCCGTTGGCCGGCGGTGCACAGGCATCACCCACACTTTCACAATTTCCCAGCGCGGAATTGTCTAGTTCCATTCATAATTCATCCTGCTGTGCTGTGGAACTGGGTGGCACTGTGTCTGAGATTGCAAAGGAAAGAAGTATGACTCTGTGCGTCATTGAAAGTCCTCCGGGCGGAGTTATCTTGTAACGTGGATCAAGATATACACCTGATCGCATTGAATCGCCTTCGGGACGCCAGAAGCATGAGAGCAGCCCCCAGAGAGGAGCCTGGCCCCCAGAGAGCAGCATGGCCCCCAGAGAGCAGCCTGTTCCCCAGAGAGCAGCCTGGTCTCCAGAGAGCAGCCTGGCCCCCAGAGAGCAGCCTGGTCGCCAGAGGGCAGGCCCCCAGAGAGCAGCCTGGCCCCAAGAGAGTACGCTGGCTCCCAGAGAGCAGCACCCAGAGAGCAGCCTGGCCTCCAGAGAGCAGCCTGGCCCCCAGAGAGCAGCCTGGGCCCCAGAGAGCAGCCTGGCCCCAAGAGAGCAGCCTGGTCCCCAGAGAGCAGCCTGGCCCCCAGAGAGCAGCCTGGTCCCAGAGAGCAACCTGGTCCCAGAGAGCAACCTGGCCCCCAGAGAGCAGCCTGGACCCCAGAGAGCAGCCTGGTCCCCAGAGAGCAGCCCCCAGAGAGAAGCCTGGCCCCCAGAGAGCAGCCTGGCCCCCAGAGAGCAGCCCCCAGAGAGCAGCCTGGCCCCCAGAGAGCAGCCTGGCCCCCAGAGAGCAGCCTGGCCGCCAGAGAGCAGCCCCCGGAGAGCAGCCTGGCCCCCAGAGAGCAGCCTGGCCCCCAGAGAGCAGCCTGGCCCCCAGAGAGCAGCCTGCCTCACAGAGAGCAGCCTGGCGCCCAGAGAACAGCCCCCAGAGAGCAGCCTGGCCCCCAGAGAGCAGCCCCCAGAGAGTAGCCTCACACCCAGAGAGCAGCCTGGCCCCCGGAGAACAGCCTGGTCCCCAGAGAGTAGCCTGGCCCCCAGAGAGTAGCCCCCAGAGAGCAGCCGGGTCCCCAGAGAGCAGCCCCCAGAAAGCACCCGGGTCCCGGAGAGCAGCCGGGTCCCCAGAGAGCAGCCCCCATAGAGCAGCCTGGTCCAAGAGATTAGCCTGGTACCAGAGAGCAGCCTGGCCCCTAGAGAGCAACCCCCAGAGAGCAGCCTGGCCCCCAGAGAGCAGCCCCCAGAAAGCACCCGGGTCCCGGAGAGCAGCCCGGTCCCAGAAAGCAGCCTGGCCCCCAGAGAGAAGCCCCCAGAGAGCAGCCTGGCCCCCAGAGAACAGCCTGGTCCCCATAGAGCAACCTGGCCCCCAGAGAGCAGCCTGCCCCCCAGACAACAGCCCCCAGAGAGCAGCCTGGCCCCCAGAGAGAAGCCTGGCCCCCAGAAAGCAGCCTGCCCCCCAGAGAGAAGCCTGGCCCACAGAGAGCAGCCTGGCCCCCAGAGAGCAGCCTGGCCACCAGAGAGCAGCCCCCAGAGAGCAGCCTGGTCCCCAGAGAGCAGCCTGGCTCCCAGAGAGCAGCCTGGCCTCCAGAGAGCAGCCTGGCCCCCACAGAGGAGCCTGGCCCCCAGAGAGCAGCCTGGCCCCCAGAGAGCAGCCTGACCCCCAGAGAGCAGCCTGGCCCCCACAGAGCAGCCTGGCCCCCAGAGAGCAGCCTGGCACCCAGAGAACAGCCTGGTCCTCAGAGAGCAGCCTGGCCCCCAGAGAGCAGCCTGGCTCCAGAGAGCAGCCCCCAGAGGTTCCAGAGAGCAGCCCCCAGAGAGCAGCCTGGCTCCAGAGAGCAGCCCCCAGAGAGCAGCCTGGCTCCAGTGAGCAGCCTCCAGAGGTTCCAGAGAGCAGCCCCCAGAGAGCAGCCTGGCTCCAGAGAGCAGCCCCCAGAGAGCAGCCTGGATCCAGAGAGCAGCCCCCAGAGAGCAGTCCCCCCCCACCTGAACAACACTGACTCTGGACCGTGTGTACTTTGGCTCGTTAGAGCTGAAGAATAAATGGGATTGTGAGTTTCCCATCAATCAGGCCTGCAATGGGTTTTTTTGTTTGTTTGTTTTTGTTTATTAGATGCCGGCTTAGGTATAAATATATTGTATTATTGTACATGGTATTTTATTTGTGATTATCTGTATCATTAATGCTATTTTGGATATAGATTTTCGTTTATATTTCCTTTTTTGATATTGAGCACATGGTGCCTTTGAGACAATACTTTATTTATTAACATTTTCTTTATTCTGTAATGTGTATATATATATATATATATATATATATATATATATATATATATATATATATATATATATATATATATATATATATATATATATATATATATATATATATATATATATATACAGTGTATGTAATATATAACCCTATATGTTCAATACAGATAATGTTTATATTTAAAGTTATCTGTCTGGCTTGATCATTTCTATTTTAAATGTATTGAAGTTATATCCCAAACAGATATTCGTATATTCGTATTATTAGATTAGTAAGAGCTAGGTATTGTATTTCATAAAGAACCTAGGGCCCTGCCCTCTAATTCAAATGGGGTAAAAGGGGCTACATAAATGGAGGCACTGCTGGGATCTGTTTGGGTTTATAACAAAATATAGGTTAAAAATCAAGCCAGTAGCACCATAGAAAAAATAAAATATATATTGTTTAATTTAAAAAAAGAAAAAAAAATAGATAAAATGGACACTCAAGCTGAGCTTGTGTTGGAGCTTAAAGACTGGTGCCGTGGGGAGGAATTAAATGTGGCTCATACACTTATGGTCCTCATTTCAGAAGATGTTGATGTCACTAACATAGAAAAGACCCTGGAGACCGTAAAATGTCTGGGGCGAGTGCGTGTCAGAGGCAGGTGGTTCAGTACACAGCGAAAAAAGTTTATGATCCTGTGTGAATGTCGGGAGGCGGTAACGAGTGAGAATGTTCCCCCTGAAGTTATGCCTACGGATGGTGGCAAGACGTGGCCTATAGTCACAGTAGGAGAGACCCCCTCAGCCCCTGTCGATGATGCTAAATTCAGCGAGAAGTTAGCAGGACTACTGTAGGGGAAGACGGAGGAAGACCTCCAGAACATGTTTCAGAGAGCAGACTCCCGTTAGCCCAACCGAATCCATCCTGCGCGCACTCAGTGAATTGATGGACAAATTAAAAACCCCACTGAGCATAACAGCTATCGGCGCCTACGTCTGTTTTCTGGGACCTTGCCCACTCCATCAGGTGAAGAACAGTTTGAACACTGGTTAGAGCAAGCACGGCTCATGGTAGAAGAAAGTGACGGTTCTGATAAGGAGAAGAGGCGGAGGCTGATGGAAAATCTCAAAGGCTCTGCACTAGAAATAGTGAAATCTGCACGAGCCAGCAACCCTGATGTTAGTCCTGAAGAATGCCTGGAGGCCCTGGAACCTGTGTTTGGAACTGTGCAGTCTGGAGATGACCTGTACCAGGTGAGAAACTCTCTGACTTTCTGAGGCGTCTGGAGCAGTCTTTAGACAAAGTGAGCCAGCGAGGTGGTATTCTACCAACGAATGTGGACAGAGCACGGATAGAGCAGTTGTTGTGAGGTGCAGCGGCCTCTGATCTAATGCTCGTTCATCTCCGCCTAAGAGAGAGGAAAGCAGCACCGCCTACCTTTCTTCAGCTATTGAAGGATATACGCTCAGAGGAGGAGTATGAGGCCTCAAGGAAGAAACTCTTTCCTGCTGTGCAGTGTGTTCCGGTGATGACAGAAGTTGACGGAAAACAGGCTGAAATCCAGAGCCTGAAAGCCGAGATGAAGGAGCTAAAGTCCTTAGTTGCTGCATTGGCGACTAGGCCAGACCGTGGCAGGCAAGATACTGGGGAGAACATGGCTCTCAACATAGCTACACTAAGTGAGCTTCGTCCTGACTCCGAGTTAGCGGCATTGAGGAAACAGATGAAGCGACTCCAAAACAAAGTTGACCAAAGAGTGACTCCCAGAGAAACTGCGGCTGCAGTCTCAACAGTGGATGTTTCAAGACCTGTCTCCAGCTATCCCCGGAGATCGCCAAAGGGTGCAGAGGAGAAATTCTGCTACCGGTGTGGCGAGGGTGGTCATTTTGCAGGGAAGTGTCAAAACCCTGAGAACCAGGCTACGGTTATCAAGAGACTAATTCATGCCCTGAGAGTAGCAAAAGACCAGCAGCAGACAGGTAGTGTCACCCATGGTAACAAGAACTGTGAAGTGAAAAAGAGTGCAGTTACCTTACAGAGTCCATCTATCCCTGAGGGTTTGGTAGGGCCACCTAGCCTTGTACAGTTGAAGGTTAGTGGACAACCTTGCACCGCCCTGTTAGACAGCGGGTCCCAGGTGACTATAATTTTTGCACCCTGGTATCATACAGAAGTACTTATCTCATGTCCCAATTCAGCCTGTCTCTGGGCTAGCCCTCTGGGGTCTAAGTGAATCCAATATGAGTTACCCCTACCTTGGCTATGTAGTCGTAGATGTAGAGTATCCAGCAGAGTTGGTAGGTACCAGTCAGACTATGACAGTCCTTGCACTCATCTGCCAGAGCCCTAAGACTGCTGACCCAGACATCTGTCATTGTAGGGACCAATGCTAGTCATGTCAGACGATTGGTGAAGCAGTGCAGAGACGGTGGGATTGGGCGTCCAAGCTCGTGTTGTAGGAGACCAGGCTACTTTGAAGCACTCAGATGAGATGGTGGAGGGAGAAGATAGAGTAGGCTTAGTGAGGTGGAAAGGACTGGGTCCGTTGACTCTACCCCCTGGTGGTGATGTGCAGGCTGTGTGCAAAGTTGAGCTAACACAGGCAGTAGGCCAAGATATCCTAATGCTAGACGCCTCACCAATAGCCCCTCTCCCTGCTGGCGTGTCACTGCAGCCCATGGTAGTGTGTAGCCAGGCCATGGACATCAACAGTTTCAGAGTCCTAGTCAAAAATGACTCTGAGAGAAACAAGCATAGCAGTGGGAACTGTGATTGGGCATCTGCACCTGGTGGATTCAGTCACTGTCATCCCGCCCAAAGAGACAACCTCATCAGAGTTTGATGAGAGCAGAATCAACTTCGGAGACTCGCCTATCCTAGGAGAGTGGACATCCTGTCTTCGCCAAAAACTGTCGCAAAGATCTCATGTCTTTTCTATGGAAGAGTGGGATGTTGGACTAGCTAAAGGGGTAGAACACCAGATCCGTCTTTCTGCTCCTCGCCCATTCCGTGAGCGCTCACGACGACTGGCACCTGCAGACATTGAAGACGTGCGAAAGCACCTACAAGAGCTCCTGCAGGCCGGGATCATAAGAGAGTCTCGAAGCCCCTATGCCTCACCAATCATGGTTGTGAGGAAGAAAAATGGAACAGTCAGGATGTGTATCGATTACAGGTTGCTCAACAGTCGTACCATCCTAGACCAATACACAACCCCGTGCATTGATGATGCGCTGAATGCCCTGACAGGAAGTCAATGGTTCTCCGTCCTCGATTTGCGAAGCGGCTATTACCAGATCACCATATCTGAGGAAGACTGAGAGAAGACGGCGTTCATCTACCTGTTAGTCCTTGCCCCACAATGGTGGAATGAACTACCCATCCCAGTTAGGACAGCCGAATCCCGTCCAATCTTTCGCCGTCGACTAAAGACTCACTTCTTCAACCATTATCTGAAATGATTAAAAAAAAGAAAAAGAAAAAATCTAACCCTGACTAACCTTACAGTCATGCACTTGTCCTAATAAACTAACCTACACTGTAACACGCAACACTTGATGAACATTGTTACTCAGCTGATAGAGTTGTACCCTTCTTGCTGTCTTGTCGTACAGAACTTGTAAGTCGCTTTGGATAAAAGCGTCAGCTAAATGACTAAATGTAAATGTAAATGTAAATGTTAGGATTCTACGAGTTTGAGGATGCCACAGGGCATAAGTGGAGCCCCAGCAACCTTTCAGCGGTTAATGGAGAGAGCAGTAGGCGACATGAACTTACTCTAGGTGTTGGTGTACCTTGACGACCTGATTGTCTTCGGGAGGTCTCTAGAGGAGCATGAAGAAAGGCTGCTCAAGGTCCTGGATTGCCTTGGAGAAGTCTGACTGAAACTCCATAGACAAGTGTCAAATCTGCCTGCCGAGAGTGAAATACCTGGGTCACATTGTGTCCGCCGAGGGTGTCGAACCTGACCCGGAAAATATAGAAGTGGTTACCAACTGGACTCGCCTGATGAACCTGAAGACCTTGCAATCCTTCTTAGGGTTCTGTGGCTACTATCGTTATTTCATAGCCAATTACGCAGCCATTGTGCGACCACTGACGGAGCTGACAAAGGGTTATGCACCTACGCAGAAGAGCAGAAAGAACGCCCACGATAGGAGTAAGGTGTACATCAAAGAGTCTGAGCCTTTTGGAGAACGATGGGATCAGCCTTGCACAGATCCGTTTTACCAGATCATACACTGTCTGACGCATTCACCTGTGTTGGCATTTGCAAACCCCCAAAAGCCTTACATCCTACATGTTGACGCTAGCTTGAAGGGACTTGGAGCAGTGCTCTACCAAGAGTACACAGAGGGTCTGCGACCAGTGGCTTTCGCAAGCAGAAAACTGAGTGCATCTGAGCAGAACTATCCGATCCACCAGTTGGAGTTCTTGGCGCTAAAGTGGTCTGTAGTAGACAAATTGCATGATTATCTCTACGGAGCTACGCTGCCCTGTCAACCTATGAGTTTGATGTACAGTATCGCCCGGGCCGACACCATATAGATGCAGACTTACTGTCCCGGATCATGCCTGAGACACAAACCAGGCCTAAACAAGCAGTAAAGCCGATAATTAGACTCACCTATGATGAGCCAGGTAAATCCAGAGACAAACCATTAACCATAGTGCACAGAGGTATGGTTATGAAGATCAAACAATTTTAAGAAGTCAATGGGTCAACTCCTTAGTCTGTTAAGTGTCGTGTCTTATGGGGACATACAGACCTTTAGAAGGGGGAGGGTGTAACCCTGGTATATTAACTAACCCTGGTAATATTAACCCAGTGGTTATCCTGTTAATATAAACCAAGTTGTTGTCTTATATACATATATGTTATTATTTTGTATTGTATTATAATTTACCTATGGGTAATATGTTCTACATATACCTGTTATTTCATGTATGGGTAATATGTAGAACTCCTGTCTATGTGAACTGTGAACTGTGGCTTGGCCAATCAGGAGAAAGGTCAGGGTTGATGAGACTGGGTTAACCAGGTGTGGTGATTGAGCTCTCGAGAGCCAGAGAGAGAGTGAGGGTGAGAGAAGCAGGTGGAAGAGTGTGCAAATGTTTGACAGACCATTGCTAAGTTGTTGTATAGTGGTATCAAGTGTTCTGGCCTAGGACACACGCTGAACATTATATGTGACGTCGGGGTATTTGTGCATGTTAGATAGGCATTCCCAATAAATTGCTCCATGTCGGACTGGGTGGTGACGCTAGCTGGCTAAGCTAGGTAAACAGTAGCAGGCCCCGGGTAGCTAACCCGGAAACCCACTACAGTAGAGAGAACCAGATAGCGGTCTGTGCTACCAGGGCCTGTACAGACTTCAAGAACCAGATAGCGGTCTGTGCTACCAGGGTCTGTACAGACTTCGAGAACCAGATAGCGGTCTGTGCTACCAGGGCCTGTACAGACTTCGAGAACCAGATAGCGGTCTGTGCTACCAGGGCCTGTACAGACTTCGAGAACCAGATAACGGTCTGTGCTACCAGGGCCTGTACAGACTTCCTCTGGCAGCGTGGGAGGCGCACCAGGACTTCACATTGCATCGCACTCAATCTCCATCTGCACTTTCTCCGTTCCCCCCCACCTGAACAACACTGACTCCGGACTGTGAGTACTTTGGCTCGTTCGAGCTGAAGATTAAATGGGATTGTGAGTTTCCCATCAATCAGGCCTGCAACAGGGGTTTTTGTTTGTTTGTTTTTGTTTATTAGATGCCGGCTTAGGTATATAATATAATGTATTATTGTACATGGTATTTAATTTGTTATTAGCTGTATCATTAATGCTATTTTGGATATAGATTTTCGTTTATATTTCCTTTTTTGAGATTGAGCACATGGTGCTTTTGAGACAATACTTTATTTATTAAGTAACATTTTCTTTATTCTGTAATGTGTATATATATATACATACGGTGTATGTAATATATAACCCTATATGTTCAATACAGATTATTTTTATATTTAAAGTTAAGTGTCTGGCTTGATCATTTCTATTTTAAATGTATTGAAGTTATATCCCAAACAGATATTCGTATATTCGTATTATTAGATTAGTAAGAGCTAGGTATTGTATTTCATAAAGAACCTAGGGCGCTGCCCTGCCCTCTAATTCAACTGGGGTAAAATGGGCTACATGTGTACATGTGCGCGTGCGCACGTGTGTGTGTGTGTGCGTGCCTGCTGTGTGTGTGTGTGTGTTTGAGTGTGTATACTGTACGTGTGTGTGCATGCCTTCTGTGTGTGCGTGTTTGAGTGTGTGTATACATGCGTGTGCGTGCCTTCTGTGTGGACACATGTCTACATATTATGTGGGCAGTATTGTTTTCCATTTCTGTGTTGTAGTTCACACCGCCGCCATAGGGTGGCAGTCTAGGCAAACCTTTGACCATTCACCGTATCTGTCCAGTCAGGGTGGGGATATCCAAGTTATTGTTGTCTCTATTTATAAGAGGACATTTTGTGGACAATATCAGGTCATTTAAAAATGTGTTTTTAACTTTTCCCGTCTTTTGTTTTTCCTTGGACAATGTCTCTCTCTATTTTTAAGTAGTATTGTATGATACATGTCCAGAGATCCAGTTGGGGGGCTGGGGGGGTTCTTTTAATTTCCAGGAGAATCAGCTTCTTCCTGGCCAACAAAGAGAAGACGGCAATCCATCCCAACGGGTATCTCAGCTCTGGTTGTCCTGGAGACAACAAAACATTCTTATGTGTTAGAGAGATCGTTTTAATAAAAAAAAAATCGTATTCTCCAACATGGACAGAAGGAGTGGAATAAATAGTCATTTTCTGTACCGCATTTGGTACAGATATTCTGATATATCGTCGCCAAATGTACAAATTACGTTTCTAGTGTAGTATATTCTATTATTACATGGCGTTTTCACATTCGCCGAAATGCTTGCTTGTGATTGGTCAATAGCGCTCGTCAGAGGTCCGATATTACTCGATAACGGACCTCTGTGGAACAATAATGACCGTTGTGCGCAGCTGTTCGCAATCAAGGCCACTGACACACTCCATCAGTGCAGCCAATCAGACACACCTGCTGGCTGCACTGACAGCGGAGTGTCTGTGACGATGACAGCGGAGCCAGAACAGAACTGCGTCTGCATTTGATCTGGTCTTGTCGATGTAAAATGAATTAGGTATATTGTTAGTAAGTTAGCCATGTAATAAGCGGGATAATGTATAGCTATACTCGATCATTGTTGCAAAATAATTGACCTTCACTGACGTTTAAAACACCTCGGCGCCGCGCCTCTGTATTTTAAACTCTGTGTCGGTCAATTATTTTGCGACAATGACCTCGTATCCCTTACTTAATTGAATTAATCTCACTTTTTCATTCTCAGTCATTTCCTCAGGGTTAGAGTGCCTTCCACCTTTCTGCCACATTGATTGATTGATTTATTCATCTTTATTCATCTCAAACACAACACGCAACACATCACAGTAAAGACAAAATGTAAACATAAACAAATGAGTCCGTCTTCATCCGTAGAAAAACAAACCAGGATGAGATGGAGAAGAGGCAGAAGGAAACACAGCTTATCTAGTCCTGCTCCTTTCTTACAATGTCATAACATTTCAAATACAACTATCTTACTACCTAAAATGGAGAAACAATTATGATAATGAAATAAGGTTAATAAGATAAGACAAGCATTTTTAGTTTTGAAGAAATCAAAACATTCCCTGAGAGCAACTGTTCTTAATTTGAACCAGGTCTGTTCATTCTCATTTTGTTATCTATTAAGATTGGGGAGGTTTAACCCCCCTCTTTATTGGTATTTATTTATTTTTATTCTGTGTGATTTACCTGCCCATATAAATGATAGAACCTTGGAGTCTATCTCTTTATACATTTGGTGGTGATAAGGGGATATTTAAAAACGTAAATATTAACTTAGGGAGCCGTATTGTTCTAAACATGTTCATTGTTCCAGTAAGATAATTAGCAATTAATTACATTTCATTAAATATCTTTCCTTTTTTCAGTGAAACCAGATCTTCATAGATTTGTTTCTTATCTCAGCTTAGTTTACATCCTAAATTCGGATTACTTCTAGTCTGCCATTTGAAACCCTCTGCATATTTTGGGATACCTTTATAATTAATATGAATTGGCATTCATTCGGTCTTGATTGTATTTACTTTAAAGCCTGATAAGTTAGAATATAGTCCTGTGGTGATTTTAAAAGAGTACAGTAACATGTTATCTGCAAATACATTTAATCCCTTAATTGAATTCCCTATAGTGATCCTTTAAATGTTCTCATCTTCTCTAATTCCTTAGCTAATGGTTCTAGAACTATTGCAGATAGTTGAGGTGACGGGGCACAGCCTCCAGCTGCTAAGTACATTGGTTGCTTGTCTTTACATATTGCATCATGTTTATAAACTGACCCATTTCTTTCCAGAGATTATAATACAATTCAGATGGGAAACCATCCATTCCAGATGATTTATGCAGTGTAAGATATAAGTATGTTATATGTATGTGAAGTTGTGAGAGAGTGATGTAGATAGATAGGAGAGTGCTGTAGATAGATAGGTGAGAGTGATGTAGACAGATAGGGGAGAGTGATGTAGATAGATAGGAGAGAGTGATGTAGACAGATAGGGGAGAGTGATGTAGACAGATAGGGGAGAGTGATGTAGATAGATAGGAGAGAGTGATGTAGACAGATAGGGGAGAGTGATGTATAGACAGATAGGGGAGAGTGATGTAGACAGATAGGGGAGAGTGATGTAGGTAGATAGAGTGATGTAGACAGATAGGGGAGAGTGATGTAGACAGATAGGGGAGAGTGATGTAGACAGATAGGGGAGAGTGATGTAGATAGATAGGAGAGAGTGATGTAGACAGATAGGGGAGAGTGATGTAGACAGATAGGGGAGAGTGATGTAGATCGATAGGAGAGAGTGATGTAGATAGATAGAGGAGAGTGATGTAGATAGATAGAGGAGAGTGATGTAGACAGATAGGGGAGAGTGATGTAGACAGATAGGGGAGAGTGATGTAGACAGATAGGGGAGAGTGATGTAGATAGATAGAGAGTGATGTAGATAGATAGGAGAGTGATGTAGATAGACAGGGGAGAGTGATGTAGACAGGTAGGGGAGAGTGATGTAGACAGATAGGGGAGAGTGATGTAGATCGATAGGAGAGAGTGATGTAGACAGATAGGGGAGAGTGATGTAGACAGATAGGGGAGAGTGATGTAGACAGATAGGGGAGAGTGATGTAGATGGATAGAGTGATGTTGACAGATAGGGGAGAGTGATGTAGACCGATAGGGGAGAGTGATGTAGACAGATAGGGGAGAGTGATGTAGACAGATAGGGGAGAGTGATGTAGACAGATAGGGGAGAGTGATGTAGACAGATAGGGGAGAGTGATGTAGACAGATAGGGGAGAGTGATGTAGACAGATATAGGAGAGTGATGTAGACAGATAGGGGAGAGTGATGTAGACAGATAGGGGAGAGTGATGTAGACAGATAGGGGAGAGTGATGTAGACAGATAGGGGAGAGTGTTGTAGACAGATAGGGGAGAGTGATGTAGATAGATAGAGGAGAGTGATGTAGACAGATAGGGGAGAGTGATGAAGACAGATAGGGGAGAGTGATGTAGATAGATAGAGGAGAGTGATATAGACAGATAGGGGAGAGTGATGTAGATAGATAGAGGAGAGTGATATAGACAGATAGGGGAGAGTGATGTAGATAGATAGAGGAGAGTGATATAGACAGATAGGGGAGAGTGATGTAGACAGATAGGGGAGAGTGATGTAGACAGATATAGGAGAGTGATGTAGACAGATAGGGGAGAGTGATGTAGACAGATAGGGGAGAGTGATGTAGACAGATAGGGGAGAGTGATCTAGACAGATAGGGGAGAGTGATGTAGACAGTTGGGGGAGAGTGATGTAGACAGTTGGGGGAGAGTGATGTAGACAGATAGGGGAGAATGATGTAGACAGATAGGGGAGAGTGATGTAGACAGATAGGGGAGAGTGATGTAGATAGATAGGGGAGAGTGATGTAGATAGATAGGGGA
>NC_140173.1:41189175-41356736 GCF_963971535.1 Notolepis coatsorum | reverse complement strand
ACAATATAGAAACAGAAAGTCAATCAATAAAATTATTTAAATGAATTCATTCTTTTATTTAATTTTGTTTATTTTTTTACTTCAGACATCACTCACAAAACAGCACTATTGTAGTATTTCCAAAGAAATCCCAAACAAGAAAAACGAAGAAAGATTATACCATGGTATTATTTCAGGACAAAGGTTAGACCATGATACATGACCATGGCAGCAGAATAGTAAAGTATTTATACGATGGGCGGTACCATGGTGACATTTAAATGTCTCTTTCAACCAAGAGAAGGAAAGTATAATTTATTCTTAAAGCATGTAAAAAGGTAAGAACTAATGTAAAAGCTAGATGTGTTAAAACTTTGGGAGTTAAATTATGGAATAGCCTTAGTGATGGGTTGAAGTTGTGTACTTCTCAGGGGAGATTTAAAAAAGCCTTAATTAAATGATAAAATACAGTTTTGAGTAAAAAAAAAAATCTTTAAATTTTTTTTATCTTGCAGCATATTTTAAGTTTTTCTTTCTTATATAAAAATGTATTTCGTTTTTAAGAATTTGTAAGGGATAGGCAAAAATAAGCATGTGCTTCAGCCTATTCCTTTTTTTCGGTCGTTGATTTTGGATTTTGTGTGTGAGCTTACTTTGAATATGTACATTTGTGATAATTTTTTTTGTAAGTCCACACGGGTGTGTTTGATTTGTCTGTAAACAAGACTAAAAAATAAACTTCATTCATTCATTCAAATACATATTAATTCATTAAATATTCCTTTTCCGTACCGTTATATATCGGTATATATATATATCGTACTTGGCTTATCGCGTCCCGCTCTTAAGCCTATCGAGATACACCTCATCTCATGTACCTATTGTACTCCATCACGAATAAAAAACACGTACACCCACACCTGCCGGGTCCCGCCTCTATGGAGGCGCAGCCTATAAGACAGTAGGCATGGTCACCAATACACTCTTCCTCTATTTTCGTTTCCATCATAACGGATGCAGTGCACCTTATGTTAACTAGTTGTTATGAAAAGATTAGAGAAATTGCGTAATGTTGAAAGCTTACCGGAGGTTTGCTTACCCCTGGCATCTTCGAGGCATGTTTCAGCGACACGTCGGGCCTGTACTGATGTTTCCTCGTCTGACGGCGGCAGACCAAGGGGCAGCGTACAAGGTTTGGCTATCGAGCCGGCTTGTACAAAGGTAGGTCCTGTGTCATTAGGCATCAATGTTGGTATTGGTAATGCTGTGGAGTATGTTTCGGCGCCGGGGTGGCTTGGTGATCGTTCCACTGCAGTGGACGTTTTCCTGGCAATCCTGGAGCACGCTGCTAACGCTAATACTACTAATGCTACTACTGCTAATGCTAACGGTGACGCTGAAATGGGTCGTTGTTCTAATAATCCCCGCCGCGGGACATTGCCGCTTTTCCCTCCTCTTGCCCGCTTCATTGATGAAGGTCAGTCGGTTGTTAATGTGGGGGGTTTCGCTGAGTCCTATTTACCTTTTTTTCGGGTAAACGGGCTAACAACAGGGTGCAGGCCGGGTGTACCGTGGCTACGTAGCCAGGTAGCTTTGTTCTTCTGCCCCGGCGGGGATGAACGATGTCCCACCCGGCCGATGCTTGACAGCGAATCGGCTCGGAGGGTGGCAGTATGGACGGATGAGTGTTATACTGCTGCAGGATGGTATTTAGCGGCGGCCAGTGTTATGGCTCAGCTGGCTAGTTTCCTATCCACATTGGCGTCGGGTAGTAGGACTATGGGTCCAGCCGACATTGTAAACATGTTGCATGTTTGTGGTGTTATAGAGATTTTGACTCAGTCGCAAGCTATAACTGCGGGGAGGATTAGGATGCTATCAACGTTTGTTGTTAGGTATGTTTGGTTGGAGCAATCTCCTCTTGGGGAAGAGGATAGGTTTTCTCTCCTCACGACTCCTTTTTCCACAGAAAGTCTTTTTGGTCATTCTGTGGAGGCGCAGGCGGTTGTTGATCTGGGTCCTACACCGCCTCACGCTGTGCAGCCAGAGGTGGGAGCAAGGTCTCGTCAACGACTGTGGCGAGATCCTCGACAGGCGGCCATGTTTCCCCGCCAGTGGTGCCCTGGGTGGAGAGTCAACAGGGTTCCACAAGGCCGACAGCCTTGGCGGCCGAGGGATCGGCCATTTTGGGTGAATTTGAGTTTGGTAAAACAAGCCGTCGTCACTTTGCCGCGAGCAGCCCGCTCCCCGTTCAATCCTCTCTCTGTTACCCACGGAAGCGGGGCTCTGATCGTTCTCCTTTGGCTGCGGGCCGCGAACCTTCCTTGAAGCGCATGCTGCCCCATTCTTCACTTCTCATGGGGACAGGGGCTGACACCCAGTTGATGGCTGAGCCTGGGTCTGTCCGTGAGAATGTTCTGTCGCGTGGCTCCTGCACCACACGTTGTGTGATGGATGAGCCTGGTGTTACAGCTGCCACTAGCTATGGTGGTCAGCAGGGGGACTCGAGACCTCTTCTGTTGAATGTACAGCAAGGGTTACCCCGGCCTCGCCTTCGCCAGGCGGGGTATCGCGCTGATGCATCCCACTCCCGTTACAGCGGCAGTGGTCTGCAAAGAAGAGGCAAGCATGATTTGGGTGGTAGCAATATCACTGCAGGGCTTCGGCGTGTAGGAGCCCATGGGGTCCTCATGCCTTGCGTGTCTAGCTGCGGAACAACTCCTCAGCAGGCGCTAGAGGGGTGTTCAGGGGGGGGGTGTGTGTCAACCGGTTTGATGACAGCTTCTCCCGTATCAAACCGGCCCTTTCTGTCGGGGTCCCCCCTTGGGTGCGTTGCACAGCGGGAGGGACCGGGCCAACTATCTACTGTTCCTTGCGGCCCAGCGTCAGTTGACGGCGGGTGCGCTGTGGGAGTATTTTCACATATGGCGACAAGAATGCCGTTTGGTGGGGTGGATAGAGAGAATGTTGAGGGAGGGGCTTGTTTTGCAGTTCGCACAACCCCACCCTACGTTCTCAGGTTTGGTGCCGACCCTATTGTCAGGGTCAGACGCAGTGACAACCCTGGCCGACGAGATCCAATCTCTGTTGGCGAAGCAGGCTGTCGTCGTGGTTCCGAGAAAGGACGCGATGTCAGGCGTCTACTCCCGTTATCTTCTGGTACCCAAGAAAACAGGGGGGGTCAGACCTATACTGGATCTGTCCGCGTTCAATCGGTTGATTGTAGCGAGACCGTTCAGAATGTTGACCGTCAAACTCCTTCTGCTTGCTGTCAGAAGGGGAGACTGGTTCACCTACATAGACCTGAAGGATGCATATTTTCACATCCCGTTTTTCCCTCCTCACAGGAAGTTCCTACGGTTCCTGTTTCAGGGCGTAGCGTACGAGTACCAGAGGTTGCCGTTCGGCTATTCTCTGGCTCCCCGCACATTCACCAAGTGCGTGGCGACTGCGCTGGAGCCTTTACATCGTCGGGGGATACGAGTTCTATTCTATCTCGACGACATTCTACTCCTCAGTCGTTCGGAGGAGGTTGCCAGGTCTCATACCAGGCTGGTGGTGGAATTCCTCACCAGGCTGGGTTTTGCTGTGAATTGGAAGAAGAGTACGCCTCTTCCCAGTCAACAGGTGGAGTACTTGGGCTTGAAGTTGAGGTCGAGGCCCATGATTGTAACCCTCTCGGAGCAGCGCCGGGTGTCTATCCTTCGCACGCTCGGGGGTTTCCGTCTGGGAGGGACGGTCACGGCGCTGCAAGTGATGCGTCTGCTCGGCATGATGGCATCTGCTCACACGGTGGTTCCTCTTGGCCTCCTCTTCATGAGGAGGATACAGAGGTGGTTTTTCTCTATGAGAATAGATCCGGTGAGGGACAAATGGAAACGGTTGACGGTTCCTTTGTCGATATGGGGAGATCTCGCCCACTGGAGGAGGCTGGGTATCCTCACCATTGGGGTCCCCATGGGCAGCAGGCGCTCACACGTCACGGTCTTCACCGACGCCTCTCTCACGGGTTGGGGAGGGACGTGTCGGACCCACGCAGTGGGGGGCAGCTGGACGGAGGTTCATGCTGGCCCATCTACCCCGCACATCAATGTGTTGGAATTGAAGGCGGTCCTCCTGGTCCTCAAACGGTTTGACCACCTGGTGGTAGGCGAGCACGTTTTGGTCAGGACAGACAGTATGACGGCAGCGGCGTATATCAACAGGCAGGGTGGGACTCATTCCATCCGCCTGCTCCGGGCGGCGGTCGAACTTTGGCTATGGGCATCCCGCAGGCTGCGCAGTCTGAGTGCGCTCCACATTCCTGGTACAGAGAATATGGGCGCGGATATGATGTCTCGGGCGGTCCTCGTTACGACGAGTGGGAACTCCGCCCCGACATAGTCAGACAGATCTGGGATCGGTTCGGGGAGGCCTCGGTAGATCTGTTTGCGTGCCGACGCTCTCACAAGTGCCCCTTGTGGTTCTCGGTCAGTCGAGCAGATCATCCCCCCTTGGGGGTGGATGCCTTCTCGACCTTTCCATGGCCGCCCGGTCTTCTGTACGCCTTTCCTCCTGTACAGCTGTTGGGTCAGCTGTTGGAGCGGATACGGAGGGAGCGCAGGACGGTGATCCTGGTCACGCCGGACCGGGGCACGGCAGTGTGGTTCCCGGTCTTGATCCAGCTTCTGGTCGCTCCTCCTTGGGTCATTCCTTGGTCGGCGACGGCCCTCTCACAGCACAACGGGTCACTGTTCCAGTACCCGATGTTGGGCCAACGACTGTTGGTGTGGCTGGTGGGAGGGTGAGTCTGGAGAGGATGGACCTTTCTGTGGTTGATACCATCCGGAATGCACATGCTCCCTCCACTGTCGCGCTTTACGCGGGCAGATGGCGTATGTTCCAAGAGTGGTGTAAGGCGGGGGGCTGGGACCCAGTCTCCTGCCCCCTGGATGCTGTCCTGCGTTATCTCCAGTCTCTCCTTGGTAGACTGTCGGCTTCGACGGTGAGGGTATATGCGGCGGCTATATCCTCCTATCATGAGGGGTTTGAGGGGAATGTCTTGTTCAGCCACCCTCTTGTGAAGCGTTTCCTGCTTGGCACTCGACACGTTAAGCCGGTGCAACGCTCCTTGGCTCCGACTTGGGATCTTCAATTGGTCCTCGGTCGGTTGTCCTTGGCCCCGTTTGAGCCGCTCGAGCAGGCGCCGTTGGGACAGCTGTCTTTCAAGACCGCGTTCCTGCTGGCTGTCACCTCAGCTAAACGCGTGAGTGAGCTCTGTGCTCTTTCGGTACGTCCAGAGTGCCTGTCTTTTCGGGCCGATTGCGGTGCCACTCTGCGACCTAATCCTGCTTTCATGCCTAAGAATATCCGGAGTTCCTTCCGCTCCCGGGATATTGTGGTTCAGGCGTTTCGTCCTCCTCCTCACACTGGTGAGTTGGATGCGGGCCTTCACCTGTCATGTCCGGTCCGTGCTTTGGGAATTTACCTCAGCCGTACTCAGGACCTCAGGGTTACCGATCAGCTTTTTGTCTGTCACGGTGGTTCTCGTGCCGGTAAGGCACTGTCGAAACGGCGCCTGTCCCATTGGTTGTGCGAGGGCATTGCCCTCTGCTACACGTTGGCTGGGCAGGATCCCCCTGGGGGCATCAGGGCGCACTCCACTCGTGGTGTGGCTGCCTCTGCCGCTCTCCTGGGTGGGGCCTCGGTGGAGGACATCTGTGCTGCAGCTTCATGTTCCTCCCCGGGCCCCTTTGTAAGGTTTTACCTCATGGACATTACCGGGGGTTCTGTCTCCCAGGCGGTTCTGGGGTCTGTGGCCTTTCCTGCTTCCCGTCCTTTGGTAGGGTAGCAGGAGTGTGTGGGTATGGGCCACAGTGTGTAGGTCACACGTGGTTCCGCCTGTGCTGTGTGTTCAAGGGGTTCTTGTTCCCTCTTGCTCGCACTCAGGTGGAGTTGACTGCGCCCCCCCTTCAATAGGAAGGATGGGGTGACTGGGCTCCCCGAACCCCTTGATGTGGGCTTACGGGTCCTCAGGGGGTGCATCTGTCGGGCCTTGCGTCCGCTCTAACCCATATCTCGATAGGCTTAAGAGCGGGACGCGATAAGCCAAGTACGATATATAACGGTAGGTTATGTATATAACCTAGTTATACGAGTACTGGCTGAGCGTCCCGCTCTTAAGCGGCCCTGAGTCCCCTTGAGGGGTCTTTTACTGGAAACGGGATTTTAGCGAGGAAGAGTGTATTGGTGACCATGCCTACTGTCTTATAGGCTGCGCCTCCATAGAGGCGGGACCCGGCAGGTGTGGGTGTACGTGTTTTTTATTCGTGATGGAGTACAATAGGTACATGAGATGAGGTGTATCTCGATAGGCTTAAGAGCGGGACGCTCAGCCAGTACTCATATAACTAGTTTATATACATAACCTACCGTTTCAGTGTGTACCGTACCGGACCGAACGGCTGTGTAGTGTACCGAACAAATACAACGGTATGTTAACCAACGCCCACCGGGGGCTGTTTTTTTCACAATATAATATAATTATTATTATAATTTTATTTTTTACAAGTCGATTATTAATTTCAATATAGAATATTCGTTGACAGCCCTACAAGTACAATTAGTTACTGCACACTACATCACCCCTGAGTGGAACATGGAAAGACAAACTTTCCCCCACTGTACCGAAAACCCGTACCGAACCTTGACTTCAAAACCGAGGTACGTACCGAACCGTGTTTTTTGTGTACCGTTACACCCCTATTATCCCATCCTATATATTTACACATGCCAGCAATATACCCTCTGTATTTAACACATGCTATATATAAACATACCAGCAATATATCCTCTGTATTATCCCATCCTATATATATAAACATACCAGCAATATATATCCTCTGTATTTAACACATCCTATATATTTACACATACCAGCAATATATCCTCTGTATTTAACCATCCTATATACAGTATGTTCACACACCAGCAATATATCCTCTGTATTTAACCATCGTATCAGTGTCGGCGCCATGGGGGGTCATTCGCGGGCCATGCCCCCCCAGATGGCGCACTGTGCCCCTCCAAACGTCATGGGCAATTGTTATAAAAAAATTAAATAATTAAACATACATTTTTTTTTATTATAGTAAAAGTCAGATGTTTTCCTTTATAAATAGGCTATTTAGCCTATTATTAAACGAAATTAAACAAAAAAAGTCTTAAAAGAAGTGTATGTTTGAGCGCACGCTGATTGGTGTGTGTGTTTGAATTTGTTATTGCGTAATTGGTCACGTTGAGTTGATGGGTAGGGTAGTCAGAGCGTGACTGCGTGACTTGAGTGAGCGTGAAAAGTACAATAGAGTCAGTGGGTAAAATATAACACTTGGAGACGGACATAAAATGGATATATACGAAAATGGTTGCATGCCATGCATGGTGGGGCAGGGGGGGCACCTAAGGCTTCTTCACGGCCTCCTCCCTGGTGACGGTCCTCCAACATCTAACGTTGAAGATCTTTCGGTAAGTGAGGCGTCATGAAGACGAAGTCTGCCAAGAAGCGCCCGGTGCTGCCGCTGCAGCTGCATCTGTCACAGCAGAAGCTAGCGTGGTCTATAATCATAATATGTCATCATAATAATAATAATGGATAATATAATGGATCGCCTATAATTGAGGCAGAGTTTGAAGTTGCAAAAGACCTCACGCGAAAGTGGGACACCGTCCTGAGGAGATTCAGTGCCACGACTCGCCGCCTCCAAC
Source organism: Notolepis coatsorum (assembly GCF_963971535.1). Classification (NCBI taxonomy): domain Eukaryota; kingdom Metazoa; phylum Chordata; class Actinopteri; order Aulopiformes; family Paralepididae; genus Notolepis; species Notolepis coatsorum. The sequence goes on along the minus strand of NC_140173.1, from coordinate 41,349,014 downwards.
TCTTCTAATGGGTAAGTCATACAGTACGACTCATACTGTTTAATTTAAGCCGCCTTGCCCCTTGTTATTATTAATAATACTTTCACTTGTTAATGAATTTAAGCCCAGCCTCGGGCTATTTCATACTGTTTAATTTGTGTGTGTGAGACGTGAGTGTGTTTGTGACGTCACGTGAGAGAGAGAAAGAGAGAGAGAGACATGTCTTATCTCTTATGCGCACTCATGTTTTGAAACGTGTGTTGGTTCGCGGGAAATTCGTTTTCTGACGCCTATATTTTATTTATGTATGCCCCCCCGCTGGTACAATATGCCCTCCCATTAAGTTGGTCCTAGCGCCGACTCTGCATCGTATATACAGTATGTTCACACACCAGCAATATATCCTCTGTATTTAACCATCCTATATACAGTATGTTCACACACCAGCAATATATCTCTGTATTTAACCATCCTATATACAGTATGTTCACACACCAGCAATATATCCTCTGTATTTAACCATCCTATATACAGTATGTTCACACACACCAGCAATATATCCTCTGTATTTAACCATCCTATATACAGTATGTTCACACACACCAGCAATATATCCTCTGTATTTAACCATCCTATATACAGTATGTTCACACACACCAGCAATATATCCTCTGTATTTAACCATCCTATATAGTAGCAGTGGGTAGTCACAGTCCAGCACCCAGAACCAACTCCAGTTGTAATGCCAGTACCTTGGTCAAGGACAACGGCAGGAGTCCGTATCTACCTGGATGTACCTGGAGGTGACCCACACACACAGGAAGAATCATGCAAACTCCACACAGGGGTTCGAACCCACGGCCTCCTCGCTGTGAGGCAGCAGCGCTAACCGTCGTAGCTCAATGATATAACAAGATGTTCTTTTTTTACTTTTATGTTTCAGTCATCGTCAATGTGTGACGATGTACGTTCTAATTATTATAATTTTTTTATTATATCTTTTTTTACTTTATCTTTTTCCCCCTTTCTTTTTCCGTTTTTGTCCCATCCCAATGTAATTCCCAATCCCCTACCTTGTCGTTGCCTGCTCTGCCCCCTACCGTCGGTCTGGGAGGGCGGAGACTATCACATGCTTCCTCCGACACATGTGTAGCCAGCCCACCGCTTCTTTTCACCTGGCAGCGCGGACTCTCACTGGTAGAGTGTAACGTGTGGAAGGTCACACTACCTCTCCCATAACCTTCCCTTGCTGTGCAGGCGCCCTGACCGATCTGTAGGAGTCGCTGTTTACAACGACCAGGACCCACCCTCGCCGGGTTTCCCACCCGCTAACACTGCCAATTGTGTTAGTATGGATGGTCGGCCAACCCGGAAGCACCACAGCTGGATTCGATCCCACTGTCTCTGTGGTGGTGGGCAGACGCTTAGACCGCTGCACCACCCAACCGCGCCTAATTCTGGTTCTTACTAAAAGGTTGCATTTTAAAACACCAATATTCCAGATGGTCTGGTCTGCATGATAACATGTTACAGTTCAGATGGTCTGGTCTGCATGATAACATGTCACAGTTCAGATGGTCTGGTCTGCATGATGACGTGTTACAGTTCAGATGGTCTGGTCTGCATGATGACGTGTTACAGTTCAGATGGTCTGGTCTGCATGATAACATGTTCAGATGGTCTGGTCTGCATGATAACATGTTACAGTTCAGATGGTCTGGTCTGCATGATGACGTGTTACAGTTCAGATGGTCTGGTCTGCATGATAACATGTTCAGATGGTCTGGTCTGCATGATAACATGTTACAGTTCAGATGGTTTGGTCTGCATGATAACATGTTACAGTTCAGATGGTCTGGTCTGCATGATAACATGTTACAGTTCAGATGGTCTGGTCTGCATGATAACATGTTACAGTTCAGATGGTCTGGTCTGCATGCTAACATGTTACAGTTCAGATGGTCTGGTCTGCATGATAACATGTTACAGTTCAGATGGTCTGGTCTGCATGCTAACATGTTACAGTTCAGATGGTCTGGTCTGCATGCTAACATGTTACAGTTCAGATGGTCTGGTCTGCATGATAACATGTTACAGTTCAGATGGTCTGGTCTGCATGATAACATGTTACAGTTCAGATGGTCTGGTCTGCATGATAACATGTTACAGTTCAGATGGTCTGGTCTGCATGATAACATGTTACAGTTCAGAATGTCTGGTCTGCATGATAACATGTTACAGTTCAGATGGTCTGGTCTGCATGATAACATGTTACAGTTCAGATGGTCTGGTCTGCATGATAACGTGTCATGGTTCCTCACAGCTCTGCTGGACCCACAACAGTATTGGGATTTTAAAACAATCAAGCCATAATAATTTATGTAAAAATACTTAACAGATCTTCACTTCATCTCAATTACAAACAATATAATCGGCATATAAGATTCATATTTGCCATTTATTTAGCAATAACAGTGATATAATCTTTTTTTTATAAAATGTGAAAGAAAATCTATTATAATCAAGACATTAATGAATAAATCATGTTAATCTTGAAGAATATAAATGAAACAAGGTGGAGGCAGAACATAATTTTATTTCTAATACAATTATTTAGGAGGAAAACATGTTCTTCTCTCCTCAGCTTTCTAAAGCTGTTGACCTCTGACCTCTCTCTTGAGACTGCCCACACACCACTCTATCTTCTCTCCCTCCCTCCTTACCTCACTTCTTTCCTCCACCCCCCTTTCTCTCTCTTTCTTTTTCTCTCTCTATCTGTCCCTTTCATTCCTCTCTCTCTCTCTCTCTCTCTCTCTGTCTTTCTTCCTCAGATGTGTCTCCTCCTGAGCGACTCCCACCTATCTTCAAAATATAAGTTAACTCTAATAATAATAAAAATAACATCATTTTATATAGCGCCTTTCAAAAAACCTAAGATTCGCCTCTCTCTCTCTCTCTCTCTCTCTCTCTCTCTCTCTCTCTCTCTCTCTCTCTCTCTCTCTCTCTCTCTCTCTCTCTCTCTCTCTCTCTCTATAGTAGCATGCTTGACCTGGAAGCTCTGTGAGTCCGGTTGTGTGTCTGTGTCGCCGGGCAGACCTCGCAGCAGGGCTATTTAGTCACATTTCAAAGTAGCTCTGGCTGAGGAACACACTCATTATACACAACTCTACCTCCACCCCCTCTCTCTCTCTCTCCCTCCTCTCTCTCTCTCTCTCTCTCTCTCTCTCTCTCTCTCTCTCTCTCTCTCTCTCTCTCTCTATGCGCCTACTGTCTTCTCCAGAGTCAGACAAGAAGATAGACACCAATTTCCTTTCCTCTCTGTGTTCAGTTGAAAGCTAGCCTAGCTTAGCACAAATTAATGTTAATGGATACGGACCGCTAGCTCCTGGAGAGGTGTGTTTGGCCGACAGCTAGGCTAGCTTTACACTGAACGCACAGAGAGGAAACCAGGGGCGTATCTAGACCCAGCACTTCAGTAGGGCACAGGAGGGCACCAAAAACTATGAAGCGGGAGTGCGCAGCGCTACCGGGAAAAAAATGTGGCCGGTTTTGGCCGGTTTGTGGGCAAAAATGGGTGGATTTTGTAACTATTTTTTTTTAACTTTATTTCGGTTTTAGGGTTAGGTTAGGGTTATGTTATTTAATTATTTTGGGGAGCCAGCCCCCCAAACTCCTGAAATGCATAGAAATCAATGAAATAAATAAAACAATCTGACATTTATATTAAAAAGAGCTAGCCACCCAAACCCCTAAAATACATAGAAATCTATGCATTTTGGAACAGTTACTATATAGTTTTTTATCAACTTTTTCTGACATTTTCTATATTTTTCTCCCATCCCAATTTCGTATCATCCAATTCAACCCTCCCCTGTCACGAACGCTGTTTCTTGCCTCCCACAAGCCGGCTGCAATGTGGACTAAGTCATACATAGCACAAGTCCCCCCTGGTACTTGAGGTAACAGCAGGCGCATCTTTTCACCTGCGCAGCTCGATCTCCCAGTGGCGAGGAGTAACGCGTGGGAGGCTCACGCTGCCCCCGACACTTCCTGATTCCACTGCGCAGGCGCACCAACCGACCTGTAGGAGTCGCTGTCCACAACGCCCGATCCCCACCCATCAGTTTCCCACCTCCTAATACGGCCAATGTGTATTAGTACGGACGACCAGCTAAACTGAAAGCAAATGTGGAGCGTCTCCAGATTTTGTGGTGAGCGCCTTGCCCACTACGCCACGTAGCCGCCCTAGCATTTAGTCATACTTAAAGTTTAAAGTGCTTTACTTGCATTGAACATTGAACATTGAGGAGACATCATTAGAAAGCACAATGTATGTTTCCATAGTTACGCAGATGACACACAATTGTACATCTCTGCTGAACCAAATGATCACACAGCTATAAACTCCATTTCCGCCTGTCTCTTAGCAATAAACAAATGGATGACGAACAACTTCCTAAAATTAAATGAGGGCCGACAGGGGAACAAGATGGCTGCCTGAGCTGAGAGCTCCGCATTTCCTCGACATTAATTACATTTTTTACCTCCACTCTGTAAATAATTTAACTACTCCTTTATCCCAACTTGGAGTCAAAAGTGCAGACAACAAGATGTCATTAGATCGTGGTGGTCGTGGTGGCACTGGTCGAACGACACGCAAAGGCAAACAATTCGGCGAGGACCAAACACAAGAAACCGAAACAGATGAACCTGAACAAACATTACAGGCAATTATGTCAGATTTAAAACACCAACATACTGTGGTAGTAGAAAGACTGGATGGCATCGACACACGCTTGGGAGATATGACCACCGAAGTATCGGCAATCAAAGTCACGCTAAAAAAACCCAACAAAGCACTGGAGACACAGAAGCTACGCCTGGATGAAGTAGAAACCCGGGTCTCAACAGCTGAAGACACTCTGACAACCAACAAGAAGACAGCAGACAGTGCAAATAAGAAAATACAAGCGTTGGAAATAAAAGTGGACATACTAGAAAACAAAGAACGGATGAAGAGCTTGGTTCTATTGGGTCTCCCAGAAAAATCTGAATATGGACAAGAACTTATTGACTATATTGAACAGAAGTTACCACATTGGCTCAAAATCCCCGGCAAACAATTCGACATAGAACAAGTCATGCGCTCCGGCCGAACCCCACCTGAGCCAGGAAAACCACCAAGACCAACACTGATTCGTCTCCTACGGTTCAGAGATGCGAAACTAATACTACAAACTGCAAAGATGCAAGAAAAGGGAATCAAACTCACCATTCGTCAGGATCTGCCAAGGGAAGTACGGATCAAACGCAGAGAATTCGACGAGGTGATCAAAGTACTCATCCAGAGGAATATCTTCAGAGGATTTGCATATCCAAATCGACTGCGTGTCCTTCACGACGACAGCATCGTCCTCTTCAACAACCCAACAGCGGTGAAGGAGTTTCTCGAGACAATCGAACTGTCGCCGTAAGTTTCGCATTGGCTCTGCATTCTGCCACCAAGAGTGGAGGTAAGACGTTGTTAGGTCCCCTCCTCATGAAAATCGTGTAGTAGAAATATCCATCTATGAAAAGCGTGTGTGTGTTGATGGTTTAGTCTTGTATATATCTTTCTGCACACATTTGCGCTCATACTTCCTGCAACAAAGAGTGACGTCACGCGGACTGTACCATTTGAAAGGGGTTTACCCCACGATAAGACGTCAACACTTGTAAGCTATAATACTATTGCAATGACTGCTTCTTTCAATTCTACACAATTAAGCATGGATGAAATTGAAGAACTATTTTTATGATGGAAGTGGGGGGGGGGGGGGGGGGGGGGTGGAGGTTAAAATAAATGAGGGTAGGAGCTCCGGGCACCACACCATTTATGAAAACGTTAGTATTCTTTAGTTTTTATTTCTCTACTGTTTTCTTTCTCTGGCCTACTAAAAGTGAAGCCAACACAATGTTGTGGGTCTGGGAACCACAACAAGGGTGGATAATTGTATGTTATTGTCTTTTTCTTTATTGTTTGTTATTTTCTTTTCTAAATATCTCAATGCATATAGTGACAATATATGCTTTAGAACAACTTGACATACTCATAAGTAATACTAATAAGATTTTGCAACCATTATGTCGGATTTGATAATAAACTCATGGAATGTCAAAGGCTTGGGTAATCCCATTATAAGGGCAAAAAAAGTATCTGTTCTAAAAATAAGATGGTACATATAGCCTTCCTGCAAGAAACATTCTTATCAGAAATTGAACATTTAAAGCTACAAAAGGATTGGGTGGGACAAGTGTATTTTTCTTCATACAAAAGTCACAGTAGGGGAACTGCTATTCTAATCAATAGAAACATGCCATTTAAATTAGAGAAAAAAATCACTGACCCAAATGGGCGATATGTTTTGATTTCAGGTTCTATTAATGGAATATCTACCACTTTCCTTAATATCTACGCTCCTAACACAGATGACCCTGCATTCATGTCAGATATGGTATTGCTTTTCAACGAAAACTGCAAAGGATTTGGGGTCATAGGCGGATACTTTAACTGTGCACTGAATCAGAAGATGGACAAGACCGTCCATCTTCAGTCTAAAAGTCTAAAAGTCTAAAAGTAACAAACCAAAGTCCATAAAAGTACTCAAAGGTTTATGCAAAGAAAGTGGCCTAGTTGATGTGTGGCGGGAACTAAATCGAAGCCCTCCATAAAGTTGCAGCAACAGAAGACAACTGGAAACATTTAGTAACTGCCAGAGCCAAATTAAATATCAAGACTACAAATATAATTATGCAACAAATGAATCAGGTTAGACAAAAACACTATGAATTTGGCAACAAACCCAGTAAACTATTAGCCCATCAACTAAAAAAAGAACAAGCCGAAAGGACTATAAAAGCAATTCGGTTCAAGGGCAACATCACACATCATCCAAAAGAAATCAATCAGGCATTCCAGGAGTATTACAATATACTATACAAATCTCAAAGTAATTACACACAGGAGGAACTGGATAGATTCTTAGAAGGTATCAAAATGCCAAAGCTCTCAGAATCAGATCAAGAGAGTCTTAATGCACCCTTTACCGAACAAGAAATACTAGCAACAATTAATTCAATGCCTATAGACAAAAGTCCAGGACCAGATGGCTTCCCGGCACAGCTATATAAGGAGTACTGGAATGACTTGAAACCCATTTTTATGGGAATGATTAACAACTTTGGACGCAACAAGGCACTTCCTCAAACAATGAGCTTGGCAAACATCACAGTACTGCATAAAAGTGGTAAGGATCCATTAGACTGTTCATCATACAGACCTATAAGTCTTTTAGATCATGATTATAAGACTATCACCAAAGCATTAGCGAAAAGACTTGAAACCATCACGCTGAAATTGGTAAACCCAGATCAGGCTGGATTTGTTAAGGGAAGATATGCTACCGATAACATCAGAAGGTTATTAAATATAACCAATTATTTGAATCTAAAACAGAGGCCCTCTCTACTCCTATCTCTGGATGCAGAGAAGGCTTTTGACAGAGTCGAGTGGAACTTTCTTTTTAACGTGTTGCAAAAACGTAATATAGGGTCACATTTTATCCAGTGGATTAAAGCAATTTATCAAACTCCAAAAGCAGCAGTTATTACTAATGGCAATACATCTGATCCGTTTCTCTTAATGAGAGGAACAAGACAGGGGTGCCCAATGTCAAGCTCATTATTCGCAATAATAATAGAAATTTTGGAGCAACCAGAAAAATCCTTATTACATCTGTATAACACAATCGAACAATTTGGAAAGTACTCAGGATACAAGATAAATTATAATAAATCTAATGCATGTCTCCTACATATGAAACCAACAAAAGAAATGCAGAAATCCTACCCATTTCGATGGTCACCAGGAGGCTTCAAATACTTGGGAGTACACTTTACACCGCAATTAAATGATTTATTTGAAAGAAATTACACTCCTCTTACAATTGAAATTAACACAGATCTAGGTAGATGGGACAAACTACCCCTATCCCTTCTAGGAAGGATAAACGTCATCAGGATGAATATCCTTCCGAGATTGAACTTTCTCTTTCAAAATGTACCCTGCTACCTATCTATAACATATTTTAACATATTGAATAAACGTATCTCAAAATGTATTTGGTCCAATAAAAAACCAAGGATTAAATTACTGACTCTTATGAAACCTGAGTCCATGGGTGGTCTAGGTCTTCCCAATCTCCAACACTACTACTGGTCAGCCCAACTTCGAACTATAGTATCATGGTCATTGGGAGGACCAGACTCACACTGGATACAGATAGAAGCGGGACAGGTTGATCCTTTACCTCTAAACTCTCTTTTTTTAATAAAGAATTTTGACAAAATAGAAAATATAAAGCAATATTTCACGGTTGTGAATACCCTATCTGCATGGAAAGATTGCTCGAAAAAGTTTGGCATAACTAAATGCATCTCTGTTTATTCACCTATTCATCAAAACCCTGACCTAAAAAAATATTTTCATTCAACTGATATAAACAAGTGGAGACACTTGGGGGTAACTCAACTTAAAGACCTTTTTCATAAAAACTGGAAATTAAAAGCATTTCAGGAACTAAGAGAAGAATACAACATTCCTAACTCAGACTTCTGAAAATATATGCAAATTCAAAGCACTTTAAGTTCACTTACTAAAGAAAACAAGTTAAGCTTTGAAATGACAGAATTGGAAGAAAAACTAACTACCTCATCCACAATTAAAGGTAAAATCAGTGAACTATATGAAATTCTAACTAATGAATGCCAAACAGTCTTCCTAGCTCTATTAAGATGCTGGGAGACGGACCTGGCAACGAAATTTGAAGAAAACAATTGGCAAGATATCTGTGATCGAACTTTCTTTCCCTTTACAAGCAATAAGATCAAAGAAAGTAATTTCAAATTTATTCATAAATTCTACCTTACTCCTGTAAAAATGCACAAAATTTCTAAAGAAAACTCACCAAATTGCCCAAGATGTAAAATTAAAGAAGGAACATTTCTGCATATGTTCTGGCAATGTAGCAAATTGAAGCATTTCTGGAACAAGATCCACTTATTTACTAAATCTGTCATGGAGTTGGAATTTGAGTTATCACCATGTGTCTATCTATTAAATAATATAACAAACTGCCACTTAGACCAAAAGAAATGCAGACTGTTGGTATACATAACATATTTTGCAAAGAAATGTATACTTCTTCTATGGAAAAATGAAATCGCACCAACATTCAATATGTTCATAGAACAAATATCTCAGTTTCTTCCCTTAGAAAAGATAACGCTTGAAAAGCACAACCAGGGTCACTTATTTCAAGAACTTTGGAATCCACTGTATACTCAACTGGAAACTCATAATGTAGTCCTATAAATGTGTCATATCTAATATAACAGACGTGGAGTTTTAGCAGATTAGATTAGCTGATCTGTTGAGGCTCTTTGTCTGCGTATAAGTGCCTGGTTGCCTGCGCATGGCTGTCAAACCCTGCCCCCACGGGGTCGGGTCTGGGAAAGGGAGCTGAACACGCAGCGGCCCGGACCCTTCTCTGTCGGAGTAGCCATCGATAAGCGGGTGTGAGCAACTGGGTGCTATAAAATGTCACTGTTTACAATACCAACATTTGCACTTTTATTCCTTATTACTTATTTACTTATGATTTACCTACTGTCCCTTTATTTTATTTTATTTTATTTTACTTTATTTTTATTGTTATTATTTTCTTTTTTTTGTTGTCTAATTGTTTATTTGTGTGTATGTGTGCCTGTATGTGGGCAAGTGTATGTGTGTATGTGTGTGTGTGTATGCCTGTATGCGCGTGTGTGCGCGTGTATGTGTGTGTATGTCCCAGTGTGTGTGAGTGTGAGTGAGAGATGGGAGAATGGATTGAGTGGGGAGCACAAGGAAAATTGTTAAAAATTGTTCATGAGAGTGACACTGAACATTCTGTAGATCTGTCGATTGAATGTGAAACCTCATGAAAAATAAAACGATTTAAAACAATAAAAAAAAAAAAAAAAAAAATTAATTAGGGCAAAACTGAAATCCTACTAGTCGGTCCTATAACAAAAAGAGAAATGTTACAGAGCAATATGGGGCAACTTACTCCTTGGATCAAACCCGAAGTTACAAGTAAGTAACCTACACTGGCTTCTGGTAACATTTAGAATTGATTTCAAGGTCCTCCTCCTTATATACAAAGTATAAACATTGTGATCATCTACTACTGGTCTATTGAAGGTTCCAAGCCACAGTCTAAAGAAAATCAGGGATGCAGCCTTTGCTAACTATGCACCAAAGTTATGGAACACACTACCTATGGACATTAGGGAAGCTAGATCTCTTAATATTTTCAGAAATAAGCTAAAAACGTACCCCTTCACCATAGCCTTCTAATACACCCCGCTGTTGATTGTACTGTAGCACTATTTTACTCTGGCCATTCTATTGCATAATTTTACTATCTATTCTACTATTCTATTATTGCACTGTATTATTGGTGTGCAAACCAGTCAACTTACAAAAAAGAGCCTGTTGGAGGATTTCAACAAGATAAACGCAGTGCAAAATATTTCACTATAATATTTCAAAGCGAAGTAAAAAATATTATAATAATTATTTGATCATGTTTAATGATCATTTGATCATGTTAAAAAAGGGAAAATAAAAAACATTTGTTAAAAAAAAAAAAAAAAAACAAACATTTTATCAGTGGGGCACAGATGATCATCAGTAGGGCACGTGCCCTACTGATAGTGGTCTAAATACGCCGATGGAGGAAACTGGTGTCTATCTCCTTGTCTGACAATGGAGAAGATGGTAAGCACATTTCCCCATAATGTTGCTGTGTGTTCCCCCTCACACAAACTCGGAACCCATTGTTCTTCACATTCTTCCTGTCCCCCCCCCTCCCTGACTGCTCTGGAGCGGGATACAAACTGACCCCAAACTGTGAGGGCTCCAGGGCCTCCTCATGGACGCTGCCGCCGGGCAGACCAGACCGAGCGTGGCCCCCGAGCGTGGCCCCCGCGCCTGGCCCCCGAGCCTGGCCCCGCGTGTCAACCCTCATCATCTTTATCTGCAGGTCCTTCTTTCACCTTAATTAGGATGGGAGGGGTGGTGGTATGGGGGGAGGGGTTAAGGATGGGAGGGGTGGTGGTATGGGGGGAGGGGTTAAGGATGGGAGGGGTGGTGGTATGAGGGGAGGGGTTAAGGATGAGAGGGGTGGTGGTATGGGGGGGTTAATGATGGGAGGGGTGGTGGTATGGGGGGGTTTAAGGATGGGAGGGGTGGTGGTATGGGGGGGTTTAAGGATGGGATGTGTGGTGGTTTGAGGGGGGGGGTAATGATGGGAGGGGTGGTGGTATGATGGGAGGGGTTAAGGATGGGAGGGGAGGGGTGGTGGTATGAGGGGGGGGGCTAAGTATGGGAGGGGTGGTGGTATGAGGGGGGAGGGGTTAAGGATGGGAGGTGTGGTGGTATGAGGGGGGAGGGGTTAAGGATGGGAGGGGTGGATGTATGATGGGGGAGGGGTTAAGGATGGGAGGGGTGGTGGTATGAGGGGGTTAAGGACGGGAGGGGTGGTGGTATGAGGGGGGAGGGGTTAAGGATGGGAGGGGTGGATGTATGATGGGGGAGGGGTTAAGGATGGGAGGGGTGGTGGTATGGGGGGGGGTTAAGGATGGGAGGGGTGGTGGTATGAGGGGGGGCTAAGGATGGGAGGGGAGGTGTGGTGGTATGGGGGGGGGGGGGGGGTAAGGATGGGAGGGGTGGAGGTATGAGGGGGGAGGGGTTAAGGATGGGAGGAGTGGTGGTATGAGGGGGGGGGGTTAATGATGGGAGGGGAGGGGTGGTGGTATGGGGGGGGTTAAGGATGGGAGGGGTGGTGGTACGGGGGGGTTAAGGATGGGAGGGGTGGTGGTATGAGGGAGGGTTAAGGATGGGGGGGGGTTAAGGATGGGAGGAGTGGTGGTATGAGGGGGGGGGGGTTAATGATGGGAGGGGAGGGGTGGTGGTATGGGGGGGGGTCAAGGATGGGAGGGGTGATGGTATGAGGGAGGGTTAAGGATGGGAGTGGTGGTGGTATGAGGGGGGGGGGTTATGGATGGGAGGGGGTGGTGGTATGAGGGGGGGTTAAGGATGGGAGGGTGGTGGTATGGGGGGGGGGGTTAAGGATGGGAGGGGGTGGTGGTGGTATGAGGGGGGGGGGTTAAGGATGGGAGGGGGTGGTGGTATGAGGGGGGGTTAAGGTTGGGAGGGGTGGTATGAGGGGGGGGGGGGTAAGGATGGGAGGGGTGGCGGTATGGGGGGGTTAAAGATGGGAGGGGTGGTGGTATGAGGGGGGGGGGTTAAGGATGGGAGGGGTGGTGGTATGGGGGGGCAGTTAAGGATGGGAGGGGTGGTGGTATGAGGGTGGGGGTTAAGCTTAGAGCGGGATGACAGGGTCAAGGTGAGGTGTTTTGAGTCTTTTGGGGGCCTTTAGTTCAAGTTCCGGAATTCATTAGTTTGAATCTTTTGTTTGATCTGGAAGGATCGTCGAGAGCAAGAAGGATAAATACAACACATGAAGAATACAACAACGATATATAACAGAAAAGTCAATCAGAAGGTCTGTCGTATCCAAGGCAGAATTAGAGATGATCATCCACGCTTTTATTTCCACCCGTTTGGACTATTCTAATGTACTGTTTACCTGTTTAAATAAGTCTGCTTTGGACCGCGTACAAATTGTCCAAAATGCAGCTGCAAGAATTTTAACAAAAAAGTATAAGTGGTCTCATATCACACCCATTTCGGCCTACACTTGCTCCCATTATGTTTAGTTAATTTGAAGGTTCTGCTTTTTACTTGTAGAGCCCTTCATGGTCGATCACCTCTGGACACATTGCAGACATTCTTACACCTCACTCAACTAACCGGGCCCTTAGATCCTCTGACAAACCTTTACTGTCTGTCCCTATAACTCGTCTTGCAACCCGGGGTGATCGTGCCTTTCAGATAGCTGCTCCCAAACTGTGGAACGCCCTCCCTTTCTCTCTGAGATCAGTAGAAACATGCAACTCTTTCAAAAAACTGCTAAAACGCTGCTGTTCAGTCAGGCGTTTGGCTAGTGTTATCTCGGCTTTACTTTGTATTTATTCTTTGTAGTTGGTGTGTTTGATTTGTTCTATGTATTGCTGATGTTGTTTGATGTATTTTTTTTCTTTTTACTGGAAAGCACTTTGTGATCCTGTATCTTGAAAGGTGCTATATAAATAAAATGTACTTAATTACTTACTTACTTACTTGCTCCCAGAAATAGTATACATTTTTTCTTCACAATTTCCTGCAAGAAATACTGACAGCATTTGTACCAGACAAAGAATCAACAAATGTTATCTATAGCACCTTTAAAAACACCTTTTGCAAGAGGGACCACAAACGTGCTGTAATGCCCCCTCACACAATACTAATGCAGACTGTAATGCCTCCTCACACAATACTAATGCTGCTGTAATGCCCCCTCACACAATACTAATGCAGACTGTAATGCCTCCTCACACAATACTAATGCTGCTGTAATGCCCCCTCACACAATACTAATGCTGCTGTAATGCCCCCTCACACAATACTAATGCTGCTGTAATGCCCCCTCACACAATACTAGGTTAGGTTTACTTTATTTGTTCAAGGGGGACAGTGTACATTAATAAAACATTTTACAATGTAAATGCACCCAATTTTAGCCAAAAGGCTAATTTCCATTGGTAGTCCCCCTGCCAGAAGGTACAGGCTAAAATCATGTGTAAAAAAAGGGTTAGCAATAAAAACAGAATAAAATCAAGATAAATACATTAGAATAAAAACACAACAAAAGCACATAGACATAGTAGGGATACAGGTCACAATACAGTCATGGACACAAGGACAGAGCACATCATGACATATTAAGAGACCCAGACATAGACAGACGCACCATATCCATATCCACACACACATATACACATACAGACACCTCAGTGTTGACAGTTCTGGTTATCAATGAGCCATTCCCTAACCCTGCACTTAAATGAATGGTATGATGTGGACACTCTAATTGTTTGAGGAATTGAGTTCCATTGGTGGGATGCTCTGTATGAAAAGACAGCCTGGCCAAATACACTTTTTTTGAAAGGGATTGTACAGTCCCCCCTTGCCGCACCTCTAGGGTTCCTGGTTGAGGCAGACTTGAGGTTGATGAAACCGGACAAAGGAGGAGGAGCCAATCCACACTTTATTTTAAAAACTAGACAGACGTTTTGATATAGGGTCAGGTTTTCCCAACTGAGTAGATTATATATTTTTTAGAATGTGACAATGATGGTACCTGAATGGTTTCTTGTCTAGAATTTTTATTGCTTGTTTGTAAAGTGATTGAAGTGGTTTCAGAATGGTGGAATGTGAATTGGACCAGGTTATCAAACAGTATGTGATGTGGGAAAGAACCATTGAATGAAAATATAGCTTTGCTGGCTCTGTTGAAAGGAAGTTTCTTATGTACCTGAAGTTTGATAGGCTGAACTTTACCTTATTGCAAACTTTTTTTATGTGATTTTTGAAGCTAAGGTTTGGGTCTATGTGTAATCCTAAATACTTATATTCTGATACTACCTGTAATTTCTGACTAATTTCTGACTAATGCAGACTGTAATGCCCCCTCACACAATACTAATACAGACGTACTGTAATGCCCCCTCACACAATACTAATGCTGCTGTAAAGCCCCCTCTAATGCAGACTGTAATGCCCCCTCACACAATACTAATGCTGCTGTAATGCCCCCTCACACAATACTAATGCAGACGTGCTGTAATGCCCCCTCACACAATACTAATGATGCTGTAATGCCCCCTCACACAATACTAATGCTGCTGTAATGCCCCCTCACACAATACTAATGCTGCTGTAATGCCCCCTCACACAATACTAATGCAGACTGTAATGCCCCCTCACACAATACTAATGCAGCTGTAATGCCCCCTCACACAATACTAATGCAGACTGTAATGCCCCCTCACACAATACTAATGCAGACGTGCTGTAATGCCCCCTCACACAATACTAATTCAGCTGTAATGCCCCCTCACACAATACTAATGCAGACATGCTGTAATGCCCCCTCACACAATACTAATTCAGACATGCTGTAATGCCCCCTCACACAATACTAATGAAGACTGTAATGCCCCCTCACACAATACTAAAGCAGACTGTAATGCCCCCTCACACAATACTAATGCAGACTGTAATGCCCCCTCACACAATACTAATGCTGCTGTAATGCCCCCTCACACAATACTAATGCAGACTGTAATGCCCCCTCACACAATACTAATGCTGCTGTAATGCCCCCTCACACAATACTAATTCTGCTGTAATGCCCCCTCACACAATACTAATGAAGACTGTAATGCCCCCTCACACAATACTAAAGCAGACTGTAATGCCCCCTCACACAATACTAATGCAGACTGTAATGCCCCCTCACACAATACTAATGCTGCTGTAATGCCCCCTCACACAATACTAATGCAGACTGTAATGCCCCCTCACACAATACTAATTCTGCTGTAATGCCCCCTCACACAATACTAATGCTGCTGTAATGCCCCCTCACACAATACTAATGCTGCTGTAATGCCCCCTCACACAATACTAAAGCAGACTGTAATGCCCCCTCACACAATACTAATGCTGCTGTAATGCCCCCTCACACAATACTAATGCTGCTGTAATGCCCCCTCACACAATACTAATGTTGCTGTAATGCCCCCTCACACAATACTAATGCTGCTGTAATGCCCCCTCACGCAATACTAATGCAGCTGTAATGCCCCCTCACACAATACTAATGCTGCTGTAATGCCCCCTCACACAATACTAATGCTGCTGTAATGCCCCCTCACACAATACTAATGCTGCTGTAATGCCCCCTCACACAATACTAATGCAGACATGCTGTAATGCCCCTCACACAATACTAATGCAGCTGTAATGCCCCCTCACACAATACTAATGCTGCTGTAATGCCCCCCCACACAATACTAATGCTGCTGTAATGCCCCCTCACACAATACTAATGCAGACTGTAATGCCCCCTCACACAATACTAATGCAGCTGTAATGCCTCCTCACACAATACTAATGCAGACTGTAATGCCCCTCACACAATACTAATGCAGACTGTAATGCCCCCTCACACAATACTAAAGCAGACTGTAATGCCTCCTCACACAATACTAATGCAGACTGTAATGCCCCCTCACACAATACTAATGAAGACTGTAAAGCCCCCTCACACAATACTAATGCTGCTGTAATGCCCCCTCACACAATACTAATGCAGCTGTAATGCCCCCTCACACAATACTAATGCTGCTGTAATGCCTCCTCACACAATACTAATGCTGCTGTAATGCCCCTTCACATAATACCAATGCTGCTGTAATGCCTCCTCACACAATACTAATGCTGCTGTAATGCCCCTTCACACAATACTAATGCTGCTGTAATGCCCCCTCACACAATACTAATGCAGACTGTAATGCCCCCTCACACAATACTAATGCAGACTGTAATGCCCCCACACACAATACTAATGCAGACTGTAATGCCCCCTCACACAATACTAATGCAGCTGTAATGCCCCCTCACACAATACTAATGCAGACTGTAATGCCCCCTCACACAATACTAATGCTGCTGTAATGCCCCCTCACACAATACTAATGCTGACGTGCTGTAATGCCCCCTCACACAATACTAATGCTGACGTGCTGTAATGCCCCCTCACACAATACTAATACAGACTGTAATGCCCCCTCACACAATACTAATGCTGCTGTAATGCCCCTTCACACAATACTAATGCAGACTGTAATGCCCCCTCACACAATACTAATGCTGCTGTAATGCCCCCTCACACAATACGAATGCAGCTGTAATGCCCCCTCACACAATACTAATGCAGCTGTAATGCCCCCTCACACAATACTAATGCAGACTGTAATGCCCCCTCACACAATACTAATGCAGACTGTAATGCCCCCTCACACAATACTAATGCAGACTGTAATGCGCCCTCACACAATACTAATGCAGACTGTAATGCCCCCTCACACAATACTAATGCAGACTGTAATGCCCCCTCACACAATACTAATGCAGACTGTAATGCCCCCTCACACAATACTAATGCAGACTGTAATGCCCCCTCACACAATACTAATGCAGACGTGCTGTAATGCCCCCTCACACAATACTAATGCAGCTGTAATGCCCCCTCACACAATACTAATGCAGACTGTAATGCCCCCTCACACAATACTAATGCAGACTGTAATGCCCCCTCACACAATACTAATGCAGACTGTAATGCCCCCTCACACAATACTAATGCAGACTGTAATGCCCCCTCACACAATACTAATGCAGACTGTAATGCCCCCTCACACAATACTAATGCAGACTGTAATGCCCCGTCACACAATACTAATGCAGACTGTAATGCCCCCTCACACAATACTAATGCAGACGTGCTGTAATGCCCCTCACACAATACTAATGCTGCTGTAATGCCCCCTCACACAATACTAATGCTGCTGTAATGCCCCCTCACACAATACTAATGCTGCTGTAATGCCCCCTCACACAATACTAATGCAGACTGTAATGCCTCCTCACACAATACTAATGCAGACTGTAATGCCCCCTCACACAATACTAATGCTGCTGTAATGCCTCCTCACACAATACTAATGCAGACTGTAATGCCCCCTCACACAATACTAATGCTGCTGTAATGCCCCCTCACACAATACTAATGCAGACTGTAATGCCCCCTCACACAATACTAATGCAGACTGTAATGCCCCCTCACACAATACTAATGCAGACTGTAATGCCCCCTCACACAATACTAATGCAGACTGTAATGCCCCCTCACACAATACTAATGCAGACTGTAATGCCCCCTCACACAATACTAATGCTGCTGTAATGCCCCCTCACACAATACTAATGCTGACATGCTGTAATGCCCCCTCACACAATACTAATGCTGACGTGCTGTAATGCCCCCTCACACAATACTAATGCTGCTGTAATGCCCC
Source organism: Notolepis coatsorum (assembly GCF_963971535.1). Taxonomy (NCBI): domain Eukaryota; kingdom Metazoa; phylum Chordata; class Actinopteri; order Aulopiformes; family Paralepididae; genus Notolepis; species Notolepis coatsorum. The sequence goes on along the minus strand of NC_140173.1, from coordinate 41,330,867 downwards.
CTCACACAATACTAATGCAGACTGTAATGCCCCCTCACACAATACTAATGCAGACTGTAATGCCCCCTCACACAATACTAATGCAGACTGTAATGCCCCCTCACACAATACTAATGCAGACTGTAATGCCCCCTCACACAATACTAATGCTGCTGTAATGCCCCCTCACACAATACTAATGCTGACGTGCTGTACTGCCCCCTCACACAATACTAATGCTGACGTGCTGTAATGCCCCCTCACACAATACTAATGCTGACGTGCTGTAATGCCCCCTCACACAATACTAATACAGACGGTAACGCCCCCTCACACAATACTAATGCTGCTGTAATGCCCCTTCACACAATACTAATGCAGACTGTAATGCCCCCTCACACAATACTAATGCAGACTGTAATGCCCCCTCACACAATACTAATGCAGCTGTAATGCCCCCTCACACAATACTAATGCAGACTGTAATGCCCCCTCACACAATACTAATGCAGCTGTAATGCCCCCTCACACAATACTAATGCTGCTGTAATGCCCCCTCACACAATACTAAAGCAGACTGTAATGCCCCCTCACACAATACTAATGCTGCTGCAATGCCCCCTCACACAATACTAATGCTGCTGTAATGCCCCCTCACACAATACTAAAGCAGACTGTAAAGCCCCCTCACACAATACTAATGCAGACTGTAATGCCTCCTCACACAATACTAATACATATGTGCTGTAATGCCCCCTCACACAATACTAATGCAGACTGTAATGCCCCCTCACACAATACTAATGCTGCTGTAATGCCCCTTCACACAATACTAATGCAGACTGTAATGCCCCCTCACACAATACTAATGCAGACTGTAATGCCCCCTCACACAATACTAATGCTGCTGTAATGCCCCCTCACACAATACTAATGCTGCTGTAATGCCCCCTCACACAATACTAATGCTGCTGTAATACCCCCTCACACAATACTAATGCAGACTGTAATGCCCCCTCACACAATACTAATGCTGCTGTAATACCCCCTCACACAATACTAATGCAGACGTGCTGTAATGCCCTCTTCTAAGTCAACCGAGTTCAAGTTATTTTCAGAAAATTCACCTAAAAGTACATACCCAAGTAAATGGAAGATTGCTCCACTTCTACAAGGTTCATTAGCATGTTCCTGTTATCTAGGGACACATCTGGACCTCAGGGAATGTATCCCCAGTGTCAGAAATGTTGTGTCTGTTACTATGCTTGAGTAATTTGTAATGAACCAAAGGAGAATATAAATTATTATAATTTATTTTTGGCCCGATACATCTCTGGATCGGGCCAAATCTCCTCTTTCCAATGGCAGACTACAATCTGGATTTAGTACCACCAGGCACCCGATATAGGGCAGCAAAGACTGTGAATGAAATCTACTGCAAGTACAGTTACTTTTTTATAATGTAAATATATCTGCCATGTTTCATCAGATTAAGACAAGTTTTTTTCTAGACGTTCACAGAAGGTAAAGATATTGAGATACAGTATAATCACAAAAATAACGTCAGAGATTTTCTCAAAGAATATTTTAAGCAGCTTTCACAGAGGCTGGTGTGAGCTGGGTAGTGTAGTCTTATGAATTCTTCTTGCGTCTAATTCATCTGGTTTCTGCCGGGATGTGCCGAGATATTTATGAACTCATATTTCGCTAATAACACTTAAAATCATTGGTAAACAAACGTAGTGCTTAAAATATACACTTTGACTGCTGTTTTGATAAGGTCAGGGTCTTTACTCTTGGCTACATTTGAAAAAGAAACGCAACATTAATTAATATGGACTGTATTGATCTATTTATGACGTGATATTTATTCCGGACCCAGGCTGGGTACTTATGATCTGTTCAGGTTAATGTACCCCAGGCTGGATAGTTATGAGCTGTTACTGTACCCCAGGCTGGGTAGTTATGAGCTGTTCAGGTTACTGTACCCCATGCTGGGTAGTTATGAGCTGTTCAGGTTATTGTACCTCAGGCTGGGTAGTTATGAGCTGTTCAATACCCTACAGCTGATGTTTTTATCACAGAAATGTCACTTTCTCGTCTCTCTGTGTTGCTCCACGGAGTTTTCTAATTTGATGGAGGATTTGAAGGAGCAATTACAGTCAAAGCCCAGAGGATTGTGAGGCTCACCAGCCACCGTACTGCCGACGTCTGCCACCTGAGCTCCCGCAGAAGGTCATCTCCATGGGAATGAGTACATTTATTCCTGAAGACATACGTTATCACCACATTCCACTGTCGTACATCAGAGGCTTGAGAGTTGGCCGGCCTTCCTCCACTGCAGGACCAAACTGTACACAGTTCCTTTACTTAAGTAACAGTAGAATTACCCACATAAAATGGCACTCTGGTAAAAGTAAGTAAGGGTAAATTAAGTATATTTGTTATCTTATGTGGTATGTGGTCCAGTTGTTCTGCTCCGATTAAAGGTTCAAGTTTTGTTTTATTTGTCACGTATAAAGTACTAAATAAATGTACATTACAGTGAAATGCTTGGTTCTGTATGAGCCTCCTGAGAATGTGCTTCCTATAGTAAAAAGAAGTAAAAAGAAAAAAGTAAAAAGAATAAAGTCCAACCACTATACACAATATACAATATACAATACAATATACAATATGCAAAGTAAAGTACAACCTAAAGTACAAAATGAGGTACAAAATGCAAAGGTTTAAAAAAATATTCTAAATGCAAAAATGTTTTTGTAATAAATAGATACATGATGGTGTATTGTTAAGATAGATAGATAGATACTTTATGCATCCCTTTGGGGAAATTCAGGAAAAAGTGTTTTAAAGTGTCTAAAGTGAATGTTGAGGGTGAGTGTGTGCAAGTGGATGTGTGTGCAATGAATGTAGATGGATGGGTTAATGTTACATTGAGTCCACTTTGAGCATCCTGATGGCTGGGGATAGAAGCTCCTTTTGAGTCTCTGTACTGGCCATGAGACTCCGGTAGCGCTTGTATGACCGCAGCAGTGCAAAGAGGCCATTGTTTGGGTGGCTAGAGTCTTCCCTTAGCCTTGGCCCTGCAACGCTTGGTGTAAATGTCCAGGAGATTGGGAAAGGTTATGTTAAAGTGGTCTGTGGTCCAGTTGTGCTGTGACATTAGAGAGCTGGGTTAGGCTCCTCCCCCTAGGGAACATCAGAGAGCTGGGTTAGGCTCCTCCCCCCTGGGTGACATCAGAGAGCTGGGTCTCTAGGCTCCTCCCCCTGGGTGACATCAGAGAGCTGGGTCTCTAGGCTCCTCCCCCCTGGGTGACATCAGAGAGCTGGGTCTATAGGCTCCTCCCCCCCTGGGTGACATCAGTGAGCTGGTCTAGGCTCCTCCCCCTGGGTGACATCAGAGATATGGGTATCTAGGCTCCTCCCCCCTGGGTGACATCAGATAGCTGGGTTAGGCTCCTCCCCCCTGGGTGACATCAGTGAGCTGGCCTAGGCTCCTCCCCCTGGGTGACATCAGAGAGCTGGGTTTCTAGGCTCCTCCCCCCTGGGTGACATCAGAGAGCTGGGTATCTAGGCTCCTCCCCCCTGGGTGACATCAGAGAGCTGGGTATCTAGGCTCCTCCCCCCTGGGTGACATCAGAGAGCTGGGTCTCTAGGCTCCTCCCCCCTGGGTGACATCAGAGAGCTGGGTCTCTAGGCTTCTCCCCCTGGGTGACATCAGAGAGCTGAGCTAGGCTCCTCCCCCTGGGGACGTGACCTCCTGACCTGCAGCCGCACACCCCCCCCCCCCCCCTGAGAACCAGAACATGCAGTTGAACCAGGAAGGGTTCGTCTCTCTTGCCCACGCTGACCTTGTTCCAATGGCAAAAAAAAAAAAAAAAAAAAACATAAAACCTAAGCATGAAGCCACACTCACCATTGTAGCGAGGGAACAAAGGCAGTTGGGGGGGAGCGGGAGCGTGTGAGACGATGGCTGTGTTTACAAGTGGGCTCCTGGCTGGCCGGGACCGGGTTCATCCCACGGTCAGCAGCTCCGAGGTCTCTGGGTCTCAGGCCTTTTAGAGAGAGAGCTGTGAAGCAGAATTAAAGTGAGCTACCTCCGGAGAGAGGGGGGGGGAGAGAGGGGCGGAGAGAGAGAGAGAGAGAGGGGGGGAGAGAGAGAGTGGGGGGGAGGGAGGGGGGAGAGAGAGGGGGGGAGGGAGAGAGAGAGAGAGAGAGAGAGAGAGATGCTTAGGGGGTCCAGGGGGGAGAGGTAGAGTTGTGTATAATGAGTGTGTTCCTCAGCCAGAGCTACTTTGAAATGTGACTAAATAGCCACCCTGCTGCGAGGTCTGCCCGGCGACACAGACACACAACCGGACATGTGACTAAATAGCCGACCTGCTGCGAGGTCTGCCCGGCGACACAGACACACAACCGGACTCACATCCACCTCCAGAACTTCTGCTGGGATACAAGAGAGGGAAACAACATGTTGTAGATTTTCAGATTAGGCCCACAAAAACTACTACTGCTTCATTATCCAAGGCAGGGCTCTCTCATGGCAAGCACAGAAAGACTCAGAAAGAGCTTCTATCCCCAGGCCATCAGGATGCTCAATGACAATTAACACTATGTAACAAACCATCAAACAGACTCACAGCACACACACCCACACATACACCCCCACTTTAAATAAACAACTCACTGTAGCACCCACTTTACACACTTTAGACACTAACAAACTTTATATTTATATATTATATTATTGGCAACTCATTGCACATAGCCAAGCCTCTCACCTTACCTTACCACCACAAGGTGGCACCACAAGCTACCTCATCCCATTTACCTCATCCCATTTATATTGTATTGTAAACACTCTGCATTGTATATTGCACCACAAGCTACCTCATCCCATTCACCTCATCCCATTTATATTGTATTGTAACTGTTGTGAAGGGCCAGATTAAACCGAATATATATATTTATTTATATATATATATTTAATTGTATTTGTATATTCTCTAATATTCCCTGATATCCCTTGTATATTCCTTGTACAATATGCATTGAATATCCATTCTAGCCTACTGAACATCCCATAATAGTCTCCATTCTACTATTGGTCGAGACCTTGGTGCCAGGCTGCCATACCCCTCAGACCCAGTTCAAACGTACCGCTCCACATGTACGAACAAGTCCTAGTTCCGCGTAGGAATCTGGCTACCGCACCACTAATGGGACTATTTGTTCATAGTGCGTATATATACTGCGCTACTAAAGTAGGACTTTCTTTTCAGTCCAGTTTCTTACCCTCCAATAGAGTCACAGACGTAAAGCCTCCCCGCGACGCCACGTGTGGGAGTAAGGCCAAGTTCGCCTACCATCGGTATTGAGACATCGTGTATATTAATATTTGAATAGTCATATTTGGCACTATATCGTCGAGTTGGACGTAGTCTATTAAGCTAATAATAGTCTGTTAATATATAGTGCTTCGTGCGGTGAGAATACTACCGTAGTCAGTACCCCATCGTTTCGGGCAGAGAACTGGCTGCTTACCCAGGGTGGTTGACCCCATGTGAAGCTGCACCCGAGGAGCCCCAGAGCCGACGAGCGAGTGGACCTGTATACCGGATTATTCTACCGACGACAGCCCGCCTTCCCAGGCACGGATTATGCTTTGTATACTTTGATTATTCCATGGATAAAGACCCCCGACACTGCCGTGTGTTGGAACCCCCCCCCCTGGAGAGGACGCAAGGTGAGGAGACGCTCTGCAAGACGAGGTCGCTTCACGTCTCTCCCCCGTGGACCGGAGAGAGCCGGCCCACAAAGAGTCCACCTGCTTTCATCTGTGGTCCAAGGATCGCCGGCGCATTGAACGGCACTACAGTGGGTTCACCTGGGATACCCTTGGCCGGACGAGGCAGCCGGATTCTACCCCCCCCCCCCTCCTACTCCTGTCGGCTTACAAGCGACCGGATTAACCCCCTCTAGTGTATCTAGTATATAATCATTAAAGTATCATTGCTGTTATTCCTTAACTATTCCAGGTCGTATATTTACCACCTGCGCCTTCAGAGATTGGACATTCTCTATTGATATACCGACGAATACTCTTGCCATAAAAGTGCATACTATTTCAATTCATAAATGTAATTAAGTGATTAAGTGCTTGCTCTACACACCATTGCTGTGTAGGAATAAATACATACTTCGACTTCGTACATTTGTGTTGGATCCGTTTCATCTACGTGAGAGTGTTTATCATAATATATTTATGCCGAGTACTGGGTGGCCGAATATAAAGTACAAAGGTAGTGGTAGTAAGTATCATATCTAGTAATACAGTCAGGGAATTGTACCCCTCAGTTACAATTGGTCCTTCGAGCCGGAGGGTAATTAGTGTAATATTAATATAGTGTTATTAATATTGAAATGGCCTATGATGAACACTCCACGAAACGATCCTCCTAACCAACGCCCGCAGCGCGAACGACGGCTCCCTCAGTACTTAGAGGCTTACGCTGTCAGTCAACAACCTAGTCTTCTACTAACAGTAAACGCGGTAAAACTAGAAAGTAAAAGTATGTCTAACCCCAACGCCCAGACTACCCCGACCATAGAGGCCCCTACGGGTTCTAATGTAACTGACCAAGTTCACGGTGGGGACCAGTGGGAACCAGACATGACTTCACACCCCGCCAGTACTGAAGAAGTAGTCCCCGATGAGTCCCGGGAGGAATACAACGCTACCGAGAGAGAACTCGGCACGGAAGAAGACGGGGAGAGCACCGTGGAGATAGAGCTCCAAGGCTCCGCAAGGAGTACCCCGAGGGAAGGCTCCCCTATACAACCGCCTTCCCCCAGCGAGGCAGAGAGGACCCTACAGCAGGCCTTCCTCATCAGCCTGAACGCCGCTGCTGAACGCGACCGACTGCAGATCCAGCAGCGGAGCGAAGAAGAGCATATACGTCTAGAAATAAGACGCATTCAGATGGAAGAGAATGTGGCCCGAGACCGAGCAGACAGCCAGCGAGCAGCTGCTGGTGCTCTACGGGACGCAGAGCGCGACAGACAGCAAGCGCAACTAATAGAACAGCTGATCAGACGGACAACACCCTCTCCCTCCGCCAGAGGCTCCAGGAACTCGTCTAGACACACCTCCAGGGCGGCATCCCCTAGCCGAGTAAACAACCCTGAACTTGACCAACAGACAAGGTCTATACCCCCCACAGACCACCTCCCCCCACCGGTCCAAGCGAGACCTAGCAACCGGGAAGGAGCAGCATATCCTGTGGAGAGGCTAAACCAGAGACTACAAGCACTGGATGACCTAACTGAAGACGAAGAGGAAGAGGAGGAGAACCACGCCCAACGACAGCACAGTACTCTACCGGACCAGGAGGTCCGGTACAGCCCAGGCTATACTCCCGCGGAGCTGCGCTACAGACCCCCGACTCTATACCCGGGTGAGCACGACGCACGACCCGCACCGAGGAACAGCACCTGGACAAGCGGGCCATGGTACACTGCCGGTACCAGCCCATACCAAGGAGCGGGAGGAGACTCGCCTAGGAGGCCTCTCCCCCAACGCTCGCCGATGTATCCACAGTCAGCGTCATACATTGGCACGCCTATGGTACCCGACTTCACCCAAGAGAACCGGGCCCAGTATACAGAACTCCGCATGTGTCTGGAGACCATGTTGGTGGATGTATTGGATGAACGCCATAAATACGCCATCCTACTGAAGCACTTAAAGGTACCCCGCGCACATAATATAGCGCTCGCCTACGCGACTTCCACCACCCCATACACAGCAGCGCTGGTAGCATTGGACCAGAGGTATGGGCGCATATGGGATTACGTGATCCAGGAGATCCGACACATCGACCGCTTACCCCCAGCAATAGACAATCGAGCACTGGACGACCTGTCCATCAGAGTGCAGTCCCTGGTAGGGATGTTGGGAGCGCAGAGAGAGAAGGGGAGGCATGAACTTTACGCCAACTCAAATGTGGAAAGGATCTTGGAGAAGCTGCCGCCCGCTCGACAGGAGCGTTTTAGGCGGCAGAGAGACCACCGAGACCCGAATGGCCCCGAACCGAACCTCCTCGATCTAGCAGACTTCCTGGCGAGAGAAGTCAGCAGCCTACGGCTAGATACATTCGGACGGAGCACCCCTGGCTCCAGAGAAGGAACCAGACGACTAAATGATGGAAGAAGATCGGTGACGGTGATGCACCAATCGGAGTCAGTACCGAGCAGCAGGAGCCACAGTACCCCCTCCAGAACGGAGAAGTGGAAGATAGTGTGCCCCTACTGTGAGAAAGAACACTGGCTAGCGCAATGTGACTCCTTCCCCAAGCTGAACGCGGAGGAAGCAAGTCAATGGATAAAGTCCAACAAGCGCTGTTTTCGCTGTGCGCGCTCACACATGGCAGCCGAATGCCGCTTAAAGAAAAGGTGCACCAAGTGCGATGGAGCCCATCTGGACATACTTCACGACAGTAACAGACGGCGCCCTTCACCCGCACCATCCAGCAGCAAAGCGAGCGTCATGTACATCGATCCCGCCAGCAGCAGTGGAGCCTGAGTACTCCTAAAAGTAGTGCGTGTGACACTAAGCTACCAGAATAAAGTCCTGGACACTTACGCCGTCCTCGATGACTGGTCAGAGAAGACCCTTCTGCTCGCCTCCGCTGCGGCCCAGCTAGGGCTGCGGGGAAGCGAAACCCAAATGACAATTCGGACAATAAGACGAGATTTGAAGACGATAAAGGGCGAGAATGTCTCATTCTCTATCGCAGCAAGCGGCCAGCCTGAGCGACGGTACCAGATTACAGACGCTTTCACCAGCCAAGAAATAGGACTGTCGCGGTACACATACCCCGTCGCCAAGCTGATGGAGAAATATGCACATCTGCGCAAGTTACCGATCCCGCTCATAGACAATGCTATGCCGACCCTGTTGATAGGCTCCGACCATGCAGACCTCATTGTCCCGATAGACCGGGTTCATACCGGACCCCGAGGCTGTCCTGCAGCAGTCGAGACCCGTTTGGGATGGACTCTCCAAGGCCCGCTCGCCAAATCTCTCAACCGAAGTACAGCCACTAGATGTCTCCACTCCCGAGTCACAGAGGGAGAAACCGCACTCCTGCAACACGTAGAGCGGCTATGGACCTTGGAACAAATGCCCTTTAAGAACGGAAAGAAAGACATTCGCTCTAAAGATGACATTTACGCCATTCACCTCCTCGAGACAGGGACCAAGAGAGTCCCGGTCAACGGCGTGTTGAGATACGCCACGCCACTCCTGCGGCGAGAAGGAATGCCTACTTTCCACGCCAAGACAGACGCCACAGAACGGTACCTGCTGAACACGGAGCGGCGCTTAGCCAAGAACCCCGCCCAAGAGAGTGTATACCTCGCTGAGATTGAGAAGCTCATCACAGCGGGACACGTCACAAAGATGGACATTAAAGAGGCTGACCAGACCACTGAATCGTGGTACGTGCCTCACCACAAGGTCCATCACAACGGTAAAGGCCGCATAGTATTTAACTGCAGCTACCAGATCGGATCCCAAAATCTGAATAAAGAGTTACTGCCCGGTCCCACACTCGGCCCCTCCCTACTCGGCGTTCTACTCCGCTTCCGCCAGGAAAAGGTGGCCATCAGCGGGGACATTAAAGGAATGTTCCTGCAGGTGAGATTAGTAGAGGAGGACAAGCCCCTGTTACGGTTCCTATGGAGAGAGAAGCCAGGAGATGAGCACCCAGCCATCTACCAATGGGAAGTCCTCCCCTTCGGAACGACGTGCAGCCCCTGCTGTGCTACATTTGCACTACAGAAACATGTAGCAGAAAACCCAGCAGCGGACGAAGAGGTCCGACACAGCGTAAAGAACAGCTTCTACGTAGACAACTGTCTACAAAGCCTTTCAACCCAGGAAGAAGCCGAGGCTCTCCTGATTAAACTCCGCACCTCATTGATCAAAGGCGGCTTTGATCTCAGGCAGTGGGCCAGCAGCGATCCGCAAGTACTGCGCAGCCTCTCCTCCGAGGACAAGGCAGCCAGCAGCGAGACCTGGATGGCTACAATCCCGGGAGAAGCCCAGGAGATGACCCTGGGATTGGTGTGGCGATTCAAAACAGATTCGCTTCACTACAGACACAAGCCCCTGACTACGGAGCAGGGAAGGCCGGCGGCGGCGCCGACCACCAGACGGAGTGTGTACACAACACTCGCCCGACAATATGACCCGCTAGGATGTATTCTACCGTACACCACCAGGGCAAAAATGATTGTACGAGCATTGTGGGACAAGGACCAGGGCTGGGACGACCCCATTCCCGCACACCTTGCATCCACCTGGAGAGAGTGGGAGATGGAGCTCCACTCACTCCCAGGCGTTAATATGCGCCGAAGCTACTTCCCACCCACGGTGAGGCCAGAGACATGTAAAATGGACTTACACGTCTTCAGTGACGCCTCAGAGGTCGCATACGGATCAGTAGCCTACTTGCGGGCCCAAGAAGAGGGGGGAGAGATCTACACAGCATTTGTCCTCGCCCGCTCGAGAATAGCCCCACGCAAGCAACAATCTATCCCACGTCTAGAGCTCTGCGCAGCCCTAGCCGGAGCGCACCTAGCCACGCTCATCCAACGTGAGCTCACCATACCGGTGTCTAGAACAATCCTGTGGTCAGATTCCACGACAGTACTCGCCTGGATCAAATCGGACTCATGCAAGTACAAAGTCTTCGTGGGAGTCAGAGTCACTGAGATTCAAGACTTAACCGAAGAGTTAACCGGAGAAACAGAGTGGCGCTACGTTGATACAAAACAGAACCCAGCTGACGTCATCACCCGGGGAATGCCCCTAGATGACCTCACCCGTCGCAATGTCTACAGTGACGGCCCAGCATTCCTAAAGCTCCCGGAAGGAGAGTGGCCCACGCCTATCCCGAGGGAAGCCAGTCAGGAGGAGGCTGAGAATAAGAAGCCTGTGTTCTGTGGATTGAGCACTGTTATCTCCGCAGACCCCAACATAGATGATTGCACTACCATAGAGAGTGCACAACAAATGACAGTCCTCACGGAGATTGAGGGAGTATTGAACTCTAAGCCCCTCGGCTACGTCTCCAGCGATGTGGCGGATATCGACCCAGTTACCCCCAACACACTCCTGATGGGGCGGCTAGATCCTGCATTACCCCAGACAATGTACCGGCCTGAAGAAGCGAACGGCCGACGAATGTGGAGGTACAGCCAAGTATTAGCCGACAAGTTTTGGAACAGTTTCCTACTGCACTACCTACCGTCTCTACAGACCCGCCAGAAGTGGGTAAAAGAGAGAGACAATTTGACAGAAGGAACAGTCGTCATGATTATTGATCAATCACTGCCCAGAGCTATGTGGCCGGCCGGCCGCGTAAGCAAAGTGATCACCGGTGCCGACGGCAAGGTCCGAGCAGCTGAAGTGCTCGTCCAGGGTCGCACTTACACCCGTCCCGTGGCAAGGCTCATAGAACTGCCTCGACTCCCAGACACAATCGATGATGACCATGACCCTACAACCCTATGACTTTGTGAAGTTGACTGACCCCTACAGCAAACCCTTATGTGTAAATAGACAACGCGATTAATCTGTCTCTGTTTAACTGATTAGGTCTGGGACCTATTCAGGGGGTGGCTGTTGTGACGGGCCAGATTAAACCGAATATATATATATTTATTTATATATATATATTTAATTGTATTTGTATATTCTCTAATATTCCCTGATATCCCTTGTATATTCCTTGTACAATATGCATTGAATATCCATTCTAGCCTACTGAACATCCCATAATAGTCTCCATTCTACTATTGGTCGAGACCTTGGTGCCAGGCTGCCATACCCCTCAGACCCAGTTCAAACGTACCGCTCCACATGTACGAACAAGTCCTAGTTCCGCGTAGGAATCTGGCTACCGCACCACTAATGGGACTATTTGTTCATAGTGCGTATATATACTGCGCTACTAAAGTAGGACTTTCTTTTCAGTCCAGTTTCTTACCCTCCAATAGAGTCACAGACGTAAAGCCTCCCCGCGACGCCACGTGTGGGAGTAAGGCCAAGTTCGCCTACCATCGGTATTGAGACATCGTGTATATTAATATTTGAATAGTCATATTTGGCACTATATCGTCGAGTTGGACGTAGTCTATTAAGCTAATAATAGTCTGTTAATATATAGTGCTTCGTGCGGTGAGAATACTACCGTAGTCAGTACCCCATCGTTTCGGGCAGAGAACTGGCTGCTTACCCAGGGTGGTTGACCCCATGTGAAGCTGCACCCGAGGAGCCCCAGAGCCGACGAGCGAGTGGACCTGTATACCGGATTATTCTACCGACGACAGCCCGCCTTCCCAGGCACGGATTATGTTTTGTATACTTTGATTATTCCATGGATAAAGACCCCCGACACTGCCGTGTGTTGGAACCCCCCCCCCTGGAGAGGACGCAAGGTGAGGAGACGCTCTGCAAGACGAGGTCGCTTCACGTCTCTCCCCCGTGGACCGGAGAGAGCCGGCCCACAAAGAGTCCACCTGCTTTCATCTGTGGTCCAAGGATCGCCGGCGCATTGAACGGCACTACAGTGGGTTCACCTGGGATACCCTTGGCCGGACGAGGCAGCCGGATTCTACCCCCCCCCCCTCCTACTCCTGTCGGCTTACAAGCGACCGGATTAACCCCCTCTAGTGTATCTAGTATATAATCATTAAAGTATCATTGCTGTTATTCCTTAACTATTCCAGGTCGTATATTTACCACCTGCGCCTTCAGAGATTGGACATTCTCTATTGATATACCGACGAATACTCTTGCCATAAAAGTGCATACTATTTCAATTCATAAATGTAATTAAGTGATTAAGTGCTTGCTCTACACACCATTGCTGTGTAGGAATAAATACATACTTCGACTTCGTACATTTGTGTTGGATCCGTTTCATCTACGTGAGAGTGTTTATCATAATATATTTATGCCGAGTACTGGGTGGCCGAATATAAAGTACAAAGGTAGTGGTAGTAAGTATCATATCTAGTAATACAGTCAGGGAATTGTACCCCTCAGTTACAGTAACTACTCTGCATTGTATATTGTAAATTGTTGTCGTGTTTACACTTGTTTAAGTACTTGACTTTCTATTGTATACTTATTATACTTTTTATAAGTATCTATTTTTACCTAGCACACTCTCAGGAGCAAAACAGAAAGAAGCATTTCATACAAAAGTATCCTGTATTTCTGTATGACAACTAATAAAGAAACTTGAAACTTGAACAGAGTGCGACCATTTTAGTCGCACTGTGCTACCGAAACTCAGTTCAGTGTGATTGAACACGAATTTGTGTGTGTTCCTGTGGGTCGCTCATCGCATGTGTGTGTGTTAATCTGATGACAAATAAAGACTTATACTTGTACTTTACTGTATAGTGCGAAATAAATCATTCCAGCAAAGTAGGCTTTGTCAATACTGAACGACTGGCTACTAATATATATATATATATATATATATATATATATATATATATATATATATATATATATATATATATATATATATATATATATATATATTATATGCAGCTGATCCTATGCTCTCTGAAATGTCCCTGTGGCTAAAACGAGTGCGCTCAGAACTTTAGGTGTGGAGCAGAGAAGAGGAGAGGAGAGGAGAGGTTGGTAATATGCGTTCTATATGTGTACGGCCTGGGCAGCCAGCATATAACTGTTCTAACAGCAATATATAATCCATTTCAGAAGCAGAACGCACGCGATAAGTTATAATAATAATAATAATTATTGAAAAGTTCTGGGTTTTTGGGGGCAATTGACCAATGGTTTGCTTTCAACTAGGGATGCTCGATATTGGCTTGTTTACCGATACCAATATACCGATATTGTCCAACTCTTAATTTCCGATACCGATATCAATCGATATCAACCGATACCGATATATGCAGGGTTTCCCCCCCCAAAAAAACTGAATAATTTCAGGTAATTAACATTACATATATCTTGTCATGGAATTAACACAACATTATGCATACTTTTGAGAATAAATAAAATCATAATTTGTTCTTACTTGCTTGCCTGGGTAAATAAAGGTGAAATAAATGTAAAAGAAAAAAAATTATTTTTTTTTAAACAGATACAGATAATTTCCGATATCACAATTTAATGCCAATATCGGCCGATAATATCGGTAGGCCGATAATATCGGACATCCCTACTTTCAACCCATGAACTCCTTCCTCTCTCACCATTTTATATATATTCTTTTATTTTATCTACTAAAACTGTATTGTATTATATTGTTTGTTTTGTAAAGTGTCTTTGAGCATTAGGAAAAGCGCTATATAAATCGTATGTATTATTATTATTATGAATGGTAGGCTTTTTTAAATGTTTCTCACCTGGGTAAGAATTTCTTATCTGGGTATAAGTGCTCTCGACCACTCTTAGAATTTGGTCTTGCCTAAGAGAAAAGCAACAATAAGAAAACATTGCTGAATCCCAGGTAAGAACAAAATAAGAAGAAATGCTAGTTAAGAATGAAATCTGTTCTTATATCACTTCATGAATGAGGCCCAATGTATTTGCCCATTTCTAAATCGTCTCGTTTAAAACAAATAAAGCATCAACATTTGCATGGTGTACCTTTCTGTGCTTATTCATCCACAACCTATAGCTCAACATGAAAATATTCGCAATTAATTGTAATTTTTTTTTTATTTCAACCAAAAATGCTTAACAAATAATGTGAGTGATAGAAGGGAACTGTGAGATTGTGGTCTAGAACACAGCCCAATTGCTGAATACACAGGAGAGGAGATAGGAGCGGTTTCAAGGGTGTTTAATGAAATGAGCAACACAGGAATTGGGGGGAATAGAACGGGGTTATGTTCTGTCTTGTGGCTGCCGTGGCGGAAGCGAGCAAGCAAGTGGTCCTTGTTCTTGTCTTGGGAGCTGCTGGGCTGCAGCGGGTGAGCAAGAGTTCCTCTTCTGGGACAGGAGACGTCCAGGCAGGGACGGCGGTCCTTTGGGGCACAGGAGAGAACAGGTTAGAGTAGGCAATACAAGGATGGAATCCAGCAGAGCTTTAGGCAGAGACGTCGTACCTGGGTAGTGGTAATTAATACCACGACGGCTTCTGGTCAGCGTCGAGGAGTAGAAGTAGGCATTCCATCAGGGGAGGATTGAGTGCAGCTGTGAAGAGTGAGGTGCCTGACCGCGTGTGAATTAGGGGGATGGAGTGCAGCTGGGCTAGGTGGCGTGAAGTTAAGTGATGCTGGACGTATAAGGGTAAAGGGAGGGGTGGAAGGAGAAGGAGAGGATGAGGAGGAGTGTGTAGTGGATCGAGAGGGGGATGAAGAGGAGCGTGTGGAGAACATGAGGGGAAAAGGAGGGGGAGTGAAGTATGCCCGTGCTGTGATTATGACAGGACCCCCCCCTCTACGGGCGCCCCCCGGCGGCCCAGGCTTGTCAGGGTGAGCCCGATGAAAGTCCCGGATGAGACCCGGGTCCAGGATCATCGGCCGGGAGATCCAGCTCCGCTCCTCCGGGCTGGAGCAGGGGTCCGGTGGCGGTCGGCGAAGCGCCGGTTCTGGTCCGTAGTGCGGAGCAACGCAGCCCTAGTTTCCTCCCAGATCGTCCTGCAGCGGCGGAGATGGTCTTGCACAGACGGCAGGGAACAGCAGGGGTTGGTAGCCCAAAGATGACTCGAAGGGGGACTGACCTGTGGCCGCCAAAGACAGGGAATTGTGGGCGTATTCGACCCACGGCAGGAAGGTGCTTCAGCCGGAGGGGTCCCGGGCTGTCACGCAGCGGAGTGCGGATCCCAGGTCCTGGGTGGCCCGCTCCGACTGGCCGTTGGTCTGTGGGTGGAACCCGGAGGAGAGGCTGACCATGGCCCCCAGAACCCGACAGAAAGCCCTCCAGACCTGGGGTCCCCTGTCGGAGACTGTCTGCCGGGATCCCATGGAATCGGAAGACGTGGAGCACCATCAGGTCAGCGGTCTCTGCAGCAGAGGGGAGTTTGGGAAGAGCAACGAAGTGCACAGCCTTTGAGAAACGGTCAACAATGGTGAGGATGGCTGTGTTACCGTGTGAGAGGGGAAGGCCGGTGACGAAGTCCAGGGCGACGTGCGACCAGGGCCGACCGGGGACAGGGAGCGCACGAATGAGCCCGGCGGGCGGTCGATGGGAGGCCTTCGCAAGAGTACAGACGGTGCACGCCAGGACGAAAGCGCGGGTGTCCTCTCTCATGGTGACCCACCAGAAGTGCCTCTTCAGCAGGGATAGTGTCCGGTCGATCCCAGGGTGGCACGCGAACCGGGAAGCGTTAACCCACTCGAGCACCTGGGAGCGGACAAGGTCAGGGACAAAAAGCCAGTTAGGTGGACCGTTACCTGGGTCTGGCTGGGCACGCTGTGCCTCCCTGACAATGGACTGGATCTCCTAGGTGGCGGTGGCCACCAGACAGGATGTGGAGAGGATGGTGTCGGGGTGTGTGGGACCCTCCTCGGGGACGAACTGCCGGGAGAGGGCGTCTGGCTTGGTGTTCTTGGAACCAGGCCTGTAGGTCAGGGTAAAATTAAACCTGGCGAAGAACAGCGCCCAGCGAGCCTGGCGAGAGTTCAGGTGCTTGGCCGTTGAGACGTAGGCGAGGTTCTTGTGGTCCGTCCAAACCAGGAAGGGGACCGCCGATCCCTCCAGCCAGTGCCTCCATTCCTCCAGGGCTAGCTTGACCGCCAGGAGCTCCAGGTTCCCGATGTCGTAGTTGACCTCGGCTGGTGTTAGGCGGCGTGAGAAGAAGGCGCAGGGGTGCAGCTTCTGGTCGGTGACGGAGCGTTGGGAAAGAACCGCCCCCACTCCGGTGCAGGAGATGTCCACCTCCACCACGAACTGGCGGGACGTGTCTGGCTGGACGAGGATGGGTGCGGTGGTGAAGCGCCGGCGCAGCTCGGCGAAGGCTGAGTCCACAGCGTCGGACCAGACGAAGGGCACGGAAGGCGAGGTGAGTTGGTTGAGGGGCGCCGCGACCAGGCTGTATTCCCTGATGAAGCGCAGATAAAAGTTGGCAAACCCCAGGAAGCGTTGGAGCTGTTTGACGTTGGTGGGACGGGGCCAGTCGGACACCGCTCTGATCTTCTCGGGGTCCACCCGGATCTTGCCGCCCTCAATGATGTAGCCTAGGAAGCCGATGGAGGAGACGTGGAACTCACACTTCTCCGCCTTGACAAACAGCTTGTTCTCCAGAAGACGCTGGAGGACCCGGCGGACGTGCTGGACATGCTCCTCCATGGAGCGGGAGAAGATCAGAATGTCGTCTAAGTAGATGAAAACGGAGCGGTGGAGTACGTCACGGAGAACGTCATTGACGAGGGCCTGGAAGACAGCAGGGGCGTTGGTCAGTCCAAAGGGCATTACCTTGTACTCGAAGTGGCCGAGTGGTGTCTTGAAGGCCGTTCCACTCGTCTCCCTCCCGCATGCGGACAAGGTGATAGGCGTTCCTGAGGTCCAGTTTTGTGAAGATGGTGGCACCTTGCAGGGGCTCAAAAGCAGAGTCGATTAAAGGCAGGGGGTACTTGTTTTTTACCGTGATGTTGTTGAGGCCCCGGTAGTCGATACAGGGGCGAAGGGAACGATCCTTCTTGGAAACGAAGAAGAATCCTGCGCCGACAGGAGAGGAGGAGGGGGTGATTATGCCCGAGGCCAAGGATTCGTGGACGTACTTCTCCATTGATTCTCTCTCTGGGCGTGAGGTTGAACAGGCGACTAGCGGGGAGTGGCGTTCCGGGGAGTAAATCAATGGCACAGTCATATTGGCGATGAGGAGGCAGGGAGAGAGCTTGTTGTTTGCTAAAAACTGCTTTTAAATCATGGTAGGCAGGCGGAATTGCAGACAGGTCAATGTTCTCATTGGGGGGGTGCGAACCGGCGCCCTCTAGTGGCGGCCGAGCCGATTGCAGACATGCGACGTGACAGTGGGCGCTCCAGCTGGTCACAAAGCCGGTAGGCCAATTGATAACGGGATTGTGTAATTTGAGCCAAGGCATGCCCAGGACAATGGGATTGTGGGGAGAGTTGGTAACGTGAAACCGAATATTCTCGCTGTGATTCCCGGATAGCAGAAGGCGGAGGGGTACGGTGTGGCGAGTAATCCGCGTGAGAAGTTTCCTGTTTAACCCCCGGGCGTCACGGGGTATCGGCAAGGTGTCAGTAGCGATGTTGTAACGGGAGACTACTCCGGCGTCGATGAGGTTCTCGTCGGCCCCTGAGTCAACCAGGGCGGATAACGGGAGTGATTGGTTATTCAGACACAGCGTGGCGCGGAATAGCATGTTTGGGCCGGAGCTGGGAGCGATATCAAGACTCGAACAGACGCCCAGCGCTACTGTCGAGCCCCGTCGTTTGGGCGAAGCGAGCATGAGGCAACGGAGTGACCTGTTTGACCACAGTACAGGCATGCTCCTGTGGCGAGCCTGTGTCAGCATTCGCTGGAGGGGAGACGTGAGCGGTCGAGATCCATGGGCTCGGAGGAACTATTTTCTTCAGCGCGGGCGGCGCGATGAGGCAGACCGGGTATAGGCGAACGAGCGGTGCTAGCTTTCTCTCGACGACGTTCTTGAAGACGCATGTCCAGTTCCCTGGCCAAATGGATTAGCTCGCCCAGGGAGGTGGGTCTTTCTTTGGACGCAAGCTCGTCTTTTATAGCGTTGCTCAAGCCTTGGCGGAATGCGCCTCGCAACGGTGTGTCCCCCCAGTCAGAGCCGGCGGCGAGGATGTGGAACTCGATAGCGTATTCGCTTACACTGCGGCCTCCCTGGCGGATCGAAAACAAGCCGGAGGCCCCCTCTGAGCCATCTGGAGGGTGGTCAAATACTTTACGCATGTCGTCGACGTACTCGGAGTACGAATTGCAGAGGAAGGAATTATTAAAGTGGAGAGCGGTGGCCCATTTCAACGCCGCGCCCGTGAGCAGAGCCGACAGGTAAGCTACCTTAGACCTATCGCTGTGAAACGTGTAAGGTTGCTGTTCGAACACCAATGAGCACTGAAATAAAAACGCACGGCATTTGGAGACGCTTCCGTCATAACGCTCTGGTGCGGGGACAGGGGGTTCTCTATGCGGGGGACTTGGTGCAGCGGGGGAAGCGGCTGGTAGGCCCTGCTGTGCCAAGTGTGCCTCGATACAGAGGTATTGTGTTTCTCGCTCAACGGAGTCGAGGGCGAGAGCGGCCAGCTGCGCCGTGACGGCGTCTAGGGAGTGAGCGAGTTGGTCGACCCGGGCGGTCTGGCCGTTGATGATACTCACTGACTGCTTCTGAAACTTCTTCCATTCCTCGGTCTCGTGTACAGCTGGTGCTGTCATCGTGGTCGTGGTATTCTGTTAGATTGTGGTCTGGAACACAGCCCAATTGCTGAATACACAGGAGAGGAGATAGGAGCGGTTTCAAGGGTGTTTAATGAAATGAGAAACACAGGAATTGGGGGGAATAGAACGGGGTTATGTTCTGTCTTGTGGCTGCCGTGGCGGCAGCGAGCGAGCAAGTGGTCCTTGTTCTTGTCTTGGGAGCTGCTGGGCTGCAGCGGGTGAGCAAGTGTTCCTCTTCGGGGACAGGAGACGTCCAGGCAGGGACGGCGGTCCTTTGGGGCACAGGAGAGAACAGGTTAGAGTAGGCAATACAAGGATGGAATCCAGCAGAGCTTTAGGCAGAGACGTCGTACCTGGGTAGTGGTAATTAATACCACGACGGCTTCTGGTCAGCGTCGAGGAGTAGAAGTAGGCCTTCCATCAGGGGAGGTTTGAGTGCAGCTGTGAAGAGTGAGGTGCCTGACCGCGTGTGAATTAGGGGGATGGAGTGCAGCTGGGCTAGGTGGCGTGAAGTTAAGTGATGCTGGACGTATAATGGTAAAGGGAGGGGTGGAAGAAGGAGAGGATGAGGAGGAGTGTGTAGTGGATGGAGAGGGGGATGAAGAGGAGCGTGTGGAGAACGTGAGGGGAAAAGGAGGGGGAGTGAAGTATGCCCGTGCTGTGATTATGACAGGAACTCATTTTGTGTAAAAATGGAAAGCTTTCCAATGTTCATGAGGTAGAATTGTTACAATAGCCCATAATCCATTTTCCCAATGATAAATCTCAATACGGGTGGACCTCACAGGCGGTCCAAAGTGACGTCAGACTACACCTCCCTATTTAGGAGGCGACCGTCGGTTGTGTGATAGTAAAGGGTTAACCTTCTGTCGTGTGGCAGTGAAAGGGTTAAAGCTTGAGATTCTCCCCTCTGTTTACATTACATTAGTAATTTAGCCGACGCTTTTATCCAGTTGTACAAGTTATGTACAAGTCAGCAGGAAGGGTACAGCTCTGTACAGTAAGACTTAACATCTTTATGCAACATGTACAGTAATACATACTTTTTTTTTACACACACAAACATTATACATCATTGAAAAATTATCATATTTAATTTGATTTATTTATTATTAAAAGAAATTTCAGATATTGATTGAAGAAGTGTGTTTTTAGTTGACGGCGGAAAGTTCAATTGCAGAGTAAAAACCTGATCTCCAACCTTTGTCAATCAAGTTGTACGCGTTTTAATTGATTTGTTATCCTTACTTTTGCCTTGTCTTGTTGTCATATTGTTATGATTTTATATGCTGTGCGATTTTATATCGTTTATTTATGCATATTTCTGTATGTACACTGTATGACTGTAAATGAGGGGAAACCTCTGTTGCCTTTTGAGATGAACCCTTTGGACGCCAGACCCGATGATAGTCGGGTTAACCCTGCAGCCCAAATATAGAAAAACATTAGCAAAAATCACACATCAGTCATATATTTTTATGAATAGACATTTATTAAAAAATAATAAAAAGTAATAATAATAAAAAAACAGGATAAGATTGTATTTACAAAACAGAATTTTGTCTCGCCGACACTTGGCTGCCAAACCCGAGTATAGTCGGGTTTTCATCGTTATTTATTTTATTTGATATTTCCATTCATTACAGGCACACGGACATATGGGTTAACATGGGGAATCGTCCTGAGAATGCAAAAGTGCAATACCCGCCGCATCCACCCAGGTGGCAGTATCGAGCACCCTTTGAAACATATCTTGGCCTGTGGGTCGATCAAAAGTCTCCGGTCGGATTTCTATTGGTTGGGCAAGGGGGTCGGTTATAACGGTAGGATTGAGAAGCGTGAATTGCTCCCGGTGCATGATGTGTGGCGGATTATGTTGGCGACACGATCGATGATGATTTCACTTCAATCACAATATATGTGTGTATTTTACTCCACAACGTGTGCCGTTGGTGATGATCGAAGCATAAAAAAACTAGCCCCCCCTTTCATGCATTCATGATGAAACATAATACCGATAATATATATCTATGATCTCGAAATATTAGTGTGTACAGGCGAGAAATGGCAACGTTTTTAGTGAATTGCACGTATTGCTGCTAGCGTTTTTTTCTGGGATTAGACATGATTACTCTAAAACTCATATTCACCATGGTATAACACGGGAATGTATGGATGAAAAAATTATTTCTTTAACACATATTGAACGATAGATAGTCGATGTCAAATGGGCCATAGTATTGTATCCATAGCTATAATATAGAATATAGTTATAGCCCTGCAAACACCGCCACGTATTCCTTTATTTTAGAGCGTCGGCCTTTTAACAACACATCACGCATATCGCTGTGGCGTCCAAAGTGTTAAATAAAGGTTTTAAAAAATATTTTTTAGACAGGAAAATCCATCACAAAAAGAGTTAATATAGACCCGGATGTCACCCAAAGCAGCGCTGCTGAGCCCATGTTTGATCTCATAAACGGTTCAAATATTCTTAGTGAAACGTGGTGATTAATACAGATACACGCGGCTCATGAGATGAAGGAATTTAAAGCCTTTTTTCTTCCCTCCTGTCGTTCCCGCTCATGTCGCCAGAAGACCTCGGCAAGGTGACATAACGCGGAACAAACAGCAGATTCTCACACAACCATTGATTTCCATAATACCAGCGGATATGAAATAACATCCAGCAACACAGATCATTGTTATGGACCCACCGTTGGAGGAGAACTAAATCCATAGAAATGGAAACGCAATAATCGGACTGTGAACAAAAGGTGATTGAAAAGCAGTCAGATTGTGTTACCGACGCTGGGCCTTCCTGTACTGTTGCAGCTTTTAAGAAGGCTGATCAGAGATCTGTTAACACTTTTAAAAGTGTTATTCAGAAATATGGTAGGAACCAGTGTTGTAGTCAAGCCACTAAATCTCGAGTCCGAGTCGAGTCTCGGCCCCCAGTGTTGGAGTCCGAGTCGAGTCCCCATTAGAAAATCAGGACTCGAGCCCGACTCCGAGGCCCTCATTTATCAATGCTGCGTATGCACATAAATGTGCATAAACCGTGCATACGATTTGATTTTATTTTATTACGGATCCCCATTAGCTGGTGCCATGGCAACCAGCTAGTCTTCCTGGGGTCCACACAAAAAACATACAAAAACAATTATTGCAAAACAGAATTATTAAAAGCCAGTACTCAACATACAATACACAATGAAACTAACAATTAAGATGGCTAAAATTACATGCAAGCAAAGAAACGGAAAACAAAAAAACAAAACAAAATACAAAATACAGTGTTAAATACAATTTAAGATTGTTTTTAAAATTTAATATTTTTAAGAATTGCTTTTAGAATGCTCATCAATGTTACTAATTATTAAAAGCCAGTACTCAACATACAATACACAATGAAACTAACAATTAAGATGGCTAAAATGACATGCAAGCAAAGAAACGGAAAACAAAAAAACAAAACAAAATACAAAATACAGTGTTAAATACAATTTAAGATTGTTTTTAAAATTGAATATTTTTAAGAATTGCTTTTAGAATGCTCATCAATGTTACTAAAACATCAATTTCACCATACCTTTAAAAAGAAAAGAAAAACACACAAAGTAATCAGAAGAAGTTTTGGATAACATGGCTGCAGCTACACTCATGCATGACATATATTAATTTCCTTACGGATTATGGCTCCTTTGAGTTTCTTTTTGAAACTGTCCTTGTTTTCCGTCCGTATAATATGTAATGGGATCCTATTCCAGTATGTTATGGCTCTATACATTGCAGTTTTCTTTAGAATGATACGATCATTTCTAAGCAAAGTGTGGGATTTATCAATATGAACGTGTGCTTGAGATTCGGTCTCATTCCCCAAAATGTTCCAAAGAGTTCTCTTGGAAGACTTATCTTGCAACTGACTGAGACAGAATCAATGACAAGTTCACTCTGTCCCCAACGTGCTGGTAATATGTCTTAAGTGGCTCAAACAGTCGCACCTGTGATATGATCTGATATCTGCTTGGGTAATGGCATTATGTCTTAAAATCGAAAGCGCGTCACCATTCAGGTCATTTGCATACAAAACAACGCCTCCAGAGCTCCTTATAAGGCAAAGTAATGACGCAGCTGTGTGGAAATGGATGCGGAAGTGCTTTGCGAGTTTTGCGCGACCCATCGAAATGAGATTAGATTAACACTTTGCCGCCCGGCCACGGGTTTATACGGGTTTCGAATCCATGCGTTGTGGACAGAATCACGTATAATGCCGTGGCAAGTTGTTATTGCTTTTATTCCATTTTAATAACCGGGTCAAGGTCGCGGAGCGGCACTGCATATATTCCCTAGTCTGTGAATTCGAGAATATGCAATACCGGCCAGATCCTCTTAGGGGCGCCATCGCGCTACTGCAATGTGCCCTGTGGGCGAACGGATGACTCTTTTTTTCCCTTTCAATGGAGATTTTTAGTACCCGGATTCTGAATCAGCATCATGTACCGTGGATTACGTTTCGAATCGCAGATTTCACCATGGAATAAGGGGATTTATCATCAGCCAATGGACATATAGATCTACCAGATGCCGATCGATAACGGGGAAATGCGCTCGGGGGTATCCCACCGGCTCATGGTAAGATCTTTTTCACATAAATTACAGCTGGATCAGAGCTTGCTATGATACGCAACCAGCCGGAGCAGCGTATGTGGCTAGTTACACGAACACTAATAAACAACATCCCCCGCCCCCCCCACCCCCCCCCCCCCCCCCCCCCCCCCCCCCCCCCCCCCCCCCCCCCCCCCCCCCCCCCCCCCCTTTGATGCATACATGCTTTGGGACAGTCCCGATGATATGCAGTTTGAGTTATTTCTTTAGCATCTATAAAACGGAAATGCCGTTGGATATAACGTTAGCAGCTATTAGCGATTTATCTAGCCTCCCAGAAAATATACGAGACAAAATCCGCTATAATGTTTATATTCACGGCGCTATAAAATTACAACCTATTGATGCATTTTTTTTCTTTAAGCCATTTTGAAGGGACGGTTTATGAACTCAATTGACAATGAGAATGGACAGATAGCAATACTATAAAGTATAGATTTAGCTCTACAAAAAGACACAGGTCTGTTTACAAAAAGCTGGTCCTCAACCACTATATTAGACGGGTCCCAGCGGTCGCCAATGTGTTAATGTATTGTCATATATAGTACAGCTCGTGGACGTGGTACATCTGCTGCAGCGCGCGCACACAAACACACGCGCGCACTACGGCGTAATGAATGAACGCAGTATAGGCTTATTATTCCATTAATGCCTACGGCGTAATGAATGAAAGCAGTATAGGCTTATTATTCCATTAATGCCTACGGCGTCATGAATGAACGCAGTATAGGCTTATTATTCCATTAATGACTTGCGCCTACGTACAGTATAGGTACAGTCTGTACTTATACTGTACGTAGGGCAGAGGCAGAGCATATAGTATCTACTAAATCCTAATGAAACAAGTAACTCGAATATATTAAGCCTATACTGTTCATTAGACACGTAGGCCATACTGGTGCACACAAGACTTGTTATGGAATATTAATGCAGTCAATTTCCATGCGATTAGCTTTAGTTCTTATTTATTTATTTATCCACTGTCATTTCAGTTGGTGTATAGGCTATATAGTGTATTTCAATATAAGTTTAATTGATTAATGATATATTCAAAGAAATGCAGGTTTACAGTTATATCAAACAAAGGTCTGTCCCATTGTATACCAATCAATGGGATATATTGCATGTTGACCTGCATTCTTTCAAATGTATATAATGAATCATTAAAACAGATGTGTAACAAATAAGAAATACAAATTCCACAGAAGGCATTAAATAATTATTATTTTCAATCATTTCACAATAATTGCATAATTGTGTTTGAATATCTGAGTAATTAAAGTAATTATACATTTGTCCAAAATAGCTGGTTCAGATATGGTTAATCCAGCTGCCCTGTGATCAGATTAATGCATATTATTTATTTTTCCGACATCAAATGCATAATTTCTTATCGTACAAATATTGTCATATTTATTTTAATTATGATTAAGTAATTAATTCCAAGGAGGCCTGTAGCGTTAACATGAAGGAATCACTATGAGAACACAGTCTGCCAAGTTAATAACATTTTCAATTAGTCAATCAATCATAAGTGTGCTCCTCACCACTCTTAAATCTGCTCTCAGCAACGCTCAAATCTGCTCTCAGAATAATTTGGGGAATCGCGCTACCAGCCCTAATATGTCTTAAATGGGAAGAAATCTGCCTAAGAGGAAATTTTTTGTCATAAATCCGTTCGGGAATGAGACCCATTGTGCGTACATCTACGCATAGCTCCGACTGTGCGTACATGGCACCATGGCCGCCTAGTTATAGTTGAAAGTGGGGGTGCAAGTTTTTTTTTTATTCTTTTTTTTTGCAAGGGGTGGTTTGTAGGGGGTCCGGCACGACCCCCTCCACGGCAGATTTTTTTACATTTAATGAACACCTGTATGTGCAATTTCCTGCAATATAGAGCCTTCAATCTTGACCAAAATAAAGCTGCTCTTTTCACTATAAAACTCAGTTTATATTGCAGTATGATAGCTATAATAATAATAACTTCACTGCGAGGGCTCTTTTAGCTAACGCTAGCTAGGCACGTATGATAGCCAATTACTATTATAATAATAATAATAATAACTTTCCCATCCTCCCAAAGCCCCTCCAGCCCCGTTCACATCCGCAGCACCAACAACAACAACAACAACAACAACAACTAATTGACGCTATCAATAGCCCCAGTGAGCGCGGCGGCTGAATGAATGAAAACTTTATTTAACAGATTGCAGAATGGGTACAATACAGTACGGCTCAATACACACAATTGTTAAGGGGATGCAGACCAGAGAAAGACGTTTGTCTTGTTTACATCAGGGTCCCCTTTCGTGACTGTGCTGCACCGAGTGAATCCACAGTCACTTGCTCCTCAATGGGAAACCAACCTAGATTTACCATGAAGGACTGGTTCTGGCCGAACCGTTCGTTATACAAGTATCACAGAGACATTACAAAGGTGCTCACAGTTGCACGAGGGGTTCGCACAGAGATACGGGATGGTTTGAAAGCTCGGCGTTGCTAATAAATATTTTTAATATTTTTTTATAAACTGCTCAAAGCGGCATTATTTCCGCCGTTGGGTGATCACAGCGCCTGCGCACCATCCTGTATCTCTGGATTCACTCGGTGCACTGGGTGCAGCGCCGAGGCTCACCATACGAGAAATATTCAGTTTCAATCTGTTTGCGCATTTAGTATACAGTCACAGTGTTCGACTTACGTGATGATTTGCTCCATTTTGATGTAAACGCCGAAGAATAATCCTCACGAGTCACAATGTTATCCAATATCCAGCCTGAATTTTTCAAGGGCTTTCGAAAAAGCCGCCTCCCCCAACATGTCGTATACGTCATGCCGACGAACCGTGGCCCGTGGGCACTGGATCAAACCATTAAAGTGGGGGGTCACACAATCTTTGGAAACTTAAAAACTTGCTATTAAGTGTCATTGCGTATTATTAATTTGATTGAAATTACGTAGTTATGGTTCGATAAGATTTATATATTGGGGGGGGGGATATTTATATCATATGATATGATCAAAAAGTGAGGGAGCAAAGAGACAAGCTTGCTCCCCCAAGTTCAATAGTCCTGGATCACGTGCATCGTCTGCTCCGTTAAGTGGGCGCCTATGCATGGCACCAAGCGGTAGAATCGGAAAACTGCAACAGAGGGAATAAGCTTCCATGCATTAGAGTTTCAACACCGAAACTCATAATAATTAATTGTAAAATAGAAACATGAGTTGAATTGTTGTCAAACTCTATAAATAAAAGTCCTCCTAAATTTGGAATAGGTATTTCCGAATAAATGCAGCATGGCTTATATTGCATCGGAAGACTTGTCACAAGTGTGTTTTCAGAAATAGGGCAGATCTATTTGCCGAGAGCATCATAAGTAGAATCCATTACCCGAGACACATTGGGCCTCATTCACGAAGCAATATTATTTTGTTCTTAATTAGCATTTTTTCTTATTTTGTTCTTACCTGGGATTCAGCAATGTTTTCTTATTTTTGCTTTTCTCTTAGGCAAGACCAAATTCTAAGAGTGGTCGAGAGCACTCGTACCCAGATAAGAAACTCTTACCCAGATGAGAAAAAAACCATTGGTCAATTGCCCCCAAATACGACTTTAAAAACCCAGAACTTTTCAATAATAATAATAATTATTATTATTATCATTATAACTTATTGCGTGCGTTCTGCTTCTGAAATGGATTATATATTGCTGTTAGATGCTCTGGCCGCCAGATGAGTGGCTGCTTAACTATTTCAGATTGCCAAGAGCGGTCCTTTTATGCAATACTTTGGAGCCTCAACTCAGACACAACACACGCCGGTCAAATCCTGTGCCTCCACACCTACAAGTTCTGAGTGCACTCTGGGTTTTAGCCACAGGGACCTTTCAGAGAGATAGGTGACAGGTCCGTTATTTCCCAACCTACGATTGACTCTTGACAAGCACACAGTCGTTCAGTATTGACAACGCCTACTTTGCTGGAACGATTCATTTAGCACGTATATAGTACGCCGTGTGTGTGTGTGTGTGTGTGTGTGTGTGTGTGTGTGTGTGTGTGTGTGTGTGTGTGTGTGTGTGTGTGTGTGTGTGTGTGTGTGTGTGTGCACTCATGCGCTGAGAGGCTGCCTCACTAAGCCGTTTTAATTTATTTACATTTATTTATTTATTTATGGAGCATTTCTTTATTCACTCTGGTTGGACGGTGTATTGTACTTGTGCTGTATAATATAAAACACACAAATGCCATCCCTGTGCATATTCAAGATCTCTCCACCCTGGGATGTTTTGGCCACCGGCACGTTCCAGCGTGAGATTGGAGTGGATTGTGTATATCATCAACTAAAATATACGTCACACCCTGCGCCTCTCCCTGCCGTCTGCCGGTGGCTAATCTTGAGTTTCCGACCCCCCGGTAACCATGGATAAATCCAAAAAAATGTAAGTCTCTGAGGAAAATATAGGGTTTAATTCAGCGTGGACAGATTAATTTGCTTTCGCTACTAACGATGCAGGCTTGTATGCTTGCTATGTAGCGAGAAATTAGTGAACAACAAAAAGACGTCACTCGCCAAAATCAAATGCATGTATTTAACAAACTCGAAAATTTTCAAAACACGTTTTATATTAACTTAATAAATAAACTAGGGCTGTGACTTTATAACATTCATTTAGATTAATTAACTACTGAATTTCTTTTAAGTAAAAAAGAATTAAGCATTTTATCGCACGTCGAAGCACTTTTTTTTCTTTTTTTTTGTATATTTCTTTTGTATTTTTTTTTAAACAAACACATAAACAAACATGACAACATAAAATTAGATATACAAGCATTAATTAACAGTGCACATCCAATGAAATCACCATTTAAATAAATGTCTTATACAAGATATACACCTAATACCTGCTATCTAATACCCTACACACATATGCTCTCGTCCCCGTCCCCCCCGGGCCCCCCCTTGGATAATCCATCCATTATCATTCGCTCCTAACCAGGCACTACAATTATATGCTAGCTTTTATTCTCTCCACCACTTCTAACCACATTGTAATTTTGGATTCACTGAGACTCAAAATTCTTGCTGTAGATATTTCTAGATAAATCACATCGAGATATGTGAGAATCCAGACCTTCCGGCACATATTTTCCGGTTGAATCAGCTTTTTAGCCGCTGTGATACCAGATAAAACCAATCTCTTTAGCTGTATAGGTACTGCACACTCAAAAACATCATTCAACAGTAATACAGAGGGGTATACAGGTATATTCAGAGTTAAGAGATTTGATAATTGCTGGGTCACTTCTTTCCAGAATATCTTGACTGGTGGGCAGTCCCAGTACATGTGCATAAATGTACCCTCGTCCCCATTTGTACATAAGGAGCATTTGGAGTCTTGTTTAAGACCCATTCTGTTCAGTCTTATAGGAGTCAAGTATGTCCTATGAATATAGTTAAGATTGATTTGTTGATGGTCCGGGTTCCGTGATGCAAGTCGAACATTTGCCCAGGCTTCTTGCCAATCAAAATCTATTTCCAGGTCTGGTATATCCCTCCTCCAGACTGAGTCTAGGTGGAGGATTTCATACGAGGACGTTAGTAATTGAAGCACGTCGAAGCACTTTACTCTCGTCTGTCAGCTCCAGGCTGCGTTTTTGCCGATCAACCAATACATTGTTGGAAAGGTGAATTTACTGCCTTTCGATCGCCATCCCAGTCAACCTTCTCGACCTGCTTCGGGTCTCGAGTTAGAAGACGAAACATCTGGCAAGCGCCATTTGACAAGCGGTTCGGACGAGTGACCATGTCCGGTTGTGAACGGTCCTGAATCACCAGTCACAGCTGATGGCGAAAATGATTGACCACCGTTGTAGCCAAGGAGCATCTGCTCCGAAAGCGATCCCAGATGAGCGCTGACAGTGGGGGAAGGTGACAGAAGAAGACTAAGAAGTCCTTTGTTTTGACTCAAGAGCAGTGGCGCGGGAACTCATTCTGACTTGGGGGTGCGGTCGAGTCAGAGATAAATAATAATAATACCGTCATATTAAATGCATGCGCGAAGCAGAAGACGATTTATTGCAAGCGGCAACAACAAGCATACATCACCAGCCTACACCACCTGTTTGGCCCCCGTACCAGAACGCTACGACGGACGGGGACGTCTCTAAATGTCGTGCCTTTATTTTTCAATGTTCACTATTCGGACAACAGCCGCACACTTCCAAAGTGATTATACATCTAAAATCGCTTACCTGCTCAAGGGTCCTGCGTTAGAATGGGCGACAGGCAGCTCTCCACTTCAGTCAGTCCTTTATCCATTTTGTCCAGTCTTCTGCCTTGAAGGTGAATTTCTCTGGCGGGGGAACTTTAAACTGACTCATACTTTCACTTTCACGCCGTTAGCGCTAGCTACCCTGCTGTCTCTAAACTCAAACTCAAACTAGTACTAACGTTACTGTAGCAGCCTACTCTAAAGTCTATACCAACGGATTTCCAGTTCCGCGTTGACGCTTCCAGGCCGCGTCTATTCGAATCCCAACCGGTTCATGCGTCGGCTACACGCTGTTAATAACACTGCATTATCGAGACAGCGCCCCTATGAAGATCTGGCAATGAAGTAGGGTAAATCTGCAGTGCCGCTTCGCTCTTTGACATTGAGTAGCCTCGGTTACAATGGAATAAATGCCAAAACAACCTTGCAGTTGCAGTTACACTCCCATCCAGCAGGGGGTGCTGCAGCCCCTGCCGCACCCCCCCTTCCCGCGTCCTTGCTCAAGAGGCGAAATAAAAACAGTGGACGGCCATTTTGGATAATCACACTGAATTATTGCGGTACACACATTACAAAAACCTCAGCATTGCCTGAGGCTTGAGCCGATCATCATACTAACTATTTTGGCTGAGTTAGCGGGAGGGAAGTCGTGGGTGGTAATCTGGCCTTGTGGACAGCAGGTCAGGTCTGGGCGCCTGCTCAGCGAAAGGCAGGAAATGGTGAAGGCAGCATGACCTCCCACGCGTTACACACCTCCCTCGCTGCCAGGTGAAAAGTGATGTGTTGGAGGAAGCATGTGGTAGACTTCAGGGTTCCCTTATACCGACCAGTAGGGGGAACATGCGCACAACAACCAGGTAGGGGGGGAATTGGCATAACTACTAAAAAATGATTGGGATGGGGAGAAAAGCATAGAAAAAAATCAGGCGGAGAAAAAGAGGATACAAATTAAAATTTAAAAGGTGATTTTT
Source organism: Notolepis coatsorum (assembly GCF_963971535.1). NCBI lineage: Eukaryota > Metazoa > Chordata > Actinopteri > Aulopiformes > Paralepididae > Notolepis > Notolepis coatsorum. Next base: position 41,299,548 of record NC_140173.1, on the reverse strand, counting down.
CTTTATTGTGTAAGAAACTTCGGAATGTTACCTTTCAAAAGAGAAAAGGTCCTTTACACTATATATATTATTCCTAAAATTGCTGCACTTTGTTAAAATGTTTATTGATCTGACTGTTGGTCTGTGTAGTAGCTATAATAATAATAAGAATAATCTTCATTTATATAGCACCTTTCATACACGGAGTGCAGCTCAAAGTGCTTAACAGAGACACGTCTTCTTTAAACAAGTCAAGAAGAAAAAAAAACACAGTAACACAGTAAGTCAAGAAAAAACAAGAATACCATAAGGTCCATAAGCTCAAAATAAATGCATGCATGCATGCAACACTCCCAGACGTACCCCATGCGAAGGTAAGGAAAAACTCACTAAAACCTAACAATAGGAAAAAATGCACCACAGGCAATGTGGAGGAGAGAAACCTTAGAAGGGCCAATTCAAGGGGGGATCCCTCTTCTTAGATGTCGGTGATATTAGTGTTGCATGTTGCATTAAAAAGAGGCGAACAGCTGGTAAGCATGCACCCATGTGTGTAGTGAAACACAGATGAGTGCATGCGATAGCAACTGAACATTTTGAAAAATGAACTGATAGCGGCTCCAGCCGAGGCACAGGGGTGCGTCCTCCCGGGACGGTCCACACTCCGGCCACCACTCCGAGACAGCCGAAGACAGGGAGACAGGGGGCGACGCAGAGAGGGCCGCATCCCCCCGGCCATCACGGGATGTCGAACACTCCGGCCACCACCACGAGACAGCCGGAGACAGGGAGACAGGGGGGCACGCAAAGGGGGATCACATCCTGGGTCGCATCCTGGGTGTCATCACGGGACGTCCAGCACTCCAGTCATCACTCCGGCCAGAGATAGGGAGACAGGGGGGCACGCAGAGGGGGATCACATCCTGGGTGGGTGTCGTCACGGGATGTCCAGCACTCCGGTCATCACTCCAGGACAGCCACCCACAGGGAGACAGGGAGACAGGAAAGGCATTAGACTGCACGCGTGATTGTGATGGTGATGGGCGAACATAGCAATAGATGCATGTGGTAGGCATATATGAAGTAGGGCTGACCCCTATTAGTCGATTAGTCGACTAATCGGTCGAAAAATATAATCCTTTTTTTTTACCAATAGTCGACTAATGGCAAATTTTGGCCAATCATAGTCGACCATCCAAATCCTTAGTCGGGGACAGCCCTAATATGAAGTAAGCATATTTTGTGAATACAATAGAACAGTCAGTTTTGAGGAATTGCCCGATGAGACTGACCGCGCAGCATGTCAGGGACAGAGAGTACAGATATGAGAGGCCTTCTGTACGTTTTGAGGGGTTGTTTCCTTATAGGTGAGTGACAGTGCTGACAGTGCTGGCTTGGAAAACCCGGCCGCGCAGCATGTCAACAAATTTTAACAAATTAAAAATTTGTATTTATTTCTTTTTTTTACTTGGGATTTTAAAATCATCTAAATCTAAAAGAGTATAAAAATATGTCTTGAGCTGTGCTTTAAAGCTATCCACAGAGGCTGCCTGTTTTATATGTAGTGGGAGATTATTCCACGCCGTCGGCCCATAGAAACAAAAAGCTGCTTCGCCATATTTTTTATATTTCCTTGTAGGCACTTCGAGCAGGTCCGCACTAGAGGACCTGAGGGGGCGGTTTGGAACATATTTATGTAAGCAGTCGCAGAGATAAGATGGTGCCAGACCATTAAGAGCTTTAAAAACAAGCAAGAGAATTTTAAAATCAATCCTAAAGACAACCGGGAGCCAATGCAGTGAAGCTAAAACTGGAGTAATATGTTCCCTCATCTTAGTTCTAGTAAAAATTCTGGCTGCCGAATTTTGGACAAGTTGTAATCTGTCAGTTGTTTTCTTTGGAAGGCCAGAATAAAGTGCATTACAATAATCAAGCCAAGAGAAAACAAAAGCGTGGATTAGCGTTTTTGCATCATCCAGGGACACATAGGCTCTAATTCGTGTAATATTTCTAAGATGAAAGAAGGCAATGTTCGTGACATGATTAATGTGTGTATTAAAATTCAATTCAGAATCAATAATAACCCCCAGGTTCTTTACTGCAGCGTTATTTTCTACATTCAGGTTACCCAGTCTACTTTTTATCAGTTCTCTCTGCTCACTAGACCCCACTATGAGAACTTCTGTCTTATCCTCATTTAGCTTGAAAAAATTCTCACTCATCCAGCCTTTTATGCTGGACAAACAGGTCAACAGCGGGTCTAGAGCACAGGGCTCGTCTGGAGCTACAGATAGGTAAATCTGGGTATCATCAGCATATAAATGGAAGTTAACTCTATGATTGGTAATAAGTCCACCCAGCGGCAGTATATACAGGGAGAACAATAAAGGGCCAAGAATGGATCCCTGTGGGATACCAGAACAGATGGTGTGTTTGTCGGAATCATAATTAGCTAGATTGACAGAGTAGCTTCTACCTGTTAAGTAGGAATGAAACCAGGACAAGGCCGTGCCTGACAGACCTATCCAATACTCGAGGCGGTGCATTAGAATTGTGTGGTCAATTGTGTTAAACGCAGCCGTTAAATCTAGGAAAAGGAGAACGGATACCTCTTTATTGTCCGCAGATACCCTTTACAAGTGCTGTCTCAGTGCTATGGCCCCTCCGGAAACCAGATTGGAATTTGTTATGGACCCTATTTTTCTGTAAAAACGCATCCAGTTGATAAAAAAAATAGTCTTTTCTAAGACCTTGCCCAAAAAAGGGAGATTAGAGATAGGTCTATAGTTACTCAACACAGAGGGACCAAGGTTGTGTTTCTCTAGTAAGGGCCTAACTACAGCCATTTTTAGTGAGTCTGGAAAGACGCCTGATTTAAGAGAGCTGTTTACAATTTTAAGGATATCTCCAATCACACTGTCTAAAACCTCTTTGAGGAAGGGGGTGGGAATGGCATCCAAAGAACAGGAGGATGATGACATTTGCGATATGGTTTTGCGGAGTTCCTCTTCATCAATTTCACAGAACGATGTTAGACTTCCCCTGGAGCGATTTATCCTGTTGCATATAGCACCACTAGCGGCATTTGTAGTTTGAGAGTGCTAAGAGCATCACTCACAATACTAGCACGAATGTTAAGAATTGTATTATCAAAAAAGGATGCAAACTCATTACACTTATCTTTAGTGGCAGCGAGTGACTGCTTGTAGGACTGGGGGGGATTTGAAAGACGTTCAATGGTGGAAAATAAAACTCCGGCATTTGTCTTATTCTCATTAATAATGCCTGAGAAATACGTCTGTCTTGCCAGACGCATGGCTTTGTTGTAGGCAACTGTAGATTGCTTTAAAGACTGTAGGTGGACAGTGAGCTTGGTTTTTCTCCAAACTCGCTCCACTCTACGACATTCCCTCTTAAGTGAACGCATATGTTCAGTGATCCAGGGTGTTATTCTGGCTTTATGTCTCCTCTTGGTTTTCAAGGGAGCCACTTTGTCGAGAGCTGACCTTACTTTAAGACTAAAATGTTGAACCATATAATTTACTGAGGAAGATTCAGGTAGGGGGGGCGCACATGCCAGATGACTAGGGAACTCACTGGCTGCTGATGGGCTAAAGAAAAGTTTTTTAATAGTATAGTCTGTACTGTTTTTCTCAAGATCAGGGACAGTCATACTAAAACATAGCAGATGGTGGTCAGATAGCTCCGGCCTTTCAATAATTTTGTCGACAGTGATTCTCATACCTCTAGAGATCACCAAGTCCAGGGTGTGGCCGTGTTTATGTGTTGGGCCGACAACATGCTGAATAAAATCAAAAGAGTACAACAACTGTAGGAAGCCCACAGCTTCAGTATCTGATACATTCTCCACATGAAGGTTTCCGTCGCCTGTTATCAGGGTTCTGTCGTAGTTAGTGGACAGATGGATAAAAGTTCAACTATTTCTGTTAAAAATAAGGTTTTACTGAGCTTTGGAGGACGATAAATAGTAATTATTAGCACAGGGGATTTACTCTCAAGTATGGTGGCCTGGTATTCAAATTATGAATATTTGCCAAGAGTCAGAGGTTTACATTTGAAAGTGTCTGAGAAAATATTTGCCAGTCCACCTCCTTTCTTGCCCTCACGTATTGAGTGCACAAAATTATAGCCTGCGGGGCAGGCAGCAACCAAAGTTACCGCTCCATCAGAGCCATGTCTCCGTTAGAAAGATAATATCTAATTTCTCATTGCAGATGATGTCACTCACCGATGAGGACTTGTAGAGAAGTGACCTAATGTTAAATAGGGCCATCTTTATCCCATGACCATGGCATTTTACTGGACTGTAATACTTTAAAGGTCGGAGGTCTGTCAAATTTGCTTTACCAGATGCTCTATTTTGATGTCTATTGCTAATTATTGTAGTAATGGGATGGTAGAGGTAACTTTGATGATAAAATTGAAGAAGGTATTAGCGGGGCACTATTTTCCTGATTACTAAGCTGCCCAAGCCTGGGCTGGGGAGAGAGTTGAAGGGGGTGAGTTAATTGAGTTACTGTAGAACTTGGGCATACAGAGCATCGATTTTCAGGCTTTTGGAGAAATGAAAAGAGGGCTTGTAATGTATCAGAAATATTCATAGAGAGCAGCTTGGCTCCAGACAAGATAATAAACAAGATTTTGCTGCTTAAATGTATGTATAATGTATATTCATTGATTCACTCGTATACCGAATCCATTTGAATAGAACAATTTAGCTTTTCGTATCAAATATTGATATGCATTTAAAATGTGATTAATTTCAATTAATTAATTAGATAAAAAAAAAATTTATAGGGTCCGACCACTAAAATAAACTAAACTAAAAATCTCCATGTCGACGAAAATGTCCTATAGGTCTAACTAAATAACAGATACACAAAACCGTTATGCGCTAGCAGCGTGTCTGACGGCAGAATGTGGCTGATGGCGCACAGATGTATGAAATTATATGAAATATAGAAATAGATGCCTTCGTTAGAGAAAAACTAATTCCAATAATATATGCGGATATATCCCTCTCTATATATAGTATAATATATAAAACGTTATACCCTGTTATCTTAATTTTTATGGTAAATTGGTTTTACGCCATCACCGGGTTTCCCAACATCATCGGAGCAATATACTGTGTTCCCATGTAGCTGTCAAAGCACCACCATCAACCAATTCAGCTATGTGTGTTACGTATGGGGGTGAGTAGTAGTGAGTCCAATGGTGGAGGAGACAATGAGAGACGGAAATAGGTAGCTATTTCTAAGGATGTGTCTTTCTTAAAACACACAGAGCAGCGATAATCCAGGAAAGACGCCGGGCGTCAACAGAGAGAACAGGCAAAAGTAATATAAGTGCATCACGAGTGGCTCAGCAAAATCTGACCAGCTCCGTCCCACACAAACGGTTTTCTGAAGCCTCGACAACAAACAAGGAAACGGAAAGCAGAAGTAGTCACCAACCAAACATTCCAATCAATTAGCAGTGACAGCAAATTGACAGCACAGTGACGGCAACAGTGGAGAGTTCCAATCAGTGATAACACAGGAATGTGGGCGTGACAACCAAAATGCAAATACCAACCACCAGGTGAAAACATTCCAGACTGACAGCTGGGTTCCCGGGAGAGGGAACCCAGAGCGTTACAGTACCTCCCCCCGACGAACGGCACCAGACGTTCACCTAGGGGCCTCGGGATGCAGCCGCCGGAAATCATCGATCAGGCTGGGGTCTAAAATATCCCTTTGAGGCACCCAAGAACGCTCTTCTACCCTGTACCCCTCCCAATTCACCAAGAACTGAAACCCCCTACCCCTCCGCCTACAACTCAGGATCCTCCGCACCATATAGACAGGCTGACCATCAATAATGCGAGGCGGAGGAACCGCGGGGAAGTGGTGGGGACAATGGCGATGAGAGGAATGGCTTCAACAGGGACACATGAAACGTCGGATTAACCCTCATAGAGGCTGGGAGCCGCAGCCTGTAAGCCACAGGGTTCACCCGACGAACCACTTTAAAGGGGTCTATGAAGCGAGGAGCCAGCTTCCTGGACTCCACCCGGAGAGGGAGATTGCGGGTGGAAAGCCAAACCTGCTGCCCAGGACGGAAAACCGGAGCCGGACGACGCTTACGGTTAGCCTGCCGCTGAGCCTTAAGAGAGGCCTTCTGCAGCGCCGTCCGCACCCTGTTCCACGTCCTGCGACAGCGAGCGACATGTGCCTGGGCCGATGGCACCTCAGCCTCCTGCTCCTGTTCGGGGAAAAGAGGAGGTTGAAAACCATATTGACACTGAAAGGGAGACATACCAGTAGAGGAGGAGAGAAGGGTATTATGTGCGTACTCAGCCCAGGCCAACCTCCTACTCCACGTCGCCGGGCAACTGGCGACATAGCACCTCAGGACCCCCTCCAGATCCTGGTTGACGCGCTCCGTCTGCCCGTTCGACTGCAGATGGAACCCAGACGACAGGCTGACGGAGGCGCCGAGGCCAGTGGCGAACGCCTTCCAAAACCTGGAGGCGAACTTAGGGCCCCGTTCGGACACAATATCCACTGGAAGCCCGTGGACCCGAAAGACGTGCTGCACCACCAGGTCAGCCGTCTCCCGAGCCGAGGGGAGCTTGGGTAGGGGAATGAAATGAGCTGCCTTGGAGAATCGGTCCACTACCACCAAGATGGCAGTGAACCCATCCGACAGAGGAAGGCCAGAAATGAAATCCAGGGATATGTGCGACCAGGGACGTTTGGGAATAGGAAGCGGCCGGAGAAAACCCGCCAGTGCACGGCGAGAGGTCTTACTGCACACGCACACCGGGCAGGCCGCTACAAAGGAGCGTGTATCCCCCTCCTCTGTGGCCACCAAAACCTCCTACGGATAAACTCCAGGGTTCTGGCGGCCCCAGGGTGGCCGGTGAGAGAGGATGTATGCGCCCACTGCAGCAGGCGCGAGCGTGCAGCCTTGGGCACATACATCCACCCCGGAGGACCTCCACTGGGATCGGGCTCCCGTGTCTGAGCCGATCTTACCACCCTATCTATGCCCCATGACACGGGTGCCAAAATCAAGGCCTGTGGAATAATAGGGTGGGGCTTCTCCTCCTGGCCCGGAAGGTCAAACTGGCGAGACAGTGCGTCCGGTTTGACGTTCTGGGAACCGGGTCGATAGGAGATGGAAAATCGAGTGAAGAATAACGCCCACCTGGCCTGATGTAAGCCAAGTTCTTATGATCAGTCCAAACAATGAAGGGATGTGCCGCCACCTCTAACCAATGTCTCCATTCCTCCAGTGCCAATTTGATCGGCAATAACTCCCGATTACCCACGTCGTAGTTACGCTCGGCTGGAGACAGACGGCGTGAAAAAAAAAGCAAGGATGCACCTTACCGTCCTTTAAACATCTCTGAGAGATCACCTGTCCCACCGCGATGTCAGAGGCATCCACCTCCACAATGAACAGAGTCTCTGCATCGTGGCGGATCAGTACAGGCGCAGAGGTAAATCTATGTTTGAGGTCGCAGAAGGCCGACTCTGCCCTAGGCGACCATTCAAAGCCAGGGAGAGAGGGCTTAGTGAGAGCTGTTAATGGATTGGCTAAGGCACAAAAATTGCGAATAAAGCGCCTGTAGAAATTTGCAAAGCCCAAAAATCGTTGTAACTCCTTGAGCGACGAAGGCCGTGGCCAGTCCAAGACTGCACTCACCTTGGCTGGATCCATGCAAAGATCACCCTTCGTCAACACAAAGCCCAGGAAGGAAATGGTGTCAGTGTGAAACACACACTTCTCTGCCTTAACAAATAGTTGATGCTTAAGGAGACGTTGAAGCACCTCACAAACGTGCAGTTGGTGTTGCACCATATCGTGAGAAAAAATTAGGATGTCATCTAAGTACACAAATACTGACACCCCAATTAAATCCTGCAGCACGTTGTTGACCAGGGCTTGGAAAACTGCCGGAGCATTAGCTAAACCAAAAGACATGACTAAATACTCATAATGCCCATTAGGAGTATTAAATGCAGTTTTCCACTTGTCCCCTCCCTAATCCTGACCAAATTCTATGCATTACGTAAGTCAAGTTTAGAGAAAACCTGTGCCCCCTGTAAGCACTCAAAAGTGGTGTCCATGAGAGGCAACGGTTATCGGTTCTTGATGGAAACGTCGTTCAATCCCCTATAATCAATGCACGGCTGCTGACCCCCATCCTTTTTAGCAACAAAAAAGCCAGCGCCTGCAGGAGATGTGGACGGACGAATATGCCCCGCGGACAGTGCCTCTCGAATATAAGTGTTCATGGACACTGTCTCAGGGCGAGAGAGAGAAAACATCCGCCCATGGGTGGAGAAGTACCAGGTAGAAGATTAATGGGGCAGTCGTAAGGTCTATGAGGCGGTAGTGCGTTAGCACGCGTTTTACTAAAAACGTCCGCCAGGTCAAAATAGACAGCAGGAACTCCTGCTAAATCGGGGTTGGGAGATACGAAGGAGTCTGCAATGCTCACCGTCAACCTGGAGAGAGAGAGAAGAGGGGAGGGGGGGGCGGGTGAACTCTCACCAGCATCAGCCTTGACGCCGCTTCCCATGGAGAGTTCACCCGTAGCCCAATTAATACAGGGGTTATGTAATGCGAGCCAGGGGTGGCCTAATACAATCAGAGAACAGGGCGACATGACAACAAAAAATCTCAACATTTCCCACCCATTACCCGCCACCTGCACCCGTAGCTGCCCGGTGCGTTGTGTAATGAGGCCACATCCCAACGATTGGACGGGAATGGGTACCTCTAAAGTCTCCAAGGGGACCCCCCACTCGATAGCCAACCCCTCATGCAGGTTCTCCGCTGCCCCAGAATCCACCAAAGCCCTGGTGGTTTTAACAACATCCCTCCACCCCATAGAAATGTCAAATACAGTGCGATTATCCTCAATGACAGGGAAAACATGCCCACCTGCAATAAGCTTCCCTAAGCCTAGCGGGCCCCCCCGTTTCCCGACTGTCCCCGACAGGTGGAGAGGCGGTGCCCCGTGCGTCCACAACGAAAACACCGCTTCTCATCAATGTACTTGTGTCTGTCCGCCTCGGACAGGCTGAGGCCGCCGAGTTGCATGGGTTCGCCACCCAGGCTCTCTCTAGGGTGGGAAAGTGCGGGGGGTTCGACACCGAAAGAGGAGCGGAAGAGTGCCTGCGACGAGGCTCCCCTCTTGCGCTCCCTCTCCCGATGTCGGTTATAGACCTTGATGGCCAAGGAAATGAGGTGGTCCAGGCGCTCGGGTAGCTCACGAGTTGCCAGCTCATCCCGCATGCGCGCTGAGAGCCCCTGGGCAAACAGCACACAGCAGGGAATCTCCGGCCAGGCCGCCTCCCGAGCCACAATGCGGAAATCGATCGCATAATATGCAACAGTGTGAATGCCTTGCCGGCAGGACAGGAGTCGACTGCCGGCCTCGTAAATGGAAATCACCCGGGAGGTATCAAATACATGACGCATCTCCCGGGTAAAGGCATCCACATTGTTGTAGATCGGCGACCCATTCTCCCATTCCGCAGTAGCCCAGAAGAGGGCCCGACCAGTAAACAACGTGATTAAGTAAGCTACCCGAGACACATGAGAGGGGAAAGTGCGGGGTTGCAGTTGGAAAATAAGAGAGCACTGAGTGACAAACATCCCTCCGGTCTTCCTCCGTAGCTGTCAGGGGGTGGCAGCCTTGGCTCCCGGATGATGTCCTCTCTCTGGTCGGAAAGTCCCAGCTCTCCTCCCCTGCTGGCCTGCGGCGCTCCAGTTGCGAGTGCCCTGGCTGCCTCCGTCTCGACAGCGTTGGAACGGGCGTTGTTGACCACCGCCAGCGCCGAGTTAGTCGTCTCCCGGGAGGATACCGACAGGTCTCCTAGCCTGCCCAACTCGACGCTGACGGCCGACTGGCGGTCGAGAAGAATCCGTAACTGGTCCCGCTGCTCAACCATCTCCTCTCGTATCTCCTCCATGGTACTCATCGTTTGGTCGAGGCTTCTGTTACGTATGGGGGTGAGTAGTAATGAGTCCAATGGTGGAGGAGACAAGGAAAGACGGAGATAGGTAGCTATTTCTAAGGATGTGTCTTTATTAAAACACACAGAGCAGCGATAATCCAGGAAAGACACCGGGCATCAACAGAGAGAACAGGCTAAAGTAATATAAGTGCATCACGAGTGGCTCAGCAAACTCTGACCAGCTCCTTCCCACACAAACGGTTTTCTGAAGCCTCGACAACAAACAAGGAAACAGAGAAAGCATAAGTAGTCACCAACCAAACATTCCAATCAATTATCAGTGACAGCAAATTGACAGCACAGTGACAGCAACAGTGGAGAGTACCACACAGGAATGTGGGCGTGACAACCAAAATGCAAATACCAACCACCAGGTGAAAACATTCCAGACTGACAGCTGGATTCACGGGAGAGTGAATAGAAAGGGATTCGAAAGTGAGTGTTACCCAATTTTAGGTCTAATTTTATTTAATTCAATTGTAATGTTATTAGGCTACTGGGGTATCTGTAATTAAAATATATCATTTAAATTATGTGCAGGGGGGGATCGGGGTTATCCACTGAAGCCACGGCTAATGACTCAACCCAATGACCCAACAGGAGCGCAATTATAACGGGACGCACACGATTAAATCATAGGATTAAATATTGTTTAAAATAAAAAGCGTGTGTTTATTCCCCAGCCAGAGAACACATTCAGCGGGAGGGAGAGTGTTCCTGTGACAAGAGTCCAAGCTCGGTGGAGAAGAGATCCAAGCTCGGTGGAGGAGAGATCCAAGCTCAGTGGAGGAGCGATCGAAGCTCGGTGGAGGAGAGATCCAAGCTCGGTGGTGGAGAGATCCAAGCTCGGTGGAGGAGAGATCCAAGCTCAGTGGAGAGGGGGTCGGGGTGGGATGGGGGGCAGGGGGCTGGCGCAGTCAGCCGTGTTGGTGCTGTGGATTCTGTGGAACGAGGATAATTAGTTTTGGAAAGGAATATGAACGATATAATTGAGCATTCTCCTCTAATGAAGATCCTTGGTGTTGTCACTGGTGAGGCGCTATGTGAAGAGAGAGACTGAGGGCTGGAGAGAGGGAGGGAGGAGTGGAGAGAGGGGTGGAGGAGAGGGAGGAGAGGGAGGAGAGGAGAGAGGGAGGAGTGGAGGGAGGGAGGAGAGGGAGGGAGGAGTAGAGGGAGGGAGGGAGGAGAGGGAGGAGAGGAGAGAGGGAGGAGTGGAGAGGAGAGAGGGAGGAGTGGAGGGGGGAGAGGGAGGGAGGAGTGGAGAGAGGGAGGAGAGGAGAGAGGGGTGGAGGAGAGGGAGGGAGGAGTGAAGAGGGAGCAGAGGAGAGAGGGAGGAGTGGAGAGAGGGGTGGAGGAGAGGGAGGGATAAGTGAAGAGAGGGAAGGGAGGAGTGGAGGGTGGGAGGGAGGAGAGAAGAGAGGGAGGAGTGGAGAGGGGGGTGGAGGAGAGGGAGGGATAAGTGAAGAGAGGGATGAGAGGAGAGATGGAGGAGTGGAGGGAGGGAGGAGAGGAGGGAGGAGAGGGAGGAGTGGAGAGAGGGAGGGAGGTGTGGAGAGGGGGGGAGGGAGGAGAGAAGAGAGGGAGGAGTGGAGAGAGGGAGGGAGGAGTGGAGAGAGGGAGGGATGAGTTTAGAGAAGGGTGGAGGAGAGGGAGGGAGGAGTGAAGAGAGGGATGGAGGAGAGAAGAGAGGGAGGAGTGGAGAGGAGAGGAGAGAGGCAGGGAGGACTGGAGAGAGGGAGGGAGGAGAGACGCGAGGGAGGAGAGGAGAGAAGGAGGGAGGAGAGGGAGGGAAGAGTGGATAGGGGGATGGATGAGAGGAGAGAGGGGGAAGAGTGGAGAAAGGGAGGGAGGGGAGAGAGTGAGGGAGGAGAGGAGAGAGGGAGGGAGGAGAGGGAGGGGGAGAGGAGAGAGGGAGGGGGGAGTGGATAGAGGGATGAGTGGAGGGAGGAATTGAGGGAGGGAGGGAGGGGGAGAGAAGAGAGGGAGGAAAGGAGAGAGGGAGGGGGGAGTGGAGAGAGGGATGAGTGGAGGGAGGAGTGGAGGGAGGGAGGGGGAGAGGAGAGAAGAGAGGGAGGAGAGGAGAGGGAGGGAGGGGTGGAGGGAGGAGAGAAGAGAGGGGGGAGAGGAGTGGAGAGAGGGAGGAGAGGAGGGAGGAGAGGAGGGTGGAGAGATCCAAGCTCGGTGGAGGAGAGATCCAAGCTCAGTGGAGAGATCGAAAGCCCGGTGGAGGAGAGATCCAAGCTCAGTGGAGAGATCCAAGCTCAGTGGAGGAGAGATCCAAGCTCGGTGGAGGAGAGATCCAAGCTCAGTGGTGGAGAGATCCAAGCTCGGTGGTGGAGAGATCCAAGCTCAGTGGTGGAGAGATCCAAGCTCGGTGGTGGAGAGATCCAAGCCCAGTGGAGATATCCAAGCCCAGTGGAGAGATCCAAGCTCGGTGGTGGACAGATTCAATCCCAGTGGAGAGATCCAAGCCCAGTGGAGAGATCCAAGCCCAGTGGAGAGATCCAAGCTCGGTGGTGGACAGATTCAATCCCAGTGGAGAGATCCAAGCCCAGTGGAGAGATACAGGCTTGTCTCGTTAGCGAACACGTACTGCCTGGGTGTAATCTTTTCTTCAACAAAGGGAACTGAGGTGGTCCCCCAAGTCTTCACCAAGACCTTCTCAAACTGAGACATAAACAGACGAGGACAGACGTGTTGGGAGGGGAAGTTACCAAGGTGAGGGGGTCAAAGGTTAGGCCCAACTGCCTGCACATAGAGGAGAGGGGAGAGAGGATACAAGAATACAAGAATGTGCAAACACAGCAGCAAGATGTGTGAGCTGCTGTGACAAGAAAAGGACATCCAACAGAATACAACCACCATAAAGACTGTCAATCATACAAGAAATTCCTTCTGTAATGTACTGATTTCTTTTGATTTTTCTGTTTGATTGTTTTGTTTGGCTTTGGCAATGTAAACGTATGTTTCCCATGTCAATAAAGCCCATTTGAATTTAATTGAATTTAATTAAGAGGGAGAGAGAGGGGGGGTCAGGCCCAACTGCCTCGACATAAAGGAGAGGGGAGAGGGGGGAGGGACAAAAAAGGAGAGAGGAAAAAAAAGTTGAGGGCCAAAACCAAATCACATCAGTAACCGCTGCGTCGCGGGATAGGGGGACGGGGGGAGGGACGGGAGGGGGGGGGGGGGGGTTAAGGGGGTCGGGGGTGGGATGGGGGGCAGGGGGCTGGCGCAGTCAGCCGTGTTGGTGCTGTGGATTCTGTGGAACGAGGATAATTAGTTTTGGAAAGGAATATGAACTGATATAATTGAGCATTCTCCTCTAATGAAGATCCTTGGTGTTGCCACTGGTGAGGCGCTATGTGAAGAGAGAGACTGAGGGCTGGAGAGAGGGAGGGAGGAGTGGAGAGAGGGGTGGAGGAGAGGGAGGAGAGGGAGGAGAGGAGAGAGGGAGGAGTGGAGGGAGGGAGGGAGGAGAGGGAGGGAGGAGTAGAGGGAGGGAGGGAGGAGAGGGAGGAGAGGAGAGAGGGAGGAGTGGAGAGGGAGGAGAGGAGAGAGGGAGGAGTGGAGGGGGGAGAGGGAGGGAGGAGTGGAGAGAGGGAGGAGAGGAGAGAGGGAGGAGTGGAGAGAGGGGTGGAGGAGAGGGAGGGATAAGTGAAGAGAGGGAAGGGAGGAGTGGAGGGTGGGAGGGAGGAGAGAAGAGAGGGAGGAGTGGAGAGGGGGATGGAGGAGAGGGAGGGATAAGTGAAGAGAGGGATGAGAGGAGAGAGGGAGGAGTGGAGGGAGGGAGGAGAGGAGGGAGGAGAGGGAGGAGTGGAGAGAGGGAGGGAGGTGTGGAGAGGGGGGGAGGGAGGAGAGAAGAGAGGGAGGAGTGGAGAAAGGGAGGGAGGAGTGGAGAGAGGGAGGGATGAGTTTAGAGAAGGGTGGAGGAGAGGGAGGGAGGAGTGAAGAGGGGGATGGAGGAGAGAAGAGATGGAGGAGTGGAGAGGAGAGGAGAGAGGGAGGGGGGAGTGGATAGAGGGATGAGTGGAGGGAGGAATTGAGGGAGGGAGGGAGGGGGAGAGAAGAGAGGGAGGAAAGGAGAGAGGGAGGGGGGAGTGGAGAGAGGGATGAGTGGAGGGAGGAGTTGAGGGAGGGATGGGGAGAGGAGAGAAGAGAGGGAGGAGAGGAGAGGGAGGGAGGGGTGGAGGGAGGAGAGAAGAGAGGGGGGAGAGGAGTGGAGAGAGGGAGGAGTGGAGGGAGGGAGGAGTGGAGAGGTGGAGGAGTGGAGAGGGAGGAGTGGAGAGAGGAAGGAGAGGAGAGAGGGAGGGAGGTGGAGATGAGAGGGGAGGGAGGAGTGGAGAGAGGTGGAGGAGTGGAGAGGGAGGAGTGGAGAGAGGAAGGAGAGGAGAGAGGGAGGGAGGTGGAGATGAGAGGGGAGGGAGGAGTGGATACAGGTAGGGAGGAGAGAGGGGGGGAGAGTGGAGGGAGAGAGGAGAGAGGGATGGAGGAGAGGAGAGAGGTAGGGGGAGGGAGGGAGAGAGGGAGGGAGAAGTGGAGAGAGAGGAGAGGGAGGAGCCAGGATATCATGGTAGAAGTGCTGCCCAGGCTGACAGCCAATCAGCATCCCAGGGGAAGTTATTCAGGTTCATCAGTAAACAGCTTTGTATTTAGTTGTTGTCTGTGACTCACTGGTCTGTCTACTCTCTCAGAGCATGTGTGCGTGGACAGCATGAATGTGTGTGTGTGTGTGTGCGTGTACAGCAGGAATGTGTGTGTGTGTGTGTGTGTGTGCGCCGAACACGCTTCCACCAAAACCTTTGAGATGAAAGAGGAGCGTTTGAAGAGCGAGAGATAAGAACAGAGATGGAGGTGCAGGGGAGGGAGGGGCGGGGTCTTCAACTCTCACACCGGTTCCTGACAGGCAGCGAGCGAGCGATCTGGAGACGAAAACGCGCGCGACACTGTCCTGATATGACGCGGCGCTTGTCCGAGTGTGTCTGTGTGTGTGTATTTACCTGGAAGCACAGGGGCAAAGCAGCCTGCGATTCTCGACCAATAAAAAGTGTTTAGGGGCGGGACTCGGCCGCGTAATCGCTCAACTAGAGACACAGCGAGCGAATATTTGAGGGGGGAGCGACATCGCCGCTCAGTTCGCTGTCGCTCGCGGTAGGTCAGGATAGTCTGATTGAAACGAATACATTTTAATCATTTTCGCAATCACGCTCGCTCGCGTCGCTCCCTGTCAGGAACCGGTGTGTTTAGGGGGAGTGAGGGAGGGAGATGGGGGTGTAGGGGGAGTTAGGGGGTGTAGAGTGGGGAAGGGGGGGGTTAGGGGGTGTTGAGTAGGGGGGGGGGGGGTTAGGGGCTGCACAGGTCGTGTTGGGGGTTTTGATTGAGGGAAGTGGAGGGTCAAGGATGTGCGGGGAGGCGGGGGGCGAGGGGAGGGGTCACGGGATAATAGGAAAGCAAATTGGTTTTGACAAGTTTGCGGAGGTGGAAGTAATGCAGGCCTTTTAAAGAGGAGAGCAGGGTGTATACAGCGGAGCCATGAGATAATCACTGAGGGGTGAGGAGGAGAGACCATTCAGAGGAGGGGTGAGGGGGAGAGACCATTCAGAGGAGGGGTGAGGGGGAGAGACCATTCAGCCTTCCTACTGTCTCAATAAAGCACCTTCTCTCCTGTGTCTCCCCTACTCTGTCTCCCTCTCAGCCTTCCTACTGTCTCAATAAATAACCTTCTCTCCTGCGACTCCCCTACTCTGTCTCCTTCTCCGCCTTCCTACTGTCTCAATAAAGAACCTTCTCTCCTGTGTCTCCTCTACTCTGTCTCCCTCTCAGCCTTCCTACTGTCTCAATAAAGAACCTTCTCTCCTGCGACTCCCCTACTCTGTCTCCTTCTCAGCCTTCCTACTGTCTCAATAAAGAACCTTCTCTCCTGTGTCTCCTCTACTCTGTCTCCCTCTCAGCCTTCCTACTGTCTCAATAAGGAACCTTCTCTCCTGTGTCTCCCCTACTGTGTCTCCCTCTCAGCCTTCCTACTGTCTCAATAAAGAACCTTCTCTCCTGTGTCTCCTCTACTCTGTCTCCCTCTCAGCCTTCCTACTGTCTCAATAAAGAACCTTCTCTCCTGTGTCTCCCCTACTCTGTCTCCCTCTCAGCCTTCCTACTGTCTCAATAAAGAACCTTCTCTCATGTGTCTCCCCTACTGTGTCTCCCTCTCAGCCTTCCTACTGTCTCAATAAATAACCTTCTCTCCTGTATCTCTCCTACTCTGTCTCCCTCTCAGCCTTCCTACTGTCTCAATAAAGAACCTTCTCTCCTGTGTCTCCTCTACTCTGTCTCCCTCTCAGCTTTCCTACTGTCTCAATAAAGAACCTTCTCTCCTGTGTCTCCCCTACTGTGTCTCCCTCTCAGCCTTCCTACTGTCTCAATAAAGAACCTTCTCTCCTGTGTCTCCTCTACTCTGTCTCCCTCTCAGCTTTCCTACTGTCTCAATAAATAACCTTCTCTCCTGTGTCTCCCCTATTCTGTCTCCCTCTCATCCTTCCTACTGTCTCAATAAAGAACCATCTCTCCTGTGTCTCCTCTACTCTGTCTCCCTCTCAGCCTTCCTACTGTCTCAATAAAGAACCTTCTCTCCTGTGTCTCTTCTACTCTGTCTCCCTCACAGCCTTCCCACTGTCTCAATAAAGAACCTTCTCTCCTGTGTCTCCTCTACTCTGTCCCTCTCAGTCTTCTTACTGTCTCAATAAAGAATATTCTCTCCTGTGTCTCCTCTACTCTGTCTCCTGCTCAGCCTTCCTACTGTCTCAATAAAGAACCTTCTCTCCTGTGTCTCCTGTACTCTGTCTCCCTCTCAGCCTCCCTACTGTCTCAATAAAGAACCTTCTCTCCTGCATCTCCACTACTCTGTCTCCCTCTCAGCCTTCCTACTGTCTCAATAAAGAACGTTATCTCCTATGTCTCTACTCTGTCTCCCTCTCAGCCTTCCTACTGTCTCAATAAAGAACCTTCTCTCCTGTGTCTCCCTCTCAGCCTTCCTACTGTCTCAATAAAGAACCATCTCTCCTGTGTCTCCCCTACTATGTCTCCCTCTCAGCCTTCCTACTGTCTCAATAAAGAACCTTCTCTCCTGTGTCTCCTCTACTCTGTCTCCCTCTCAGCTTTCCTACTGTCTCAATAAATAACCTTCTCTCCTGTGTCTCCCCTATTCTGTCTCCCTCTCATCCTTCCTACTGTCTCAATAAATAACCATCTCTCCTGTGTCTCCTCTACTCTGTCTCCCTCTCAGCCTTCCTACTGTCTCAATAAAGAACCTTCTCTCCTGTGTCTCCTCTACTCTGTCTCCCTCACAGCCTTCCTACTGTCTCAATAAAGAACCTTCTCTCCTGTGTCTCCTCTACTCTGTCCCTCTCAGTCTTCTTACTGTCTCAATAAAGAATATTCTCTCCTGTGTCTCCTCTACTCTGTCTCCTGCTCAGCCTTCCTACTGTCTCAATAAAGAACCTTCTCTCCTGTGTCTCCTGTACTCTGTCTCCCTCTCAGCCTCCCTACTGTCTCAATAAAGAACCTTCTCTCCTGCATCTCCACTACTCTGTCTCCCTCTCAGCCTTCCTACTGTCTCAATAAAGAACGTTATCTCCTATGTCTCTACTCTGTCTCCCTCTCAGCCTTCCTACTGTCTCAATAAAGAACCTTCTCTCCTGTGTCTCTCTCTCAGCCTTCCTACTGTCTCAATAAAGAACCATCTCTCCTGTGTCTCCCCTACTCTGTCTCCCTCTCAGCCTTCCTACTGTCTCAATGAAGAACCTTCTCTCCTGTGTCTCCCCTACTCTGTCTCCCTCTCAGCCTTCCTACTATCTCAATAAAGAACCTTCTCTCCTGTGTCTCCTCTACTCTGTCTCCCTCTCAACCTTCCTACTGTCTCAATAAAGAACCTTCTCTCATGTGCCTCCCCTACTCTGTCTCCCTCTCAGCCTTACTGTCTCAATAAAGAACCTTCTCTCCGGTGTCTCCTCTACTCTGTCTCCCTCTCAGCCTTCCTACTGTCTCAATAAAGAGCCTTATCTCCTCCTTCCTACTGTCTCAATAAAGAACCTTCTCTCCTGTGTCTCCCCTACTCTGTCTCCCTCTCAGCCTTCCTACTGTCTCAATAAAGAACCTTCTCTCCTGTGTCTCCCTCTCAGCCTTTCTACTGTCTCAATAAATAACCCTCTCTCCTGTGTCTCCCCTACTCTGTCTCCCTCTCAGCCTTCCTACTGTCTCAATGAAGAACCTTCTCTCCTGTGTCCCCTACTCTGTCTCCCTCTCAGCCTTCCTACTATCTCAATAAAGAACCTTCTCTCCTGTGTCTCCTCTACTCTCTCCCTCTCAGCCTTCCTACTGTCAATAAAGAACCTTCTCTCCTGTGTCTCCCCTACTCTGTCTCCCTCTCAGCCTTCCTACTATCTCAATAAAGAACCTCTCCTGTGTCTCCTCTACCCTGTCTCCCTCTCAGCCTCTCCACTGTCTCAATGAAGAACCTTCTCTCCTGTGTCCCCTACTCTGTCTCCCTCTCAGCCTTCCTACTATCTCAATAAAGAACCTTCTCTCCTGTGTCTCCTCTACTCTCCCTCTCAGCATTCCTACTGTCAATAAAGAACCTTCTCTCCTGTGTCTCCCCTACTCTGTCTCCCTCTCAGCCTTCCTACTGTCTCAATGAAGAACCTTCTCTCCTGTGTCTCCCCTACTCTGTCTCCCTCTCAGCCTTCCTACTATCTCAATAAAGAACCTTCTCTCCTGTGTCTCCTCTACTCTGTCTCCCTCTCAACCTTCCTACTGTCTCAATAAAGAACCTTCTCTCATGTGTCTCCCCTACTCTGTCTCCCTCTCAGCCTTACTGTCTCAATAAAGAACCTTCTCTCCGGTGTCTCCTCTACTCTGTCTCCCTCTCAGCCTTCCTACTGTCTCAATAAAGAGCCTTATCTCCTCCTTCCTACTGTCTCAATAAAGAACCTTCTCTCCTGTGTCTCCCCTACTCTGTCTCCCTCTCAGCCTTCCTACTGTCTCAATAAAGAACCTTCTCTCCTGTGTCTCCCTCTCAGCCTTTCTACTGTCTCAATAAAGAACCCTCTCTCCTGTGTCTCCCCTACTCTGTCTCCCTCTCAGCCTTCCTACTGTCTCAATGAAGAACCTTCTCTCCTGTGTCCCCTACTCTGTCTCCCTCTCAGCCTTCCTACTATCTCAATAAAGAACCTTCTCTCCTGTGTCTCCTCTACTCTCTCCCTCTCAGCCTTCCTACTGTCAATAAAGAACCTTCTCTCCTGTGTCTCCCCTACTCTGTCTCCCTCTCAGCCTTCCTACTATCTCAATAAAGAACCTCCCCTGTGTCTCCTCTACCCTGTCTCCCTCTCAGCCTCTCTACTGTCTCAATAAAGAACCTTCTCTCCTGTGTCTCCCCTACTCTGTCTCCCTCTCAGCCTTCCTACTGTCTCAATGAAGAACCTTCTCTCCTGTGTCTCCCCTACTCTGTCTCCCTCTCAGCCTTCCTACTATCTCAATAAAGAACCTTCTCTCCTGTGTCTCCTCTACTCTGTCTCCCTCTCAACCTTCCTACTGTCTCAATAAAGAACCTTCTCTCATGTGTCTCCCCTACTCTGTCTCCCTCTCAGCCTTACTGTCTCAATAAAGAACCTTCTCTCCGGTGTCTCCTCTACTCTGTCTCCCTCTCAGCCTTCCTACTGTCTCAATAAAGAGCCTTATCTCCTCCTTCCTACTGTCTCAATAAAGAACCTTCTCTCCTGTGTCTCCCCTACTCTGTCTCCCTCTCAGCCTTCCTACTGTCTCAATAAAGAACCTTCTCTCCTGTGTCTCCCTCTCAGCCTTTCTACTGTCTCAATAAAGAACCCTCTCTCCTGTGTCTCCCCTACTCTGTCTCCCTCTCAGCCTTCCTACTGTCTCAATGAAGAACCTTCTCTCCTGTGTCCCCTACTCTGTCTCCCTCTCAGCCTTCCTACTATCTCAATAAAGAACCTTCTCTCCTGTGTCTCCTCTACTCTCTCCCTCTCAGCCTTCCTACTGTCAATAAAGAACCTTCTCTCCTGTGTCTCCCCTACTCTGTCTCCCTCTCAGCCTTCCTACTATCTCAATAAAGAACCTCTCCTGTGTCTCCTCTACCCTGTCTCCCTCTCAGCCTCTCTACTGTCTCAATAAAGAACATTCTCTCCTGCGTCTCCTCTACTCTGTCTCCCTCTCAGCCTTACTGTCTCAACAAAGAACATCTTCTGTGTCTACTGTACTCTGTCTCCCTCAGCCTTCCTACTGACTCAATAAAGAACCTTCTCTTCTATGTCTCCCCTACTCTGTCTCCCTCTCAGCCTTCCTACTGTCTCAATAAAGAACCTTCTCTCCTGTGTCTTTCCTACTCTGTCTCCCTCTCAGCCTTCCTACTGTCTCAATAAAGAACCTTTTCTCCTGTGTCTCCTACCCTGTCTCCCTCTCAGCCTGCCTACTGTCGATAAAGAACCTTCTCTCCTGTGTCTCCCCTACTCTGTCTCCCTCTCAGCCTCCCTACTGTCTCAATAAAGAACCTTCTCTCCTGTGTCCCCTACTCTGTCTCCCTCTCAGCCTTCCTACTATCTCAATAAAGAACCTTCTCTCCTGTGTCTCCTCTACTCTCTCCCTCTCAGCCTTCCTACTGTCAATAAAGAACCTTCTCTCCTGTGTCTCCCCTACTCTGTCTCCCTCTCAGCCTCCCTACTGTCTCAATAAAGAACCTTCTCTCCTGTGTCTCCTACCCTGTCTCCCTCTCAGCCTTCCTACTGGCTCAATAAAGAACATTCTCTCCTGTGTCTCCCCTACTCTGTCTCCCTCTCAGCTTTCCTACTGTCTCAATAAAAAACCTTCTCTCCTGTGTGTCCTGTACTCTGTCTCCCTCTCAGCCTCCCTACTGTCTCAATAAAGAACCTTCTCTCCTGTGTCTCCCCTACTCTGTCTCCCTCTCACCGTTCCTACTGTCTCAATAAAGGACCTTCTCTCCTGTGTCTCCTGTACTCTGTCTCCCTCTCAGTCTCCCTACTGTCTCAATAAAGAACGTTCTCTCCTGCATCTCCTCTACTCTGTCTCCCTCTCAGCCTTCCTACTGTCTCAATAAAGAACGTTCTCTCCTGTGTCTCCTCTACTCTGTCTCACTCTCAGCCTTCCTATTGTCTCAATAAAGAACCTTCTCTCCTCTGTCTCCTCTATTCTGTCTCCCTCTCAGCCTTCCTACTGTCAATAAAGAACCTTCTCTCCTGTGTCTCCCTCTCAGCCTTCCTACTGTCTCAATAAAGAACCCTCTCTCCTGTGTCTCCCCTACTCTGTCTCCCTCTCAGCCTTCCTACTGTCTCAATGAAGAACCTTCTCTCCTGTGTCTCCCCTACTCTGTTTCCCTCTCAGCCTTCCTACTATCTCAATAAAGAACCTTCTCTCCTGTGTCTCCTCTACTCTGTCCCCCTCTCAGCCTTCCTAGTATCTCAATAAAGAACCTTCTCTCCTGTGTCTCCTCTACCCTGTCTCCCTCTCAGCCCCCCTACTGTCAATAAAGAACCTTCTCTCATGTGTTTCCTCTACTCTGTCTCCCTCTCAGCCTTACTGTCTCAATAAAGAACCTTCTCTCCTGTGTCTCCTCTACTCTGTCTCCCTCTCAGCCTTCCTACTGTCTCAATAAAGAGCCTTATCTCCTCCTTCCTACTTTCTCAATAAAGAACCTTCTCTCCTGTGTCTCCCCTACTCTGTCTCCCTCTCAGCCTTCCTACTGTCTCAATAAAAAACCTTCTCTCCTGTGTCTCCCCTACTCTTTCTCCCTCTCAGCTTTCCTACTGTCTCAGTAAAAAAGAACCTTCTCTCCTGTGTCTCCCTCTCAGCCTTCCTACTGTCAATAAAGAACCCTCTCTCCTGTGTCTCCCCTACTCTGTCTCCCTATCAGCCTTCCTACTGTCTCAATGAAGAACCTTCTCTCCTGTGTCTCCCCTACTCTTTCTCCCTTTCAGCTTTCTTACTGTCTCAGTAAAAAAGAACCTTCTCTCCTGTGTCTCCCTCTCAGCCTTCCTACTGTCAATAAAGAACCCTCTCTCCTGTGTCTCCCCTACTCTGTCTCCCTCTCAGCCTTCCTACTGTCTCAATGAAGAACCTTCTCTCCTGTGTCTCCCCTACTCTGTCTCTCTCTCAGCCTTCTTACTGTCTCAATAAAGAACCCTCTCTCCTGTGTCTCCCCTACTCTGTCTCCCTCTCAGCCTTCCTACTGTCTCAATGAAGAACCTTCTCTCCTGTGTCTCCCCTACACTGTCTCCCTCTCAGCCTTCCTATTATCTCAATAAAGAACCTTCTCTCCTGTGTCTCCTCTACTCTGTCTCCCTCTCAGCCTTCCTACTGTCTCAATGAAGAACCTTCTCTCCTGTGTCTCCCCTACTCTTTCTCCCTTTCAGCTTTCCTACTCTCTCAGTAAAAAAGAACCTTCTCTCCTGTGTCTCCCTCTCAGCCTTCCTACTGTCAATAAAGAACCCTCTCTCCTGTGTCTCCCCTACTCTGTCTCCCTCTCAGCCTTCCTCCTGTCTCAATGAAGAACCTTCTCTCCTGTGTCTCCCCTACTCTGTCTCTCTCTCAGCCTTCCTACTGTCTCAATAAAGAACTGTCTCCCTCTCAGCCTTCCTACTGTCTCAATAAAGAACCCTCTCTCCTGTGTCTCCCCTACTCTATCTCCCTCTCAGCCTTCCTACTGTCTCAATGAAGAACCTTCTCTCCTGTGTCTCCCCTACACTGTCTCCCTCTCAGCCTTCCTATTATCTCAATAAAGAACCTTCTCTCCTGTGTCTCCTATACTCTGTCTCCCTCTCAGCCTTCCTACTGTCTCAATAAAGAACCTTCTCTCCTGTGTCTCCCCTACTCTGACTCCCTCTCAGCCTTCCTACTATCTCAATAAAGAACCTCCTCTCCTGTGTCTCCTCTACCCTGTCTCCCTCTCAGCCTCCCTACTGTCAATAAAGAACTTTCTCTCCTGCGTCTCCTCTACTCTGTCTCCCTCTCAGCTTTACTGTCTCAATAAAGAACCTTCTCTCCTGTGTCTCCTCTACTCTGTCTCCCTCTCAGCCTTCCTACAGTCTCAATAAAGAGCCTTATCTCCTCCTTCCTACTGTCTCAATAAAGAACCCTCTCTCCTGTGTCTCCCCTACTCTGTCTCCCTCTCAGCCTTCCTACTGTCTCAATAAAGAACCCTCTCTCCTGTGTCTCCCCTACTCTGTCTCCCTCTCAGCCTTCCTACTGTCTCAATAAAGAACCTTCTCTCCTGTGTCTCCTCTACTCTGTCTCCCTCTCAGCCTTCCTACTGTCTCAATAAAGAACCTTCTCTCCTGTGTCTCCCCTACTCTGTCTCCCTCTCAGCCTTCCTACTATCTCAATAAAGAACCTTCTCTCCTGTGTCTCCTCTACCCTGTCTCCCTCTCAGCCTCCCTACTGTCTCAATAAAGAACCTTCTCTCCTGCGTCTCCTCTACTCTGTCTCCCTCTCAGCCTTACTGTCTCAATAAAGAACCTTCTCTCCTGTGTCTCCTCTACTCTGTCTCCCTCTCAGCCTTACTGTCTCAATAAAGAACCTTCGACTTCCGGTTGTGTGATGTCCGGGTAGCAGCTTGAATCTCGAGTTCCTCAGAACCCCAGAGATAAACGACCCAACAAACAGATATTGTCAGCAACATTTAACGAGTGAGACGGTAAGAAGTCTAAAGATGAGCCCGAAGAAACGAAAGGCTAAAAGAAATACCAAAACCGACTCTGGAAATGAGAAAGATGTCACAGATGAACAGGCTCCTCAAACCAGCTCTTCCGACACTGACGAGGAAACAGAGAGAGAGGAATCCGCGATTCTAAAAGAATTAAAAGATCTAAGGAGAGAGAATAAAGAAGCACACAATGCCACTCAGTCTTCAGTGAGCAAACTTGAAACATCTATGTCGCAAGTAACTGAATGGATTGACAAAACAGAAGGTAGAATTACGGTAATTGAAAAAGAAATCACGAAACTGGATGATAGTGGAATGAGACACCAGAGGGCGCTCAAATACCTTGTAAAAAGAGATGCAGAAATTACTGCAACCTGTGAAGACTTGCAAAATAGACTCAGACGCAACAATATCCGGATCTACCAAGTCCCTGAAGATAGCGAGGACAAGGATACTAAAGAGTTTGTGAAGCAGCTATTGACAACATCCCTGAAAATAACACCTGAACTTGAGTCTGAGATTAAGATAGAAAGAGCGCACAGATCACTGACGGCCAAACCGAAAGATTCTAGCGCCCCCCCGCGCTCTATCATTGTGCGCTTTCTAGATTTCAATATCAAAGAACAGGTGTTACAGCTCGCATGGGGACAATCCGTCACACTTCAAGGGAAAAGGATCTATTTTGATCACGATTACTCCCCAGACCTGCAAAAGAAGAGGGGTCAGGTGCGTCACGTCATCAAACAGCTGAAGGAAAAAGGGATACGCGCTAATTGCCCATACCCGGCACGACTCAGGATGACAACAGAATCGGGAACGAAGGTGTTTGACTCGCTGGTGGATGCAATTCCCACACTAAAAGAACTGGGAATTCATGTCCAAATCGACGAAAGAGAGCAACTACAAAGAGAACTGACAAGGGACAGGTGGCGAACACAAAGAAGAGGGCGAGAGCAGCGAACGAAAGGAGCCATGACGTCACTATCTGCCGCAGACCTAAGATCATTCATGGACGATAAAGATGAGTAAACCAGTTAGATATAGTAATAGTAGACTAACGAAATGTTTACAATAAGTGTAAAACACAAGAAATAATGGACATGCTGCTGACTAATATGATTATCATTTACCCTGAGTATTAATTACCTGTTGGGAAAATTTAAATATATCAAATCTACTTTAATTTATATGTGGTTCTGAGGCCAGAGACTGAGCCATAGACGGATCACACTTAGCCTGTGTTATCAGGCAAAGGTTAACCCTATACGTTCGTGGTTAACTTCTCTGCACTTAGTGCAATATGCTCCCTGAGAGAGAAAGCTACACCTCTCTAGAACATCGGGAGATTATTTCATTTGTGATTTATGTAAGACAGCTTACTGGAAAATTGGAAGCCCTAGGTTTTCCCTTACAAGTGAATAGGGGACCATTTTGTTTTGTTTTTTATGTTGTATACTCTTTGACAAATGCCTCAAGCTCATATACTATGGAAGATAGATCTATGTTGTACATACGAAATACAATGACATTATGACAAGCCTTAAATGTATTAGTTACAATATAAATGGTCTTAACAACCCAATAAAGAGGAAAAAACTTTTTGGACAACTTAAGAAAATGCAGTGCTCTATAGCATTCATTCAAGAAACGCACTTATCAATGAACGAACACCAGAAACTGAAGAGAGAATGGGTGGGCCAGGTGTATAGTGCGTCCTGTCAAACAGGGAAAAAGAGAGGAGTGGCTATTCTATTTAACAAATCAGTATACTTCACCAAAGAAAAGGAAATTGCAGATGACCAGGGCAGATATGTTATGGTCCTGGGGTCAATAGGAGGATCAATCATAACCTTTCTAAATATATATGCACCAAATGAAGACTGCCCCAATTTCTTTAAAGGTATAGCCTCACTTTTGGCTGGTAACGCCAAAGGAATTATCCTTATGGCCGGTGATTTCAACTGTGTACTAAATCCAAAAGTAGACAAACTGCCTGTAGATTGTGGACCCATTTCAAAAAAATCTAGATCACTGAATGCAATGATAAAAGAATTTGGACTTATAGATGCATGGCGTTTCCACCATCCTAGGCAGAAAGACTTTACCTTTAGGTCTGGGGTCCATGGTAGCTACTCTCGGATAGATTACTTCTGTATTTCCAAGCAAGATATTGACAAAGTTGAATCATGTATCATTGAACCAGCGACCATCTCAGATCATGGACCTCTAACTCTTCAACTTAACCTCAGTACCAATAAAATCTTTAAATATTGGAGGCTCAATGTATCCATGCTGTCTGACTCTCACACACGGGAGAGGATAAGTGAAGAACTGAAGAGTTATTTTGATCTCAACAATAAGGGGGATGTCTCACCATCAATTTTATGGGACGCGGCAAAGGCTGTAATGAGAGGTAAAATTATCTCAATTTCAAGTGCACTAAAGAAACAGCGAAATGAAAAACAACAGAACCTAGAAAATGAGTTAAAAATACTAGAAAGGAAACATAAACTGAACAGAGATGAGGAAGATTTAAAAGCTCTACTAACCTGCAAACAAAAACTAGATGACCTGTTGACATACAAAGCGGAAGGAGCCCTTAGATTTGCTGGTAGGAATTACTATGAGATGGGAAATAGGGCAAGCAAGCTACTGTCATTCCAGCTCCACAAAATACAGTCAAGTCGGATAGTTCCAAAGATTAAACACCCCAGCACACACATGGAAGTAATGCAAACGCAAGAAATTGCTAATGCATTTGCAGATTACTATACCGACCTCTACAAAGCACAGCAATTGGAAAACAAGAAAGAAAAAATCAACAACTTCTTAGATAACCTTAAACTTTCTAAACTATCCCCAGATGAGGCGGATGAGCTAACCTCCCCTATTACGGAGAAGGAGATAGGGGAAACTATTCAGATGCTTAAGAACAATAAATCACCAGGTACAGATGGGTTTTCAAATGAATTTTATAAACATTTCACTGAACAATTAACACCAGTATTAAGTGTAGTTTATAACTATGCCCTATCTGAGAGAGATCCACCAGGAAGCTGGTCAGAAGCTATTGTCTCGGTAATACATAAAGAAGGTAAAGACCCCACAAGATGTAGTTCCTATAGGCCCATAAGTCTCCTTTGCAACGATTTCAAGATATTGACATCTATACTTAAAAAAAGAATACAGAAACATATAATAAAACTGATACACCCAGACCAGACTGGCTTTATCACTGGTCGACAGGGTGCTAACAACATCAGAAGAACTTTAAATCTGCAAACAGTGGCTGGATCTCGAAAAGAACCATCAATGCTTCTCGGCTTAGATGCCGAGAAGGCATTTGATAGAGTTGATTGGCTGTACCTTGAACTAACATTGAAAGGTATGGGATTCAATAACACATTTATAGATTGGATAAAATGTTTATATAAAAATCCTAAGTCTAGAGTAAGGGTGAATGGTCACTGCTCTCACTTCTTTGAGATACAGAGAGGGACACGCCAAGGAGACGTTTTGTCTCCGTTACTATTCGCGATTGGCATAGAGCCACTAGCGGAGATGATTAGATCAAACCCTCAGATACAGGGAATAGATGACCAAAAAGGCATTACACACAAGATCTCGCTATTTGCTGATGACATTTTACTTTATATCAAAAACCCGTTAGAATCAATTCCAAACATAATGATGGATTTAAGAAATTACGGCGAACTGTCGGGTTATAAGATAAATGAGACCAAATCAGAAGCCATGATGATAGTGGGAACATGGCCAACACATCTGAATAGTATAGCACCCTTCCATTGGGCTAGAGACGGATTCAGGTATTTAGGAATCATTTTGACTCCCAGCAGCAATCAGTTATATCAAGCAAACTACGAAAAGTTGATTGTACAAATCAAATCAGACATGGCCAGATGGGACATTTTACCTCTCTCCCTAGTGGGAAGAATAGAATCAATTCGAATGAATGTGCTACCTAGACTTATTTTTCTCTTCCAGTCTCTACCTATACCAATACCTGCCACTACCTTTAAAATGTTAGATAAACTCCTATCCAAATTTATCTGGCAGAGGAAAAAACCTAGAGTAAGGCTTAAAACACTATGTTTGCCAAAGAACAAGGGTGGTCTTGGTCTACCAAACCTAAGAAACTACTACTGGGCAGCTCAATTACGCATACTTGTGCATTGGATACAAAAGGACCTAGATTCAGGATGGGTACAGATTGAGCAAAACTCAATTCCAAAGACCCCTCTCAGATCCATAATATTCCTGGGGAAAGCATACTGGAAAAAAATTAAGATTGGTAACAAATGGATTACAAATACATTAAAGGTATGGGAAAGTGTAAGGAAAAAGGGGGGAGGTCCACGATCAATATCTAGGGCCATGCCAATAGCAGACAATACAGAATTCCGACCAGCTATGGAGGATGGGGGTTTTAAAAAATGGGCGGATTTGGGCCTGGTTACTATCAATCAATTAATGGAAGGAGACTGTTTTAAATCGTTTGCACAGCTACAGCAATGTTTTGATCTACCTTCGAAAGACATGTTTAGATACTTTCAAATAAGACACTATGTAATGACTCACAGTGAGTGGGACGCAATTAAGAGACCACCAACAAATGTGGAGCGGTACTTTATTAACACAATAGAAAAAAACTTGATGGAAAGAAAGCAGATATCCAATATTTACAACATGTTACAACTAGACGATCCAGGAGACACCACCTATATTAAAGAAAAATGGGAGTTGGAAGCTAATGTGATCATAGAAAATGAAGAATGGGAGGACAGCCATTCAAGCAATCATAAAATCACAAATAGTCCAATGTGGAAGGAGTTTGACTGGAAGGTCAAGGTCAGGTACTTTAGGACTCCTCAAGTTCTCTCCGGATTTGCTGGTGGGTCCTCACCACTATGTTGGAGAGGATGTGGATTGATCGGAGATCATACACATATTTTCTGGGACTGTCCAAGGGTGCAGACATTTTGGGTGAATATCAAAAATGAGATTAAAACCATTCTAGATCTTGACTTACCTCTGAATCCATCGTACTATATCTTGGGATGTATACCGAAAGGCACATACTATGGAGATACGTTATACATCTTGAGAGTGATACTGTTAATAGCAAGGAAAATGATAACTATGGCATGGCTACAAAATCAACCACCGTCAATCAAACAATGGACCAAGAGACTGAGACAGATGTATACAATGGAAGAAATGACTGCACAATTGCAACTGAAAAAAGATATGTTTATGCAGAGATGGTCACATGTAACCTTGTACCTGGAGATACACTAGCATGAGTCTGACGCCCTCTCTCTCTTTTTTTCTTTTTTTTGTTGTTCTTTTTTTTTTTTTTTTTTTTGCTAAATTTATTTTTCTATTTATTTTTTCGTTTCTTATCCTACAAAAAATCAAAAAAAAATGTAAAAATCCCTCCCCACTGGGTTGTTTAAGAGGCGTACTCGGATTATACAGCTTATTTTGATTATGCTGAATACTTTGAAAACAAATTGAATAAGAGGGAAGAGCCTGAGTAACAAATGTCATTGAATATGTGAATCAAGTATATTATACTGTATGATTATTGCAATGTGATGTTCATTATGACACAAAATAAAAGAAAGTTCAAAAAAAATGAATTGGATGATACGAAATTGGGATGGGAGGAAAATATAGAAAATGGGAGAAAAAGTGGATACAAAAAAAAGAGTTCCCTAAAATGAAAATACTCACGTAAAGTACAAGTAGCTTGAAATTGTACAGTACTTGAGTAAAGATACTTAGTTACCTTCCACCACTGTATATATATATATAAATTATGGACATAAAAAAAAAAAAAAAAAAATAAAAAATAAAGAACCTTCTCTCCTGTGTCTCCTCTACTCTGTCTCCCTCTCAGCCTTCCTACTGTCTCAATAAAGAGCATTATCTCCTCCTTCCTACTGTCTCAATAAAGAACCTTCTCTCCTGTGTCTCCCCTACTCTGTCTCCCTCTCAGCCTTCCTACTGTCTCAATAAAGAACCTTCTCTCCTGTGTCTCCCCTACTCTGTCTCCCTCTCAGCCTTCCTACTGTCTCAATAAATAACCTTCTCTCCTGTGTCACCCTCTCAGCCTTCCTACTGTCTCAATAAAGAGCCCTCTCTCCTGTGTCTCCCCTACTCTGTCTCCCTCTCAGCCTTTCTACTGTCTCAATGAAGAACCTTCTCTCCTGTGTCTCCCCTACTCTGTCTCCCTCTCAGCCTTCCTACTATCTCAATAAAGAACCTTCTCTCCTGTGTCTCCTCTACTCTGTCTCCCTCTTAGCCTTCCTACTGTCTCAATAAAGAACCTTCTCTCCTGTGTCTCCCCTACTCTGTCTCCCTCTCAGCCTTCCTACTGTCTCAATAAATAACCTTCTCTCCTGTGTCTTTCCTACTCTGTCTCCCTGTCAGCCTTCCTACTGTCTCAATAAAGAACCTTCTCTCCTGTGTCTTCCTCTCAGCCTTCCTACTGTCTCAATAAAGGCCTTCTCTCCTGTGTCTCCCCTACTCTGTCTCCCTCTCAGCCTTCCTACTGTCTCAATAAAGAACCTTCTCTCCTGCGTCTCCTCTACTCTGTCTCCCTCTCAGCCTTACTGTCTCAATAAAGTACCTTATCTCCTGTGTCTCCTCTACTCTGTCTCCCTCTCAGCCTTCCTACTGTCTCAACAAAGAGCCTTATCTCCTCCTTCCTACTGTCTCAATAAAGAACCTTCTCTCCTGTGTCTCCTCTACTCTGTCTCCCTCTCAGCCTTCCTACTGTCTCAATAAAGAACCTTCTCTCCTGTGTCTCCCCTACTCTGTCTCCCTCTCAGCCTTCATACTGTCTCAATAAAGAACCTTCTCTCCTGTGTCTTTCCTACTCTGTCTCCCTCTCAGCCTCCCTACTGTCTCAATAAAGAACCTCCTCTCCTGTGTCTTCCTCTCAGCCTTCCTACTGTCTCAATAAAGAACCTTCTCTCCTGCGTCTCCTCTACTCTGTCTCCCTCTCAGCCTTACTGTCTCAATAAAGAACCTTCTCTCCTGTGTCTCCTCTACTCTGTCTCCCTCTCAGCCTTACTGTCTCAATAAAGAACCTTCTCTCCTGTGTCTCCTCTACTATGTCTCCCTCTCAGCCTTCCTACTGTCTCAATAAAGAGCATTATCTCCTCCTTCCTACTGTCTCAATAAAGAACCTTCTCTCCTGTGTCTCCCCTACTCTGTCTCCCTCTCAGCCTTCCTACTGTCTCAATAAAGAACCTTCTCTCCTGTGTCTCCCCTACTCTGTCTCCCTCTCAGCCTTCCTACTGTCTCAATAAAGAACCTTCTCTCCTGTGTCTCCCTCTCAGCCTTCCTACTGTCTCAATAAAGAACCCTCTCTCCTGTGTCTCCCCTACTCTGTCTCCCTCTCAGCCTTTCTACTGTCTCAATGAAGAACCTTCTCTCCTGTGTCTCCCCTACTCTGTCTCCCTCTCAGCCTTCCTACTATCTCAATAAAGAACCTTCTCTCCTGTGTCTCCTCTACTCTGTCTCCCTCTTAGCCTTCCTACTGTCTCAATAAAGAACCTTCTCTCCTGTGTCTCCCCTACTCTGTCTCTCTCTCAGCCTTCCTACTGTCTCAATAAAGAACTGTCTCCCTCTCAGCCTTCCTACTGTCTCAATAAAGAACCCTCTCTCCTGTGTCTCCCCTACTCTGTCTCCCTCTCAGCCTTCCTACTGTCTCAATGAAGAACCTTCTCTCCTGTGTCTCCCCTACACTGTCTCCCTCTCAGCCTTCCTACTGTCTCAATAAAGAACCCTCTCTCCTGTGTCTCCCCTACTCTGTCTCCCTCTCAGCCTTCCTACTGTCTCAATGAAGAACCTTCTCTCCTGTGTCTTCCCTACTCTGTCTCCCTCTCAGCCTTCCTACTGTCTCAATAAAGAACCTTCTCTCCTGTGTCTCCCCTACTCTGTCTCCCTCTCAGCTTTCCTACTGTCTCAGTAAAAAAGAACCTTCTCTCCTGTGTCTCCCTCAGCCTTCCTACTGTCTCAATGAAGAACCTTCTCTCCTGTGTCTCCCCTACTCTGTCTCCCTCTCAGCCTTCCTACTGTCTCAATAAAGAACCCTCTCTCCTGTGTCTCCCCTACTCTGTCTCCCTCTCAGCCTTCCTACTGTCTCAATGAAGAACCTTCTCTCCTGTGTCTCCCCTACTCTGTTTCCCTCTCAGTCTTCCTACTGTCTCAATGAAGAACCTTCTCTCCTGTGTCTCCCCTACTCTGTCTCCCTCTCAGCCTTCCTACTGTCTCAATAAAGAACCTTCTCTCCTGTGTCTCCCTCTCAACCTTCCTACTGTCTCAATAAAGAACCCTCTCTCCTGTGTCTCCCCTACTCTGTCTCCCTCTCAGCCTTCCTACTGTCTCAATGAAGAACCTTCTCTCCTGTGTCTCCCCTACTCTGTTTCCCTCTCAGTCTTCCTACTGTCTCAATGAAGAACCTTCTCTCCTGTGTCTCCCCTACTCTGTCTCCCTCTCAGCCTTCCTACTGTCTCAATAAAGAACCTTCTCTCCTGTGTCTCCCTCTCAACCTTCCTACTGTCTCAATAAAGAACCCTCTCTCCTGTGTCTCCCCTACTCTGTCTCCCTCTCAGCCTTCCTACTGTCTCAATAAAGAACCTTCTCTCATGTGTCTCCCCTACTCTGTCTCACTCTCAGCCTTCCTACTATCTCAATAAAGAACCTTCTCTCCTGTGTCTCCTCTACCCTGTCTCCCTCTCAGCCTCCCTACTGTCTCAATAAAGAACCTTCTCTCCTGCGTCTCCTCTACTCTGTCTCCCTCTCAGCCTTACTGTCTCAATAAAGAACCTTCTCTCCTGTGTCTCCTCTACTCTGTCTCCCTCTCAGCCTTACTGTCTCAATAAAGAACCTTCTCTCCTGTGTCTCCTCTACTCTGTCTCCCTCTCAGCCTTCCTACTGTCTCAATAAAGAGCATTATCTCCTCCTTCCTACTGTCTCAATAAAGAACCTTCTCTCCTGTGTCTCCCCTACTCTGTCTCCCTCTCAGCCTTCCTACTGTCTCAATAAAGAACCTTCTCTCCTGTGTCTCCCCTACTCTGTCTCCCTCTCAGCCTTCCTACTGTCTCAATAAAGAACCTTCTCTCCTGTGTCTCCCTCTCAGCCTTCCTACTGTCTCAATAAAGAACCCTCTCTCCTGTGTCTCCCCTACTCTGTCTCCCTCTCAGCCTTCCTACTGTCTCAATGAAGAACCTTCTCTCCTGTGTCTCCCCTACACTGTCTCCCTCTCAGCCTTCCTATTATCTCAATAAAGAACCTTCTCTCCTGTGTCTCCTCTACTTTGTCTCCCTATCAGTCTTCCTACTGTCTCAATAAAGAACCTTCTCTCCTGTGTCTCCCCTACTCTGACTCCCTCTCAGCCTTCCTACTATCTCAATAAAGAACCTTCTCTCCTGTGTCTCCTCTTCCCTGTCTCCCTCTCAGCCTCCCTACTGTCAATAAAGAACTTTCTCGCCTGCGTCTCCTCTACTCTGTCTCCCTCTCAGCTTTACTGTCTCAATAAAGAACCTTCTCTCCTGTGTCTCCTCTACTCTGTCTCCCTCTCAGCCTTCCTACTGTCTCAATAAAGAGCCTTATCTCCTCATTCATACTGTCTCAATAAAGAACCTTCTCTCCTGTGTCTCCCCTACTCTGTCTCCCTCTCAGCCTTCCTACTGTCTCAATAAAGAACCTTCTCTCCTGTGTCTCCCCTACTCTGTCTCCCTCTCAGCTTTCCTACTGTCTCAGTAAAAAATAACCTTCTCTCCTGTGTCTCCCTCAGCCTTCCTACTGTCTCAATAAAGAACCCTCTCTCCTGTGTCTCCCCTACTCTGTTTCCCTCTCAGTCTTCCTACTGTCTCAATAAAGAACCTTCTCTCCTGCGTCTCCTCTACTCTGTCTCCCTCTCAGCCTTACTGTCTCAATAAAGAACCTTATCTCCTGTGTCTCCTCTACTCTGTCTCCCTCTCAGCCTTACTGTCTCAAAAAAGAACCTTCTCTCCTGTGTCTCCTCTACTCTGTCTCCCTCTCAGCCTTCCTACTGTCTCAATAAAGAGCATTATCTCCTCCTTCCTACTGTCTCAATAAAGAACCTTCTCTCCTGTGTCTCCCCTACTCTGTCTCCCTCTCAGCCTTCCTACTGTCTCAATAAAGAACCTTCTCTCCTGTGTCTCCCCTACTCTGTCTCCCTCTCAGCCTTCCTACTGTCTCAGTAAAAAATAACCTTCTCTCCTGTGTCTCCCTCTCAGCCTTCCTACTGTCTCAATAAAGAACCCTCTCTCCTGTGTCTCCCCTACTCTGTCTCCCTCTCAGCCTTCCTACTGTCTCAATGAAGAACCTTCTCTCCTGTGTCTCCCCTACTCTGTCTCCCTCTCAGCCTTCCTACTGTCTCAATAAAGAACCTTCTCTCCTGTGTCTCCCTCTCAGCCTTCCTTCTGTCTCAATAAAGAACCTTCTCTCCTGTGTCTCCCCTACTCTGTCTCCCTCTTAGCCTTCCTACTGTCTCATTAAAGAACCTTCTCTCCTGTGTCTCCCCTACTCTGTCTCCCTCTCAGCCTTCCTACTGTCTCAATAAAGAACCTTCTCTCCTGTGTCTTTCCTACTCTGTCTCCCTGTCAGCCTTCCTACTGTCTCAATAAAGAACCTTCTCTCCTGTGTCTTCCTCTCAGCCTTCCTACTGTCTCAATAAAGGCCTTCTCTCCTGTGTCTCCCCTACTCTGTCTCCCTCTCAGCCTTCCTACTGTCTCAATAAAGAACCTTCTCTCCTGCGTCTCCTCTACTCTGTCTCCCTCTCAGCCTTACTGTCTCAATAAAGAACCTTCTCTCCTGTGTCTCCTCTACTCTGTCTCCCTCTCAGCCTTCCTACTGTCTCAATAAAGAGCCTTATCTCCTCCTTCCTACTGTCTCAATAAACAACCTTCTCTCCTGTGTCTCCTCTACTCTGTCTCCCTCTCAGCCTTCCTACTGTCTCAATAAAGAACCTTCTCTCCTGTGTCTCCCCTACTCTGTCTCCCTCTCAGCCTTCATACTGTCTCAATAAAGAACCTTCTCTCCTGTGTCTTCCCTACTCTGTCTCCCTCTCAGCCTTCCTACTGTCTCAATAAAGAACCTTCTCTCCTGTGTCTTCCTCTCAGCCTTCCTACTGTCTCAATAAAGAACCCTCTCTCCTGTGTCTCCCCTACTCTGTCTCCCTCTCAGCCTTCCTACTGTCTCAATAAAGAACCTTCTCTCCTGTGTCTCTCCTACCCTGTCTCCCTCTCAGCCTGCCTACTGTCTCAATAAAGAACCTTCTCTCCTGTGTCTCCCCTACTCTGTGTCCCTCTCAGCCTTCCTACTGTCTCAATAAAGAACCTTCTCTCCTGTGTCTCCTGTACTCTGTCTTCCTCTCAGCCTCCATACTGTCTCAATAAAGAACCTTCTCTGCTGTGTCTCTCCTACCCTGTGTCCCTCTCAGCCTTCCTACTGGCTCAATAAAGAACCTTCTCTCCTGTGTCTCCTGTACTCTGTCTCCCTCTCAGCCTCCCTACTGTCTCAATAAAGAACCTTCTCTCCTGCATCTCCTCTACTCTGTCTCCCTCTCAGCCTTCCTACTGTCTCAATAAAGAACGTTCTCTCCTGTGTCTCCTCTACTCTGTCTCCCTCTCAGCCTTCCTACTGTCTCAATAAAGAACCTTCTCTCCTCTGTCTCCTATATACTGTCTCCCTCTCAGCCTTCCTACTGTCTCAATAAAGAACCTTCTCTCCTGTGTCTCCCTCTCAGCCTTCCTACTGTCTTAATAACGAACCCTCTCTCCTGTGTCTCCCCTACTCTGTGTCCCTCTCAGCCTTCCTACTGTCTCAATAAAGAACCTTCTCTCCTGTGTCTCCTGTACTCTGTCTTCCTCTCAGCCTCCCTACTGTCTCAATAAAGAACCTTCTCTGCTATGTCTCTCCTACCCTGTCTCCCTGTCAGCCTTCCTACTGGCTCAATAAAGAACATTGTCTCCTGTGTCTCCCCTACTCTGTCTCCATCTCAGCCTTCCTACTGTCTCAATAAAGAACCTTCTCTCCTGTGTCTCCTGTACTCTGTCTCCCTCTCAGCCTCCCTACTGTCTCAATAAAGAACCTTCTCTCCTGTGTCTCCCCTACTCTGTCTCCCTCTCAGCGTTCCTACTGTCTCAATAAAGAACCTTCTCTCCTGTGTCTCCTGTACTCTGTCTCCCTCTCAGCCTTCCTACTGTCTCAATAAAGAACCTTCTCTCCTCTGTCTCCTCTATTCTGTCTCCCTCTCAGCCTTCCTACTGTCAATAAAGAACCTTCTCTCCTGTGTCTCCCTCTCAGCCTTCCCACTGTCTCAATAAAGAACCCTCTCTCCTGTGTCTCCCCTACTCTGTCTCCCTCTCAGCCTTCCTACTGTCTCAATGAAGAACCTTCTCTCCTGTGTCTCCCCTACTCTGTCTCCCTCTCAGCTTTCCTACTATCTCAATAAAGAACCTTCTCTCCTGTGTCTCCTCTAATATGTCTCCCTCTCAGCCTTCCTACTATCTCAATAAAGAACCTTCTCTCCTGTGTCTCCTCTACCCTGTCTCCCTCTCAGCCTCCCTACTGTCAATAAAGAACCGTCTCTCCTGTGTCTCCTCTACTCTGTCTCCCTCTCAGCCTTACTGTCTCAATAAAGAACCTTCTCTCCTGTGTCTCCTCTACTCTGTCTCCCTCTCAGCCTTCCTACTGTCTCAATAAAGACCCTTATCTCCTCCTTCCTACTTTCTCAATAAAGAACCTTCTCTCCTGTGTCTCCCCTACTCTGTCTCCCTCTCAGCCTTCCTACTGTCTCAATAAAGAACCGTCTCTCCTGTGTCTCCCCTACTCTTTCTCCCTCTCAGCTTTCCTACTGTCTCAGGAAAAAAGAACCTTCTCTCCTGTGTCTCCCTCTCAGCCTTCCTACTGTCAATAAAGAACCCTCTCTCCTGTGTCTCCCCTACTCTGTCTCCCTCTCAGCCTTCCTACTGTCTCAATGAAGAACCTTCTCTCCTGTGTCTCCCCTACTCTTTCTCCCTTTCAGCTTTCCTACTGTCTCAGTAAAAAAGAACCTTCTCTCCTGTGTCTCCCTCTCAGCCTTCCTACTGTCAATAAAGAACCCTCTCCCCTGTGTCTCCCCTACTCTGTCTCCCTCTCAGCCTTCCTACTGTCTCAATGAAGAACCTTCTCTCCTGTGTCTCCCCTACTCTGTCTCTCTCTCAGCCTTCCTACTGTCTCAATAAAGAACTGTCTCCCTCTCAGCCTTCCTACTGTCTCAATAAAGAACCCTCTCTCCTGTGTCTCCCCTACTCTGTCTCCCTCTCAGCCTTCCTACTGTCTCAATGAAGAACCTTCTCTCCTGTGTCTCCCCTACACTGTCTCCCTCTCAGCCTTCCTATTATCTCAATAAAGAACATTCTCTCCTGTGTCTCCTCTACTCTGTCTCCCTCTCAGCCTTCCTACTGTCTCAATAAAGAACCTTCTCTCCTCTGTCTCCTATATACTGTCTCCCTCTCAGACTTCCTACTGTCTCAATAAAGAACCTTCTCTCCTGTGTCTCCCTCTCAGCCTTCCTACTGTCTCAATAACGAACCCTCTCTCCTGTGTCTCCCCTACTCTGTCTCCCTCTCAGCCTTCCTACTGTCTCAATGAAGAACCTTCTCTCCTGTGTCTCCCCTACTCTGTGTCCCTCTCAGCCTTCCTAATGTCTCAATAAAGAACCTTCTCTCCTGTGTCTCCTGTACTCTGTCTTCCTCTCAGCCTCCCTACTGTCTCAATAAAGAACCTTCTCTGCTATGTCTCTCCTACCCTGTCTCCCTGTCAGCCTTCCTACTGGCTCAATAAAGAACATTGTCTCCTGTGTCTCCCCTACTCTGTCTCCATCTCAGCCTTCCTACTGTCTCAATAAAGAACCTTCTCTCCTGTGTCTCCTGTACTCTGTCTCCCTCTCAGCCTCCCTACTGTCTCAATAAAGAACCTTCTCTCCTGTGTCTCCCCTACTCTGTCTCCCTCTCAGCGTTCCTACTGTCTCAATAAAGAACCTTCTCTCCTGTGTCTCCTGTACTCTGTCTCCCTCTCAGTCTCCCTACTGTCTCAAATAACGTTCTCTCCTGCATCTCCTCTACTCTGTCTCCCTCTCAGCCTTCCTACTGTCTCAATAAAGAACGTTCTCTTCTGTGTCTCCTCTACTCTGTCTCCCTCTCAGCCTTCCTACTGTCTCAATAAAGAACCTCCTCTCCTCTGTCTCCTCTATTCTGTCTCCCTCTCAGCCTTCCTACTGTCAATAAAGAACCTTCTCTCCTGTGTCTCCCTCTAAGCCTTCCCACTGTCTCAATAAAGAACCCTCTCTCCTGTGTCTCCCCTACTCTGTCTCCCTCTCAGCCTTCCTACTGTCTCAATGAAGAACCTTCTCTCCTGTGTCTCCCCTACTCTGTCTCCCTCTCAGCCTTCCTACTATCTCAATAAAGAACCTTCTCTCCTGTGTCTCCTCTAATATGTCTCCCTCTCAGCCTTCCTACTATCTCAATACAGAACCTTCTCTCCTGTGTCTCCTCTACCCTGTCTCCCTCTCAGCCTCCCTACTGTCAATAAAGAACCGTCTCTCCTGTGTCTCCTCTACTCTGTCTCCCTCTCAGCCTTACTGTCTCAATAAAGAACCTTCTCTGCTGTGTCTCCTCTACTCTGTCTCCCTCTCAGCCTTCCTACTGTCTCAATAAAGACCCTTATCTCCTCCTTCCTACTTTCTCAATAAAGAACCTTCTCTCCTGTGTCTCCCCTACTCTGTCTCCCTCTCAGCCTTCCTACTGTCTCAATAAAGAACTGTCTCTCCTGTGTCTCCCCTACTCTTTCTCCCTCTCAGCTTTCCTACTGTCTCAGGAAAAAAGAACCTTCTCTCCTGTGTCTCCCTCTCAGCCTTCCTACTGTCAATAAAGAACCCTCTCTCCTGTGTCTCCCCTACTCTGTCTCCCTCTCAGCCTTCCTACTGTCTCAATGAAGAACCTTCTCTCCTGTGTCTCCCCTACTCTTTCTCCCTTTCAGCTTTTCTACTGTCTCAGTAAAAAAGAACCTTCTCTCCTGTGTCTCCCTCTCAGCCTTCCTACTGTCAATAAAGAACCCTCTCTCCTGTGTCTCCCCTACTCTGTCTCCCTCTCAGCCTTCCTACTGTCTCAATGAAGAACCTTCTCTCCTGTGTCTCCCCTACTATGTCTCTCTCTCAGCCTTCCTACTGTCTCAATAAAGAACTGTCTCCCTCTCAGCCTTCCTACTGTCTCAATAAAGAACCCTCTCTCCTGTGTCTCCCCTACTCTGTCTCCCTCTCAGCCTTCCTACTGTCTCAATGAAGAACCTTCTCTCCTGTGTCTCCCCTACACTGTCTCCCTCTCAGCCTTCCTATTATCTCAATAAAGAACCTTCTCTCCTGTGTCTCCTCTACTTTGTCTCCCTATCAGTCTTCCTACTGTCTCAATAAAGAACCTTCTCTCCTGTGTCTCCCCATACTCTGACTCCCTCTCAGCCTTCCTACTATCTCAATAAAGAACCTTCTCTCCTGTGTCTCCTCTTCCCTGTCTCCCTCTCAGCCTCCCTACTGTCAATAAAGAACTTTCTCTCCTGCGTCTCCTCTACTCTGTCTCCCTCTCAGCTTTACTGTCTCAATAAAGAACCTTCTCTCCTGTGTCTCCTCTACTCTGTCTCCCTCTCAGCCTTCCTACTGTCTCAATAAAGAGCCGTATCTCCTCCTTCATACTGTCTCAATAAAGAACCTTCTCTCCTGTGTCTCCCCTACTCTGTCTCCCTCTCAGCCTTCCTACTGTCTCAATGAAGAACCTTCTCTCCTGTGTCTCCCCTACTCTTTCTCCCTTTCAGCTTTTCTACTGTCTCAGTAAAAAAGAACCTTCTCTCCTGTGTCTCCCTCTCAGCCTTCCTACTGTCAATAAAGAACCCTCTCTCCTGTGTCTCCCCTACTCTGTCTCCCTCTCAGCCTTCCTACTGTCTCAATGAAGAACCTTCTCTCCTGTGTCTCCCCTACTATGTCTCTCTCTCAGCCTTCCTACTGTCTCAATAAAGAACTGTCTCCCTCTCAGCCTTCCTACTGTCTCAATAAAGAACCCTCTCTCCTGTGTCTCCCCTACTCTGTCTCCCTCTCAGCCTTCCTACTGTCTCAATGAAGAACCTTCTCTCCTGTGTCTCCCCTACACTGTCTCCCTCTCAGCCTTCCTATTATCTCAATAAAGAACCTTCTCTCCTGTGTCTCCTCTACTTTGTCTCCCTATCAGTCTTCCTACTGTCTCAATAAAGAACCTTCTCTCCTGTGTCTCCCCTATTCTGACTCCCTCTCAGCCTTCCTACTATCTCAATAAAGAACCTTCTCTCCTGTGTCTCCTCTTCCCTGTCTCCCTCTCAGCCTCCCTACTGTCAATAAAGAACTTTCTCTCCTGCGTCTCCTCTACTCTGTCTCCCTCTCAGCTTTACTGTCTCAATAAAGAACCTTCTCTCCTGTGTCTCCTCTACTCTGTCTCCCTCTCAGCCTTCCTACTGTCTCAATAAAGAGCCGTATCTCCTCCTTCATACTGTCTCAATAAAGAACCTTCTCTCCTGTGTCTCCCCTACTCTGTCTCCCTCTCAGCCTTCCTACTGTCTCAATAAAGAACCTTCTCTCCTGTGTCTCCCCTACTCTGTCTCCCTCTCAGCTTTCCTACTGTCTCAGTAAAAAATAACCTTCTCTCCTGTGTCTCCCTCAGCCTTCCTACTGTCTCAATAAAGAA
Organism: Notolepis coatsorum; assembly: GCF_963971535.1. Taxonomy (NCBI): domain Eukaryota; kingdom Metazoa; phylum Chordata; class Actinopteri; order Aulopiformes; family Paralepididae; genus Notolepis; species Notolepis coatsorum. The sequence continues at coordinate 41,259,007 of NC_140173.1, read as the reverse complement.
CCCTCTCTCCTGTGTCTCCCCTACTCTGTTTACCTCTCAGTCTTCCTACTGTCTCAATAAAGAACCTTCTCTCCTGCGTCTCCTCTACTCTGTCTCCCTCTCAGCCTTACTGTCTCAATAAAGAACCTTATCTCCTGTGTCTCCTCTACTCTGTCTCCCTCTCAGCCTTACTGTCTCAAAAAAGAACCTTCTCTCCTGTGTCTCCTCTACTCTGTCTCCCTCTCAGCCTTCCTACTGTCTCAATAAAGAGCATTATCTCCTCCTTCCTACTGTCTCAATAAAGAACCTTCTCTCCTGTGTCTCCCCTACTCTGTCTCCCTCTCAGCCTTCCTACTGTCTCAATAAAGAACCTTCTCTCCTGTGTCTCCCTCTCAGCCTTCCTACTGTCTCAATAAAGAACCCTCTCTCCTGTGTCTCCCCTACTCTGTCTCCCTCTCAGCCTTCCTACTGTCTCAATGAAGAACCTTCTCTCCTGTGTCTCCCCTACTCTGTCTCCCTCTCAGCCTTCCTACTGTCTCAATAAAGAACCTTCTCTCCTGTGTCTCCCTCTCAGCCTTCCTACTGTCTCAATAAAGAACCTTCTCTCCTGTGTCTCCCCTACTCTGTCTCCCTCTCAGCCTTTCTACTGTCTCAATGAAGAACCTTCTCTCCTGTGTCTCCCCTACTCTGTCTCCCTCTCAGCCTTCCTACTATCTCAATAAAGAACCTTCTCTCCTGTGTCTCCTCTACTCTGTCTCCCTCTTAGCCTTCCTACTGTCTCAATAAAGAACCTTCTCTCCTGTGTCTTTCCTACTCTGTCTCCCTGTCAGCCTTCCTACTGTCTCAATAAAGAACCTTCTCTCCTGTGTCTTCCTCTCAGCCTTCCTACTGTCTCAATAAAGGCCTTCTCTCCTGCGTCTCCTCTACTCTGTCTCCCTCTCAGCCTTACTGTCTCAATAAAGAACCTTCTCTCTTGTGTCTCCTGTACTCTGTCTTCCTCTCAGCCTCCCTACTGTCTCAATAAAGAACCTTCTCTGCTATGTCTCTCCTACCCTGTCTCCCTGCCAGCCTTCCTACTGGCTCAATAAAGAACATTGTCTCCTGTGTCTCCCCTACTCTGTCTCCATCTCAGCCTTCCTACTGTCTCAATAAAGAACCTTCTCTCCTGTGTCTCCTGTACTCTGTCTCCCTCTCAGCCTCCCTACTGTCTCAATAAAGAACCTTCTCTCCTGTGTCTCGTGTACTCTGTCTCCCTCTCAGCCTTCCTACTGTCTCAATAAAGAACGTTCTCTCCTGTGTCTCCTCTACTCTGTCTCCCTCTCAGAATTCCTACTGTCTCAATAAAGAACCTTCTCTCCTCTGTCTCCTCTATACTGTCTCCCTCTCAGCCTTCCTACTGTCTCAATAAAGAACCTTCTCTCCTGTGTCTCCCTCTCAGCCTTCCTACTGTCTCAATAACGAACCCTCTCTCCTGTGACTCCCCTACTCTGTCTCCCTCTCAGCCTTCCTACTGTCTCAATGAAGAACATTCTCTCTTGTGTCTCCCCTACTCTGTTTCCCTCTCAGCCTTCCTACTATCTCAATAAAGAACCTTCTCTCCTGTGTCTCCTCTACTCTGTCTCCCTCTCAGCCTTCCTACTGTCTCAATAAAGAACCTTCTCTCCTGTGTCTCCCCTACTCTGTGTCCCTCTCAGCCTTCCTACTGTCTCAATAAAGAACCTTCTCTCCTGTGTCTCCCCTACTCTGTCTCTCTCTCAGCCTTCCTACTGTCTCAATAAAGAACTGTCTCCCTCTCAGCCTTCCTACTGTCTCAATAAAGAACCCTCTCTCCTGTGTCTCCCCTACTCTGTCTCCCTCTCAGCCTTCCTACTGTCTCAATGAAGAACCTTCTCTCCTGTGTCTCCCCTACACTGTCTCCCTCTCAGCCTTCCTATTATCTCAATAAAGAACCTTCTCGCCTGTGTCTCCTCTACTTTGTCTCCCTATCAGTCTTCCTACTGTCTCAATAAAGAACCTTCTCTCCTGTGTCTCCCCTACTCTGACTCCCTCTCAGCCTTCCTACTATCTCAATAAAGAACCTTCTCTCCTGTGTCTCCTCTTCCCTGTCTCCCTCTCAGCCTCCCTACTGTCAATAAAGAACTTTCTCGCCTGCGTCTCCTCTACTCTGTCTCCCTCTCAGCTTTACTGTCTCAATAAAGAACCTTCTCTCCTGTGTCTCCTCTACTATGTCTCCCTCTCAGCCTTCCTACTGTCTCAATAAAGAGCCTTATCTCCTCATTCATACTGTCTCAATAAAGAACCTTCTCTCCTGTGTCTCCCCTACTCTGTCTCCCTCTCAGCCTTCCTACTGTCTCAATAAAGAACCTTCTCTCCTGTGTCTCCCCTACTCTGTCTCCCTCTCAGCTTTCCTACTGTCTCAGTAAAAAATAACCTTCTCTCCTGTGTCTCCCTCAGCCTTCCTACTGTCTCAATAAAGAACCCTCTCTCCTGTGTCTCCCCTACTCTGTTTCCCTCTCAGTCTTCCTACTGTCTCAATAAAGAACCTTCTCTCCTGCGTCTCCTCTACTCTGTCTCCCTCTCAGCCTTACTGTCTCAATAAAGAACCTTATCTCCTGTGTCTCCTCTACTCTGTCTCCCTCTCAGCCTTACTGTCTCAAAAAAGAACCTTCTCTCCTGTGTCTCCTCTACTCTGTCTCCCTCTCAGCCTTCCTACTGTCTCAATAAAGAGCATTATCTCCTCCTTCCTACTGTCTCAATAAAGAACCTTCTCTCCTGTGTCTCCCCTACTCTGTCTCCCTCTCAGCCTTCCTACTGTCTCAATAAAGAACCTTCTCTCCTGTGTCTCCCCTACTCTGTCTCCCTCTCAGCCTTTCTACTGTCTCAGTAAAAAATAACCTTCTCTCCTGTGTCTCCCTCTCAGCCTTCCTACTGTCTCAATAAAGAACCCTCTCTCCTGTGTCTCCCCTACTCTGTCTCCCTCTCAGCCTTCCTACTGTCTCAATGAAGAACCTTCTCTCCTGTGTCTCCCCTACTCTGTCTCCCTCTCAGCCTTCCTACTGTCTCAATAAATAACCTTCTCTCCTGTGTCTCCCTCTCAGCCTTCCTACTGTCTCAATAAAGAACCTTCTCTCCTGTGTCTCCCCTACTCTGTCTCCCTCTCAGCCTTTCTACTGTCTCAATGAAGAACCTTCTCTCCTGTGTCTCCCCTACTCTGTCTCCCTCTCAGCCTTCCTACTATCTCAATAAAGAACCTTCTCTCCTGTGTCTCCTCTACTCTGTCTCCCTCTTAGCCTTCCTACTGTCTCATTAAAGAACCGTCTCTCCTGTGTCTCCCCTACTCTGTCTCCCTCTCAGCCTTCCTACTGTCTCAATAAAGAACCTTCTCTCCTGTGTCTTTCCTACTTTGTCTCCCTGTCAGCCTTCCTACTGTCTCAATAAAGAACCTTCTCTCCTGTGTCTTCCTCTCAGCCTTCCTACTGTCTCAATAAAGGCCTTCTCTCCTGTGTCTCCCCTACTCTGTCTCCCTCTCAGCCTTCCTACTGTCTCAATAAAGAACCTTCTCTCCTGCGTCTCCTCTACTCTGTCTCCCTCTCAGCCTTACTGTCTCAATAAAGAACCTTCTCTCCTGTGTCTCCTCTACTCTGTCTCCCTCTCAGCCTTCCTACTGTCTCAATAAAGAGCCTTATCTCCTCCTTCCTACTGTCTCAATAAACAACCTTCTCTCCTGTGTCTCCTCTACTCTGTCTCCTTCTCAGCCTTCCTACTGTCTCAATAAAGAACCTTCTCTCCTGTGTCTCCTCTACTCTGTCTCCCTCTCAGCCTTCCTACTGTCTCAATAAAGAGCCTTATCTCCTCCTTCCTACTGTCTCAATAAACAACCTTCTCTCCTGTGTCTCCTCTACTCTGTCTCCCTCTCAGCCTTCCTACTGTCTCAATAAAGAACCTTCTCTCCTGTGTCTCCCCTACTCTGTCTCCCTCTCAGCCTTCATACTGTCTCAATAAAGAACCTTCTCTCCTGTGTCTTCCCTACTCTGTCTCCCTCTCAGCCTTCCTACTGTCTCAATAAAGAACATTCTCTCCTGTGTCTCCCCTACTCTGTCTCCCTCTCAGCCTTCCTACTGTCTCAATAAAGAACCTTCTCTCCTGTGTCTCTCCTACCCTGTCTCCCTCTCAGCCTGCCTACTGTCTCAATAAAGAACCTTCTCTCCTGTGTCTCCCCTACTCTGTGTCCCTCTCAGCCTTCCTACTGTCTCAATAAAGAACCCTCTCTCCTGTGTCTCCTGTACTCTGTCTTCCTCTCAGCCTCCATACTGTCTCAATAAAGAACCTTCTCTGCTGTGTCTCTCCTACCCTGTGTCCCTCTCAGCCTTCCTACTGGCTCAATAAAGAACCTTCTCTCCTGTGTCTCCTGTACTCTGTCTCCCTCTCAGCCTCCCTACTGTCTCAATAAAGAACCTTCTCTCCAACATCTCCTCTACTCTGTCTCCCTCTCAGCCTTCCTACTGTCTCAATAAAGAACGTTCTCTCCTGTGTCTCCTCTACTCTGTCTCCCTCTCAGCCTTCCTACTGTCTCAATAAAGAACCTTCTCTCCTCTGTCTCCTATATACTGTCTCCCTCTCAGCCTTCCTACTGTCTCAATAAAGAACCTTCTCTCCTGTGTCTCCCTCTCAGCCTTCCTACTGTCTCAATAACGAACCCTCTCTCCTGTGTCTCCCCTACTCTGTGTCCCTCTCAGCCTTCCTACTGTCTCAATAAAGAACCTTCTCTCCTGTGTCTCCTGTACTCTGTCTCCCTCTCAGCCTTCCTACTGTCTCAATGAAGAACCTTCTCTCCTGTGTCTCCCCTACTCTGTCTCCCTCTCAGCCTTCCTACTATCTCAATAAAGAACCTTCTCTCCTGTGTCTCCTCTAATATGTCTCCCTCTCAGCCTTCCTACTATCTCAATAAAGAACCTTCTCTCCTGTGTCTCCTCTACCCTGTCTCCCTCTCAGCCTCCCTACTGTCAATAAAGAACCGTCTCTCCTGTGTCTCCTCTACTCTGTCTCCCTCTCAGCCTTACTGTCTCAATAAAGAACCTTCTCTGCTGTGTCTCCTCTACTCTGTCTCCCTCTCAGCCTTCCTACTGTCTCAATAAAGACCCTTATCTCCTCCTTCCTACTTTCTCAATAAAGAACCTTCTCTCCTGTGTCTCCCCTACTCTGTCTCCCTCTCAGCCTTCCTACTGTCTCAATAAAGAACTGTCTCTCCTGTGTCTCCCCTACTCTTTCTCCCTCTCAGCTTTCCTACTGTCTCAGGAAAAAAGAACCTTCTCTCCTGTGTCTCCCTCTCAGCCTTCCTACTGTCAATAAAGAACCCTCTCTCCTGTGTCTCCCCTACTCTGTCTCCCTCTCAGCCTTCCTACTGTCTCAATGAAGAACCTTCTCTCCTGTGTCTCCCCTACTCTTTCACCCTTTCAGCTTTTCTACTGTCTCAGTAAAAAAGAACCTTCTCTCCTGTGTCTCCCTCTCAGCCTTCCTACTGTCAATAAAGAACCCTCTCTCCTGTGTCTCCCCTACTCTGTCTCCCTCTCAGCCTTCATACTGTCTCAATGAAGAACCTTCTCTCCTGTGTCTCCCCTACTATGTCTCTCTCTCAGCCTTCCTACTGTCTCAATAAAGAACTGTCTCCCTCTCAGCCTTCCTACTGTCTCAATAAAGAACCCTCTCTCCTGTGTCTCCCCTACTCTGTCTCCCTCTCAGCCTTCCTACTGTCTCAATGAAGAACCTTCTCTCCTGTGTCTCCCCTACACTGTCTCCCTCTCAGCCTTCCTATTATCTCAATAAAGAACCTTTTCTCCTATGTCTCCTCTACTTTGTCTCCCTATCAGTCTTCCTACTGTCTCAATAAAGAACCTTCTCTCCTGTGTCTCCCCTACTCTGACTCCCTCTCAGCCTTCCTACTATCTCAATAAAGAACCTTCTCTCCTGTGTCTCCTCTTCCCTGTCTCCCTCTCAGCCTCCCTACTGTCAATAAAGAACTTTCTCTCCTGCGTCTCCTCTACTCTGTCTCCCTCTCAGCTTTACTGTCTCAATAAAGAACCTTCTCTCCTGTGTCTCCTCTACTCTGTCTCCCTCTCAGCCTTCCTACTGTCTCAATAAAGAGCTGTATCTCCTCCTTCATACTGTCTCAATAAAGAACCTTCTCTCCTGTGTCTCCCCTACTCTGTCTCCCTCTCAGCCTTCCTACTGTCTCAATAAAGAACCTTCTCTCCTGTGTCTCCCCTACTCTGTCTCCCTCTCAGCTTTCCTACTGTCTCAGTAAAAAATAACCTTCTCTCCTGTGTCTCCCTCAGCCTTCCTACTGTCTCAATAAAGAACCCTCTCTCCTGTGTCTCCCCTACTCTGTTTCCCTCTCAGTCTTCCTACTGTCTCAATAAAGAACCTTCTCTCCTGCGTCTCCTCTACTCTGTCTCCCTCTCAGCCTTACTGTCTCAATAAAGAACCTTATCTCCTGTGTCTCCTCTACTCTGTCTCCCTCTCAGCCTTACTGTCTCAAAAAAGAACCTTCTCTCCTGTGTCTCCTCTACTCTGTCTCCCTCTCAGCCTTCCTACTGTCTCAATAAAGAGCATTATCTCCTCCTTCCTACTGTCTCAATAAAGAACCTTCTCTCCTGTGTCTCCCCTACTCTGTCTCCCTCTCAGCCTTCCTACTGTCTCAATAAAGAACCTTCTCTCCTGTGTCTCCCTCTCAGCCTTCCTACTGTCTCAATAAAGAACCCTCTCTCCTGTGTCTCCCCTACTCTGTCTCCCTCTCAGCCTTACTACTGTCTCAATGAAGAACCTTCTCTCCTGTGTCTCCCCTACTCTGTCTCCCTCTCAGCCTTCCTACTGTCTCAATAAAGAACCTTCTCTCCTGTGTCTCCCTCTCAGCCTTCCTACTGTCTCAATAAAGAACCTTCTCTCCTGTGTCTCCCCTACTCTGTCTCCCTCTCAGCCTTTCTACTGTCTCAATGAAGAACCTTCTCTCCTGTGTCTCCCCTACTCTGTCTCCCTCTCAGCCTTCCTACTATCTCAATAAAGAACCTTCTCTCCTGTGTCTCCTCTACTCTGTCTCCCTCTTAGCCTTCCTACTGTCTCAATAAAGAACCTTCTCTCCTGTGTCTTTCCTACTCTGTCTCCCTGTCAGCCTTCCTACTGTCTCAATAAAGAACCTTCTCTCCTGTGTCTTCCTCTCAGCCTTCCTACTGTCTCAATAAAGGCCTTCTCTCCTGCGTCTCCTCTACTCTGTCTCCCTCTCAGCCTTACTGTCTCAATAAAGAACCTTCTCTCCTGTGTCTCCTGTACTCTGTCTTCCTCTCAGCCTCCCTACTGTCTCAATAAAGAACCTTCTCTGCTATGTCTCTCCTACCCTGTCTCCCTGTCAGCCTTCCTACTGGCTCAATAAAGAACATTGTCTCCTGTGTCTCCCCTACTCTGTCTCCATCTCAGCCTTCCTACTGTCTCAATAAAGAACCTTCTCTCCTGTGTCTCCTGTACTCTGTCTCCCTCTCAGCCTCCCTACTGTCTCAATAAAGAACCTTCTCTCCTGTGTCTCGTGTACTCTGTCTCCCTCTCAGCATCCCTACTGTTTCAATAAAGAACCTTCTCTCCTGCATCTCCTCTACTCTGTCTCCCTCTCAGCTTTACTGTCTCAATAAAGAACCTTCTCTCCTGTGTCTCCTCTACTCTGTCTCCCTCTCAGCCTTCCTACTGTCTCAATAAAGAGCTGTATCTCCTCCTTCATACTGTCTCAATAAAGAACCTTCTCTCCTGTGTCTCCCCTACTCTGTCTCCCTCTCAGCCTTCCTACTGTCTCAATAAAGAACCTTCTCTCCTGTGTCTCCCCTACTCTGTCTCCCTCTCAGCTTTCCTACTGTCTCAGTAAAAAATAACCTTCTCTCCTGTGTCTCCCTCAGCCTTCCTACTGTCTCAATAAAGAACCCTCTCTCCTGTGTCTCCCCTACTCTGTTTCCCTCTCAGTCTTCCTACTGTCTCAATAAAGAACCTTCTCTCCTGCGTCTCCTCTACTCTGTCTCCCTCTCAGCCTTACTGTCTCAATAAAGAACCTTATCTCCTGTGTCTCCTCTACTCTGTCTCCCTCTCAGCCTTACTGTCTCAAAAAAGAACCTTCTCTCCTGTGTCTCCTCTACTCTGTCTCCCTCTCAGCCTTCCTACTGTCTCAATAAAGAGCATTATCTCCTCCTTCCTACTGTCTCAATAAAGAACCTTCTCTCCTGTGTCTCCCCTACTCTGTCTCCCTCTCAGCCTTCCTACTGTCTCAATAAAGAACCTTCTCTCCTGTGTCTCCCTCTCAGCCTTCCTACTGTCTCAATAAAGAACCCTCTCTCCTGTGTCTCCCCTACTCTGTCTCCCTCTCAGCCTTCCTACTGTCTCAATGAAGAACCTTCTCTCCTGTGTCTCCCCTACTCTGTCTCCCTCTCAGCCTTCCTACTGTCTCAATAAAGAACCTTCTCTCCTGTGTCTCCCTCTCAGCCTTCCTACTGTCTCAATAAAGAACCTTCTCTCCTGTGTCTCCCCTACTCTGTCTCCCTCTCAGCCTTTCTACTGTCTCAATGAAGAACCTTCTCTCCTGTGTCTCCCCTACTCTGTCTCCCTCTCAGCCTTCCTACTATCTCAATAAAGAACCTTCTCTCCTGTGTCTCCTCTACTCTGTCTCCCTCTTAGCCTTCCTACTGTCTCAATAAAGAACCTTCTCTCCTGTGTCTTTCCTACTCTGTCTCCCTGTCAGCCTTCCTACTGTCTCAATAAAGAACCTTCTCTCCTGTGTCTTCCTCTCAGCCTTCCTACTGTCTCAATAAAGGCCTTCTCTCCTGCGTCTCCTCTACTCTGTCTCCCTCTCAGCCTTACTGTCTCAATAAAGAACCTTCTCTCCTGTGTCTCCTGTACTCTGTCTTCCTCTCAGCCTCCCTACTGTCTCAATAAAGAACCTTCTCTGCTATGTCTCTCCTACCCTGTCTCCCTGTCAGCCTTCCTACTGGCTCAATAAAGAACATTGTCTCCTGTGTCTCCCCTACTCTGTCTCCATCTCAGCCTTCCTACTGTCTCAATAAAGAACCTTCTCTCCTGTGTCTCCTGTACTCTGTCTCCCTCTCAGCCTCCCTACTGTCTCAATAAAGAACCTTCTCTCCTGTGTCTCGTGTACTCTGTCTCCCTCTCAGCATCCCTACTGTTTCAATAAAGAACCTTCTCTCCTGCATCTCCTCTACTCTGTCTCCCTCTCAGCCTTCCTACTGTCTCAATAAAGAACGTTCTCTCCTGTGTCTCCTCTACTCTGTCTCCCTCACAGAATTCCTACTGTCTCAATAAAGAACCTTCTCTCCTCTGTCTCCTCTATACTGTCTCCCTCTCAGCCTTCCTACTGTCTCAATAAAGAACCTTCTCTCCTGTGTCTCCCTCTCAGCCTTCCTACTGTCTCAATAACGAACCCTCTCTCCTGTGACTCCCCTACTCTGTCTCCCTCTCAGCCTTCCTACTGTCTCAATGAAGAACATTCTCTCTTGTGTCTCCCCTACTCTGTCTCCCTCTCAGCCTTCCTACTATCTCAATAAAGAACCTTCTCTCCTGTGTCTCCCCTACTCTGTCTCCCTCTCAGCCTTCCTACTGTCTCAATAAAGAACCTTCTCTCCTGTGTCTCCCTCTCAGCCTTCCTACTGTCTCAATAAAGAACCCTCTCTCCTGTGTCTCCCCTACTCTGTCTCCCTCTCAGCCTTCCTACTGTCTCAATGAAGAACCTTCTCTCCTGTGTCTCCCCTACTCTGTCTCCCTCTCAGCCTTCCTACTGTCTCAATAAAGAACCTTCTCTCCTGTGTCTCCCTCTCAGCCTTCCTACTGTCTCAATAAAGAACCTTCTCTCCTGTGTCTCCCCTACTCTGTCTCCCTCTCAGCCTTTCTACTGTCTCAATGAAGAACCTTCTCTCCTGTGTCTCCCCTACTCTGTCTCCCTCTCAGCCTTCCTACTATCTCAATAAAGAACCTTCTCTCCTGTGTCTCCTCTACTCAGTCTCCCTCTTAGCCTTCCTACTGTCTCAATAAAGAACCTTCTCTCCTGTGTCTTTCCTACTCTGTCTCCCTGTCAGCCTTCCTACTGTCTCAATAAAGAACCTTCTCTCCTGTGTCTTCCTCTCAGCCTTCCTACTGTCTCAATAAAGGCCTTCTCTCCTGCGTCTCCTCTACTCTGTCTCCCTCTCAGCCTTACTGTCTCAATAAAGAACCTTCTCTCCTGTGTCTCCTGTACTCTGTCTTCCTCTCAGCCTCCCTACTGTCTCAATAAAGAACCTTCTCTGCTATGTCTCTCCTACCCTGTCTCCCTGTCAGCCTTCCTACTGGCTCAATAAAGAACATTGTCTCCTGTGTCTCCCCTACTCTGTCTCCATCTCAGCCTTCCTACTGTCTCAATAAAGAACCTTCTCTCCTGTGTCTCCTGTACTCTGTCTCCCTCTCAGCCTCCCTACTGTCTCAATAAAGAACCTTCTCTCCTGTGTCTCGTGTACTCTGTCTCCCTCTCAGCATCCCTACTGTCTCAATAAAGAACCTTCTCTCCTGCATCTCCTCTACTCTGTCTCCCTCTCAGCCTTCCTACTGTCTCAATAAAGAACGTTCTCTCCTGTGTCTCCTCTACTCTGTCTCCCTCTCAGAATTCCTACTGTCTCAATAAAGAACCTTCTCTCCTCTGTCTCCTCTATACTGTCTCCCTCTCAGCCTTCCTACTGTCTCAATAAAGAACCTTCTCTCCTGTGTCTCCCTCTCAGCCTTCCTACTGTCTCAATAACGAACCCTCTCTCCTGTGACTCCCCTACTCTGTCTCCCTCTCAGCCTTCCTACTGTCTCAATGAAGAACATTCTCTCTTGTGTCTCCCCTACTCTGTCTCCCTCTCAGCCTTCCTACTATCTCAATAAAGAACCTTCTCTCCTGTGTCTCCTCTACTCTGTCTCCCTCTCAGCCTTCCTACTGTCTCAATAAAGAACCTTCTCTCCTGTGTCTCCCCTACTCTGTGTCCCTCTCAGCCTTCCTACTGTCTCAATAAAGAACCTTCTCTCCTGTGTCTCCCCTACTCTGTCTCTCTCTCAGCCTTCCTACTGTCTCAATAAAGAACTGTCTCCCTCTCAGCCTTCCTACTGTCTCAATAAAGAACCCTCTCTCCTGTGTCTCCCCTACTCTGTCTCCCTCTCAGCCTTCCTACTGTCTCAATGAAGAACCTTCTCTCCTGTGTCTCCCCTACACTGTCTCCCTCTCAGCCTTCCTATTATCTCAATAAAGAACCTTCTCTCCTGTGTCTCCTCTACTTTGTCTCCCTATCAGTCTTCCTACTGTCTCAATAAAGAACCTTCTCTCCTGTGTCTCCCCTACTCTGACTCCCTCTCAGCCTTCCTACTGTCTCAATGAAGAACCTTCTCTCCTGTGTCTCCCCTACACTGTCTCCCTCTCAGCCTTCCTATTATCTCAATAAAGAACCTTTTCTCCTGTGTCTCCTCTACTTTGTCTCCCTATCAGTCTTCCTACTGTCTCAATAAAGAACCTTCTCTCCTGTGTCTCCCCTACTCTGACTCCCTCTCAGCCTTCCTACTATCTCAATAAAGAACCTTCTCTCCTGTGTCTCCTCTTCCCTGTCTCCCTCTCAGCCTCCCTACTGTCAATAAAGAACTTTCTCTCCTGCGTCTCCTCTACTCTGTCTCCCTCTCAGCTTTACTGTCTCAATAAAGAACCTTCTCTCCTGTGTCTCCTCTACTCTGTCTCCCTCTCAGCCTTCCTACTGTCTCAATAAAGAGCTGTATCTCCTCCTTCATACTGTCTCAATAAAGAACCTTCTCTCCTGTGTCTCCCCTACTCTGTCTCCCTCTCAGCCTTCCTACTGTCTCAATAAAGAACCTTCTCTCCTGTGTCTCCCCTACTCTGTCTCCCTCTCAGCTTTCCTACTGTCTCAGTAAAAAATAACCTTCTCTCCTGTGTCTCCCTCAGCCTTCCTACTGTCTCAATAAAGAACCCTCTCTCCTGTGTCTCCCCTACTCTGTTTCCCTCTCAGTCTTCCTACTGTCTCAATAAAGAACCTTCTCTCCTGCGTCTCCTCTACTCTGTCTCCCTCTCAGCCTTACTGTCTCAATAAAGAACCTTATCTCCTGTGTCTCCTCTACTCTGTCTCCCTCTCAGCCTTACTGTCTCAAAAAAGAACCTTCTCTCCTGTGTCTCCTCTACTCTGTCTCCCTCTCAGCCTTCCTACTGTCTCAATAAAGAGCATTATCTCCTCCTTCCTACTGTCTCAATAAAGAACCTTCTCTCCTGTGTCTCCCCTACTCTGTCTCCCTCTCAGCCTTCCTACTGTCTCAATAAAGAACCTTCTCTCCTGTGTCTCCCTCTCAGCCTTCCTACTGTCTCAATAAAGAACCCTCTCTCCTGTGTCTCCCCTACTCTGTCTCCCTCTCAGCCTTCCTACTGTCTCAATGAAGAACCTTCTCTCCTGTGTCTCCCCTACTCTGTCTCCCTCTCAGCCTTCCTACTGTCTCAATAAAGAACCTTCTCTCCTGTGTCTCCCTCTCAGCCTTCCTACTGTCTCAATAAAGAACCTTCTCTCCTGTGTCTCCCCTACTCTGTCTCCCTCTCAGCCTTTCTACTGTCTCAATGAAGAACCTTCTCTCCTGTGTCTCCCCTACTCTGTCTCCCTCTCAGCCTTCCTACTATCTCAATAAAGAACCTTCTCTCCTGTGTCTCCTCTACTCTGTCTCCCTCTTAGCCTTCCTACTGTCTCAATAAAGAACCTTCTCTCCTGTGTCTTTCCTACTCTGTCTCCCTGTCAGCCTTCCTACTGTCTCAATAAAGAACCTTCTCTCCTGTGTCTTCCTCTCAGCCTTCCTACTGTCTCAATAAAGGCCTTCTCTCCTGCGTCTCCTCTACTCTGTCTCCCTCTCAGCCTTACTGTCTCAATAAAGAACCTTCTCTCCTGTGTCTCCTGTACTCTGTCTTCCTCTCAGCCTCCCTACTGTCTCAATAAAGAACCTTCTCTGCTATGTCTCTCCTACCCTGTCTCCCTGTCAGCCTTCCTACTGGCTCAATAAAGAACATTGTCTCCTGTGTCTCCCCTACTCTGTCTCCATCTCAGCCTTCCTACTGTCTCAATAAAGAACCTTCTCTCCTGTGTCTCCTGTACTCTGTCTCCCTCTCAGCCTCCCTACTGTCTCAATAAAGAACCTTCTCTCCTGTGTCTCGTGTACTCTGTCTCCCTCTCAGCATCCCTACTGTTTCAATAAAGAACCTTCTCTCCTGCATCTCCTCTACTCTGTCTCCCTCTCAGCCTTCCTACTGTCTCAATAAAGAACGTTCTCTCCTGTGTCTCCTCTACTCTGTCTCCCTCTCAGAATTCCTACTGTCTCAATAAAGAACCTTCTCTCCTCTGTCTCCTCTATACTGTCTCCCTCTCAGCCTTCCTACTGTCTCAATAAAGAACCTTCTCTCCTGTGTCTCCCTCTCAGCCTTCCTACTGTCTCAATAACGAACCCTCTCTCCTGTGACTCCCCTACTCTGTCTCCCTCTCAGCCTTCCTACTGTCTCAATGAAGAACATTCTCTCTTGTGTCTCCCCTACTCTGTCTCCCTCTCAGCCTTCCTACTATCTCAATAAAGAACCTTCTCTCCTGTGTCTCCCCTACTCTGTCTCCCTCTCAGCCTTCCTACTGTCTCAATAAAGAACCTTCTCTCCTGTGTCTCCCTCTCAGCCTTCCTACTGTCTCAATAAAGAACCCTCTCTCCTGTGTCTCCCCTACTCTGTCTCCCTCTCAGCCTTCCTACTGTCTCAATGAAGAACCTTCTCTCCTGTGTCTCCCCTACTCTGTCTCCCTCTCAGCCTTCCTACTGTCTCAATAAAGAACCTTCTCTCCTGTGTCTCCCTCTCAGCCTTCCTACTGTCTCAATAAAGAACCTTCTCTCCTGTGTCTCCCCTACTCTGTCTCCCTCTCAGCCTTTCTACTGTCTCAATGAAGAACCTTCTCTCCTGTGTCTCCCCTACTCTGTCTCCCTCTCAGCCTTCCTACTATCTCAATAAAGAACCTTCTCTCCTGTGTCTCCTCTACTCTGTCTCCCTCTTAGCCTTCCTACTGTCTCAATAAAGAACCTTCTCTCCTGTGTCTTTCCTACTCTGTCTCCCTGTCAGCCTTCCTACTGTCTCAATAAAGAACCTTCTCTCCTGTGTCTTCCTCTCAGCCTTCCTACTGTCTCAATAAAGGCCTTCTCTCCTGCGACTCCTCTACTCTGTCTCCCTCTCAGCCTTACTGTCTCAATAAAGAACCTTCTCTCCTGTGTCTCCTGTACTCTGTCTTCCTCTCAGCCTCCCTACTGTCTCAATAAAGAACCTTCTCTGCTATGTCTCTCCTACCCTGTCTCCCTGTCAGCCTTCCTACTGGCTCAATAAAGAACATTGTCTCCTGTGTCTCCCCTACTCTGTCTCCATCTCAGCCTTCCTACTGTCTCAATAAAGAACCTTCTCTCCTGTGTCTCCTGTACTCTGTCTCCCTCTCAGCCTCCCTACTGTCTCAATAAAGAACCTTCTCTCCTGTGTCTCGTGTACTCTGTCTCCCTCTCAGCATCCCTACTGTCTCAATAAAGAACCTTCTCTCCTGCATCTCCTCTACTCTGTCTCCCTCTCAGCCTTCCTACTGTCTCAATAAAGAACGTTCTCTCCTGTGTCTCCTCTACTCTGTCTCCCTCTCAGAATTCCTACTGTCTCAATAAAGAACCTTCTCTCCTCTGTCTCCTCTATACTGTCTCCCTCTCAGCCTTCCTACTGTCTCAATAAAGAACCTTCTCTCCTGTGTCTCCCTCTCAGCCTTCCTACTGTCTCAATAACGAACCCTCTCTCCTGTGACTCCCCTACTCTGTCTCCCTCTCAGCCTTCCTACTGTCTCAATGAAGAACATTCTCTCTTGTGTCTCCCCTACTCTGTCTCCCTCTCAGCCTACCTACTATCTCAATAAAGAACCTTCTCTCCTGTGTCTCCTCTACTCTGTCTCCCTCTCAGCCTTCCTACTGTCTCAATAAAGAACCTTCTCTCCTGTGTCTCCCCTACTCTGTGTCCCTCTCAGCCTTCCTACTGTCTCAATAAAGAACCTTCTCTCCTGTGTCTCCCCTACTCTGTCTCTCTCTCAGCCTTCCTACTGTCTCAATAAAGAACTGTCTCCCTCTCAGCCTTCCTACTGTCTCAATAAAGAACCCTCTCTCCCGTGTCTCCCCTACTCTGTCTCCCTCTCAGCCTTCCTACTGTCTCAATGAAGAACCTTCTCTCCTGTGTCTCCCCTACACTGTCTCCCTCTCAGCCTTCCTATTATCTCAATAAAGAACCTTCTCTCCTGTGTCTCCTCTACTTTGTCTCCCTATCAGTCTTCCTACTGTCTCAATAAAGAACCTTCTCTCCTGTGTCTCCCCTACTCTGTCTCCCTCTCAGCCTTCCTACTATCTCAATAAAGAACCTTCTCTCCTGTGTCTCATCTTCCCTGTCTCCCTCTCAGCCTCCCTACTGTCAATAAAGAACTTTCTCGCCTGCGTCTCCTCTACTCTGTCTCCCTCTCAGCTTTACTGTCTCAATAAAGAACCTTCTCTCCTGTGTCTCCTCTACTCTGTCTCCCTCTCAGCCTTCCTACTGTCTCAATAAAGAGCCTTATCTCCTCCTTCATACTGTCTCAATAAAGAACCTTCTCTCCTGTGTCTCCCCTACTCTGTCTCCCTCTCAGCCTTCCTACTGTCTCAATAAAGAACCTTCTCTCCTGTGTCTCCCCTACTCTGTCTCCCTCTCAGCTTTCCTACTGTCTCAGTAAAAAATAACCTTCTCTCCTGTGTCTCCCTCAGCCTTCCTACTGTCTCAATAAAGAACCCTCTCTCCTGTGTCTCCCCTACTCTGTTTCCCTCTCAGTCTTCCTACTGTCTCAATAAAGAACCTTCTCTCCTGCGTCTCCTCTACTCTGTCTCCCTCTCAGCCTTACTGTCTCAATAAAGAACCTTATCTCCTGTGTCTCCTCTACTCTGTCTCCCTCTCAGCCTTACTGTCTCAAAAAAGAACCTTCTCTCCTGTGTCTCCTCTACTCTGTCTCCCTCTCAGCCTTCCTACTGTCTCAATAAAGAGCATTATCTCCTCCTTCCTACTGTCTCAATAAAGAACCTTCTCTCCTGTGTCTCCCCTACTCTGTCTCCCTCTCAGCCTTCCTACTGTCTCAATAAAGAACCTTCTCTCCTGTGTCTCCCCTACTCTGTCTCCCTCTCAGCCTTTCTACTGTCTCAGTAAAAAATAACCTTCTCTCCTGTGTCTCCCTCTCAGCCTTCCTACTGTCTCAATAAAGAACCCTCTCTCCTGTGTCTCCCCTACTCTGTCTCCCTCTCAGCCTTCCTACTGTCTCAATGAAGAACCTTCTCTCCTGTGTCTCCCCTACTCTGTCTCCCTCTCAGCCTTCCTACTGTCTCAATAAATAACCTTCTCTCCTGTGTCTCCCTCTCAGCCTTCCTACTGTCTCAATAAAGAACCTTCTCTCCTGTGTCTCCCCTACTCTGTCTCCCTCTCAGCCTTTCTACTGTCTCAATGAAGAACCTTCTCTCCTGTGTCTCCCCTACTCTGTCTCCCTCTCAGCCTTCCTACTATCTCAATAAAGAACCTTCTCTCCTGTGTCTCCTCTACTCTGTCTCCCTCTTAGCCTTCCTACTGTCTCATTAAAGAACCTTCTCTCCTGTGTCTCCCCTACTCTGTCTCCCTGTCAGCCTTCCTACTGTCTCAATAAAGAACCTTCTCTCCTGTGTCTTCCTCTCAGCCTTCCTACTGTCTCAATAAAGGCCTTCTCTCCTGTGTCTCCCCTACTCTGTCTCCCTCTCAGCCTTCCTACTGTCTCAATAAAGAACCTTCTCTCCTGCGTCTCCTCTACTCTGTCTCCCTCTCAGCCTTACTGTCTCAATAAAGAACCTTCTCTCCTGTGTCTCCTCTACTCTGTCTCCCTCTCAGCCTTCCTACTGTCTCAATAAAGAGCCTTATCTCCTCCTTCCTACTGTCTCAATAAACAACCTTCTCTCCTGTGTCTCCTCTACTCTGTCTCCCTCTCAGCCTTCCTACTGTCTCAATAAAGAACCTTCTCTCCTGTGTCTCCTCTACTCTGTCTCCCTCTCAGCCTTCCTACTGTCTCAATAAAGAGCCTTATCTCCTCCTTCCTACTGTCTCAATAAACAACCTTCTCTCCTGTGTCTCCTCTACTCTGTCTCCCTCTCAGCCTTCCTACTGTCTCAATAAAGAACCTTCTCTCCTGTGTCTCCCCTACTCTGTCTCCCTCTCAGCCTTCATACTGTCTCAATAAAGAACCTTCTCTCCTGTGTCTTCCCTACTCTGTCTCCCTCTCAGCCTTCCTACTGTCTCAATAAAGAACATTCTCTCCTGTGTCTCCCCTACTCTGTCTCCCTCTCAGCCTTCCTACTGTCTCAATAAAGAACCTTCTCTCCTGTGTCTCTCCTACCCTGTCTCCCTCTCAGCCTGCCTACTGTCTCAATAAAGAACCTTCTCTCCTGTGTC
Source organism: Notolepis coatsorum (assembly GCF_963971535.1). Classification (NCBI taxonomy): domain Eukaryota; kingdom Metazoa; phylum Chordata; class Actinopteri; order Aulopiformes; family Paralepididae; genus Notolepis; species Notolepis coatsorum. The sequence goes on along the minus strand of NC_140173.1, from coordinate 41,241,468 downwards.
TCCCCTACTCTGTGTCCCTCTCAGCGTTCCTACTGTCTCAATAAAGAACCCTCTCTCCTGTGTCTCCTGTACTCTGTCTTCCTCTCAGCCTCCATACTGTCTCAATAAAGAACCTTCTCTGCTGTGTCTCTCCTACCCTGTGTCCCTCTCAGCCTTCCTACTGGCTCAATAAAGAACCTTCTCTCCTGTGTCTCCTGTACTCTGTCTCCCTCTCAGCCTCCCTACTGTCTCAATAAAGAACCTTCTCTCCTGCATCTCCTCTACTCTGTCTCCCTCTCAGCCTTCCTACTGTCTCAATAAAGAATGTTCTCTCCTGTGTCTCCTCTACTCTGTCTCCCTCTCAGCCTTCCTACTGTCTCAATAAAGAACCTTCTCTCCTCTGTCTCCTATATACTGTCTCCCTCTCAGCCTTCCTACTGTCTCAATAAAGAACCTTCTCTCCTGTGTCTCCCTCTCAGCCTTCCTACTGGCTCAATAAAGAACATTGTCTCCTGTGTCTCCCCTACTCTGTCTCCATCTCAGCCTTCCTACTGTCTCAATAAAGAACCTTCTCTCCTGTGTCTCCTGTACTCTGTCTCCCTCTCAGCCTCCCTACTGTCTCAATAAAGAACCTTCTCTCCTGTGTCTCCCCTACTCTGTCTCCCTCTCAGCGTTCCTACTGTCTCAATAAAGAACCTTCTCTCCTGTGTCTCCTGTACTCTGTCTCCCTCTCAGTCTCCCTACTGTCTCAAAGAACGTTCTCTCCTGCATCTCCTCTACTCTGTCTCCCTCTCAGCCTTCCTACTGTCTCAATAAAGAACGTTCTCTTCTGTGTCTCCTCTACTCTGTCTCCCTCTCAGCCTTCCTACTGTCTCAATAAAGAACCTTCTCTCCTCTGTCTCCTCTATTCTGTCTCCCTCTCAGCCTTCCTACTGTCAATAAAGAACCTTCTCTCCTGTGTCTCCCTCTCAGCCTTCCCACTGTCTCAATAAAGAACCCTCTCTCCTGTGTCTCCCCTACTCTGTCTCCCTCTCAGCCTTCCTACTGTCTCAATGAAGAACCTTCTCTCCTGTGTCTCCCCTACTCTGTCTCCCTCTCAGCCTTCCTACTATCTCAATAAAGAACATTCTCTCCTGTGTCTCCTCTAATATGTCTCCCTCTCAGCCTTCCTACTATCTCAATAAAGAACCTTCTCTCCTGTGTCTCCTCTACCCTGTCTCCCTCTCAGCCTCCCTACTGTCAATAAAGAACCGTCTCTCCTGTGTCTCCTCTACTCTGTCTCCCTCTCAGCCTTACTGTCTCAATAAAGAACCTTCTCTCCTGTGTCTCCTCTACTCTGTCTCCCTCTCAGCCTTCCTACTGTCTCAATAAAGACCCTTATCTCCTCCTTCCTACTTTCTCAATAAAGAACCTTCTCTCCTGTGTCTCCCCTACTCTGTCTCCCTCTCAGCCTTCCTACTGTCTCAATAAAGAACCGTCTCTCCTGTGTCTCCCCTACTCTTTCTCCCTCTCAGCTTTCCTACTGTCTCAGGAAAAAAGAACCTTCTCTCCTGTGTCTCCCTCTCAGCCTTCCTACTGTCAATAAAGAACCCTCTCTCCTGTGTCTCCCCTACTCTGTCTCCCTCTCAGCCTTCCTACTGTCTCAATGAAGAACCTTCTCTCCTGTGTCTCCCCTACTCTTTCTCCCTTTCAGCTTTCCTACTGTCTCAGTAAAAAAGAACCTTCTCTCCTGTGTCTCCCTCTCAGCCTTCCTACTGTCAATAAAGAACCCTCTCCCCTGTGTCTCCCCTACTCTGTCTCCCTCTCAGCCTTTCTACTGTCTCAATGAAGAACCTTCTCTCCTGTGTCTCCCCTACTCTGTCTCTCTCTCAGCCTTCCTACTGTCTCAATAAAGAACTGTCTCCCTCTCAGCCTTCCTACTGTCTCAATAAAGAACCCTCTCTCCTGTGTCTCCCCTACTCTGTCTCCCTCTCAGCCTTCCTACTGTCTCAATGAAGAACCTTCTCTCCTGTGTCTCCCCTACACTGTCTCCCTCTCAGCCTTCCTATTATCTCAATAAAGAACATTCTCTCCTGTGTCTCCTCTACTCTGTCTCCCTCTCAGCCTTCCTACTGTCTCAATAAAGAACCTTCTCTCCTGTGTCTCCCTCTCAGCCTTCCTACTGTCTCAATAACGAACCCTCTCTCCTGTGTCTCCCCTACTCTGTCTCCCTCTCAGCCTTCCTACTGTCTCAATGAAGAACCTTCTCTCCTGTGTCTCCCCTACTCTGTGTCCCTCTCAGCCTTCCTACTGTCTCAATAAAGAACCTTCTCTCCTGTGTCTCCTGTACTCTGTCTTCCTCTCAGCCTCCCTACTGTCTCAATAAAGAACCTTCTCTGCTATGTCTCTCCTACCCTGTCTCCCTGTCAGCCTTCCTACTGGCTCAATAAAGAACATTGTCTCCTGTGTCTCCCCTACTCTGTCTCCATCTCAGCCTTCCTACTGTCTCAATAAAGAACCTTCTCTCCTGTGTCTCCTGTACTCTGTCTCCCTCTCAGCCTCCCTACTGTCTCAATAAAGAACCTTCTCTCCTGTGTCTCCCCTACTCTGTCTCCCTCTCAGCGTTCCTACTGTCTCAATAAAGAACCTTCTCTCCTGTGTCTCCTGTACTCTGTCTCCCTCTCAGTCTCCCTACTGTCTCAAATAACGTTCTCTCCTGCATCTCCTCTACTCTGTCTCCCTCTCAGCCTTCCTACTGTCTCAATAAAGAACGTTCTCTTCTGTGTCTCCTCTACTCTGTCTCCCTCTCAGCCTTCCTACTGTCTCAATAAAGAACCTTCTCTCCTCTGTCTCCTCTATTCTGTCTCCCTCTCAGCCTTCCTACTGTCAATAAAGAACCTTCTCTCCTGTGTCTCCCTCTCAGCCTTCCCACTGTCTCAATAAAGAACCCTCTCTCCTGTGTCTCCCCTACTCTGTCTCCCTCTCAGCCTTCCTACTGTCTCAATGAAGAACCTTCTCTCCTGTGTCTCCCCTACTCTGTCTCCCTCTCAGCCTTCCTACTATCTCAATAAAGAACCTTCTCTCCTGTGTCTCCTCTAATATGTCTCCCTCTCAGCCTTCCTACTATCTCAATAAAGAACCTTCTCTCCTGTGTCTCCTCTACCCTGTCTCCCTCTCAGCCTCCCTACTGTCAATAAAGAACCGTCTCTCCTGTGTCTCCTCTACTCTGTCTCCCTCTCAGCCTTACTGTCTCAATAAAGAACCTTCTCTGCTGTGTCTCCTCTACTCTGTCTCCCTCTCAGCCTTCCTACTGTCTCAATAAAGACCCTTATCTCCTCCTTCCTACTTTCTCAATAAAGAACCTTCTCTCCTGTGTCTCCCCTACTCTGTCTCCCTCTCAGCCTTCCTACTGTCTCAATGAAGAACCTTCTCTCCTGTGTCTCCCCTACTCTTTCTCCCTTTCAGCTTTTCTACTGTCTCAGTAAAAAAGAACCTTCTCTCCTGTGTCTCCCTCTCAGCCTTCCTACTGTCAATAAAGAACCCTCTCTCCTGTGTCTCCCCTACTCTGTCTCCCTCTCAGCCTTCCTACTGTCTCAATGAAGAACCTTCTCTCCTGTGTCTCCCCTACTATGTCTCTCTCTCAGCCTTCCTACTGTCTCAATAAAGAACTGTCTCCCTCTCAGCCTTCCTACTGTCTCAATAAAGAACCCTCTCTGCTGTGTCTCCCCTACACTGTCTCCCTCTCAGCCTTCCTATTATCTCAATAAAGAACCTTCTCTCCTGTGTCTCCTCTACTTTGTCTCCCTATCAGTCTTCCTACTGTCTCAATAAAGAACCTTCTCTCCTGTGTCTCCCCTACTCTGACTCCCTCTCAGCCTTCCTACTATCTCAATAAAGAACCTTCTCTCCTGTGTCTCCTCTTCCCTGTCTCCCTCTCAGCCTCCCAACTGTCAATAAAGAACTTTCTCTCCTGCGTCTCCTCTACTCTGTCTCCCTCTCAGCTTTACTGTCTCAATAAAGAACCTTCTCTCCTGTGTCTCCTCTACTCTGTCTCCCTCTCAGCCTTCCTACTGTCTCAATAAAGAGCCGTATCTCCTCCTTCATACTGTCTCAATAAAGAACCTTCTCTCCTGTGTCTCCCCTACTCTGTCTCCCTCTCAGCCTTCCTACTGTCTCAATAAAGAACCTTCTCTCCTGTGTCTCCCCTACTCTGTCTCCCTCTCAGCTTTCCTACTGTCTCAGTAAAAAATAACCTTCTCTCCTGTGTCTCCCTCAGCCTTCCTACTGTCTCAATAAAGAACCCTCTCTCCTGTGTCTCCCCTACTCTGTTTCCCTCTCAGTCTTCCTACTGTCTCAATAAAGAACCTTCTCTCCTGCGTCTCCTCTACTCTGTCTCCCTCTCAGCCTTACTGTCTCAATAAAGAACCTTATCTCCTGTGTCTCCTCTACTCTGTCTCCCTCTCAGCCTTACTGTCTCAAAAAAGAACCTTCTCTCCTGTGTCTCCTCTACTCTGTCTCCCTCTCAGCCTCCCTACTGTCTCAATAAAGAGCATTATCTCCTCCTTCCTACTGTCTCAATAAAGAACCTTCTCTCCTGTGTCTCCCCTACTCTGTCTCCCTCTCAGCCTTCCTACTGTCTCAATAAAGAACCTTCTCTCCTGTGTCTCCCTCTCAGCCTTCCTACTGTCTCAATAAAGAACCCTCTCTCCTGTGTCTCCCCTACTCTGTCTCCCTCTCAGCCTTCCTACTGTCTCAATGGAGAACCTTCTCTCCTGTGTCTCCCCTACTCTGTCTCCCTCTCAGCCTTCCTACTGTCTCAATAAAGAACCTTCTCTCCTGTGTCTCCCTCTCAGCCTTCCTACTGTCTCAATAAAGAACCTTCTCTCCTGTGTCTCCCCTACTCTGTCTCCCTCTCAGCCTTTCTACTGTCTCAATGAAGAACCTTCTCTCCTGTGTCTCCCCTACTCTGTCTCCCTCTCAGCCTTCCTACTATCTCAATAAAGAACCTTCTCTCCTGTGTCTCCTCTACTCTGTCTCCCTCTTAGCCTTCCTACTGTCTCATTAAAGAACCTTCTCTCCTGTGTCTCCCCTACTCTGTCTCCCTCTCAGCCTTCCTACTGTCTCAATAAAGAACCTTCTCTCCTGTGTCCTTCCTACTCTGTCTCCCTGTCAGCCTTCCTACTGTCTCAATAAAGAACCTTCTCTCCTGTGTCTTCCTCTCAGCCTTCCTACTGTCTCAATAAAGGCCTTCTCTCCTGTGTCTCCCCTACTCTGTCTCCCTCTCAGCCTTCCTACTGTCTCAATAAAGAACCTTCTCTCCTGCGTCTCCTCTACTCTGTCTCCCTATCAGCCTTACTGTCTCAATAAAGAACCTTCTCTCCCGTGTCTCCTGTACTCTGTCTTCCTCTCAGCCTCCCTACTGTCTCAATAAAGAACCTTCTCTGCTATGTCTCTCCTACCCTGTCTCCCTGTCAGCCTTCCTACTGGCTCAATAAAGAACATTGTCTCCTGTGTCTCCCCTACTCTGTCTCCATCTCAGCCTTCCTACTGTCTCAATAAAGAACCTTCTCTCCTGTGTCTCCTGTACTCTGTCTCCCTCTCAGCCTCCCTACTGTCTCAATAAAGAACCTTCTCTCCTGTGTCTCGTGTACTCTGTCTCCCTCTCAGCATCCCTACTGTCTCAATAAAGAACCTTCTCTCCTGCATCTCCTCTACTCTGTCTCCCTCTCAGCCTTCCTACTGTCTCAATAAAGAACGTTCTCTCCTGTGTCTCCTCTACTCTGTCTCCCTCTCAGAATTCCTACTGTCTCAATAAAGAACCTTCTCTCCTCTGTCTCCTCTATACTGTCTCCCTCTCAGCCTTCCTACTGTCTCAATAAAGAACCTTCTCTCCTGTGTCTCCCTCTCAGCCTTCCTACTGTCTCAATAACGAACCCTCTCTCCTGTGACTCCCCTACTCTGTCTCCCTCTCAGCCTTCCTACTGTCTCAATGAAGAACATTCTCTCTTGTGTCTCCCCTACTCTGTCTCCCTCTCAGCCTTCCTACTATCTCAATAAAGAACCTTCTCTCCTGTGTCTCCTCTACTCTGTCTCCCTCTCAGCCTTCCTACTGTCTCAATAAAGAACCTTCTCTCCTGTGTCTCCCCTACTCTGTGTCCCTCTCAGCCTTCCTACTGTCTCAATAAAGAACCTTCTCTCCTGTGTCTCCTGTACTCTGTCTTCCTCTCAGCCTCCCTACTGTCTCAATGAAGAACCTTCTCTGCTATGTCTCTCCTACCCTGTCTCCCTGTCAGCCTTCCTACTGGCTCAATAAAGAACATTGTCTCCTGTGTCTCCCCTACTCTGTCTCCATCTCAGCCTTCCTACTGTCTCAATAAAGAACCTTCTCTCCTGTGTCTCCTGTACTCTGTCTCCCTCTCAGCCTCCCTACTGTCTCAATAAAGAACCTTCTCTCCTGTGTCTCGTGTACTCTGTCTCCCTCTCAGCATCCCTACTGTCTCAATAAAGAACCTTCTCTCCTGCATCTCCTCTATACTGTCTCCCTCTCAGCCTTCCTACTGTCTCAATAAAGAACCTTCTCTCCTGTGTCTCCCTCTCAGCCTTCCTACTGTCTCAATAACGAACCCTCTCTCCTGTGACTCCCCTACTCTGTCTCCCTCTCAGCCTTCCTACTATCTCAATAAAGAACCTTCTCTCCTGTGTCTCCTCTACTCTGTCTCCCTCTCAGCCTTCCTACTGTCTCAATAAAGAACCTTCTCTCCTGTGTCTCCCCTACTCTGTCTCCCTCTCGGCCTTCCTACTATCTCAATAAAGAACCTTCTCTCCTGTGTCTCCTCTACCCTGTCTCCCTCTCAGCCTCCCTACTGTCTCAATAAAGAACCTTCTCTCCTGCATCTCCTCTACTCTGTCTCCCTCTCAGCCTTACTGTCTCAATAAAGAACCCTCTCTCCTGTGTCTCCTCTACTCTGTCTCCCTCTCAGCCTTCCTACTGTCTCAATAAAGAGCCTTAGCTCCTCCTTCCTACTGTCTCAATAAAGAACCTTCTCTCCTGTGTCTCCCCTACTCTGTCTCCCTCTCAGCCGTCCTACTGTCTCAGTAAAAAAGAAACTTCTCTCCTGTGTCTCCCTCTCAGCCTTCCTACTGTCTCAATAAAAAACCCGCTCTCCTGTGTCTCCCCTACTCTGTCTCCCTCTCAGCCTTCCTACTATCTCAATAAAGAACCTTCTCTCCTGTGTCTCCTCTACTCTGTCTCCCTCTCAGCCTTCCTACTGTCTCAATAAAGAACCTTCTCTCCTGTGTCTCCCCTACTCTGTCTCCCTCTCGGCCTTCCTACTATCTCAATAAAGAACCTTCTCTCCTGTGTCTCCTCTACCCTGTCTCCCTCTCAGCCTCCCTACTGTCTCAATAAAGAACCTTCTCTCCTGCATCTCCTCTACTCTGTCTCCCTCTCAGCCTTACTGTCTCAATAAAGAACCCTCTCTCCTGTGTCTCCTCTACTCTGTCTCCCTCTCAGCCTTCCTACTGTCTCAATAAAGAGCCTTAGCTCCTCCTTCCTACTGTCTCAATAAAGAACCTTCTCTCCTGTGTCTCCCCTACTCTGTCTCCCTCTCAGCCGTCCTACTGTCTCAGTAAAAAAGAAACTTCTCTCCTGTGTCTCCCTCTCAGCCTTCCTACTGTCTCAATAAAAAACCCGCTCTCCTGTGTCTCCCCTACTCTGTCTCCCTCTCAGCCTTCCTACTGTCTCAATGAAGAACCTTCTCTCCTGTGTCTCCCCTACTCTGTCTCCCTCTCAGCCTTCCTACTGTCTCAATAAAGAACCTTCTCTTCTGTGTCTCCCTCTCAGCCTTCCTACTGTCTCAATAAAGAACCCTCTCGCCTCTGTCTCCCCTACTCTGTCTCCCTCTCAGCCTTCCTACTGTCTCAATGAAGAACCTTCTCTCCTGTGTCTCCCCTACTCTGTCTCCCTCTCAGCCTTCCTACTATCTCAATAAAGAACCTTCTCTCCTGTGTCTCCTCTACTCTGTCTCCCTCTCAGCCTTCCTATTGTCTCAATAAAGAACCTTCTATCCTGTGTCTCCCCTACTCTGTCTCCCTCTCCTCCTTCCTGCTGTCTCAATAAAGAACCTTCTCTCCTGTGTCTCCCCTACTCTGTCTCCCTCTCAGCCTTCCTACTATCTCAATAAAGAACCTTCTCTCCTGTGTCTCCTCTACTCTGTCTCCCTCTCAGCCTTCCTACTATCTCAATAAAGAACCTTCTCTCCTGTGTCTCCTCTACCCTGTCTCCCTCTCAGCCTCTTTACTGTCAATAAAGAACCGTCTCTCCTGTGTCTCCTCTACTCTGTCTCCCTCTCAGCCTTACTGTCTCAATAAAGAACCTTCTCTCCTGTGTCTCCCCTACTCTGTCTTCCTCTCAGCCTTCCTACTGTCTCAATAAAGAACCTTCTCTCCTGTGTCTCCCCTACTCTTTCTCCCTCTCAGCTTTCCAACTGTCTCAGTAAAAAATAACCTTCTCTCCTGTGTCTTCCTCTCAGCCTTCCTACTGTCAATAAAGAACCATCTCTCCTGTGTCTCCCCTACTCTGTCTCCCTCTCAGCCTTCCTACTGTCTCAATGAAGAACGTTCTCTCCTGTGTCTCCGCTACTCTTTCTCCCTTTCAGCTTTCCTACTGTCTCAGTAAAAAAGAACCTTCTCTCCTGTGTCTCCCTCTCAGCCTTCCTACTGTCAATAAAGAACCCTCTCTCCTGTGTCTCCCCTACTCTGTCTCCCTCTCAGCCTTCCTACTGTCTCAATGAAGAATGTTCTCTCCTGTGTCTCCCCTACTCTGTCTCTCTCAGCCTTCCTACTGTCTCAATAAAGAACTGTCTCCCTCTCAGCCTTCCTACTGTCTCAATAAAGAACCCTCTCTCCTGTGTCTCCCCTACTCTGTCTCCCTCTCAGCCTTCCTATTATCTCAATAAAGAACCTTCTCTCCTGTGTCTCCTCTACTCTGTCTCCCTCTCAGCCTTCCTACTGTCTCAATAAAGAACCTTCTCTCCTGTGTCTCCCCTACTCTGACTCCCTCTCAGCCTTCCTACTATCTCAATAAAGAACCTTCTCTCCTGTGTCTCCTCTACCCTGTCTCCCTCTCAGCCTCCCTACTGTCAATAAAGAACCTTCTCTCCTGTGTCTCCTCTACTCTGTCTCCCTCTCAGCTTTACTGTCTCAATAAAGAACCTTCTCTCCTGTGTCTCCTCTACTCTGTCTCCCTCTCAGCCTTCCTACTGTCTCAATAAAGAGCCTTATCTCCTCCTTCCTACTGTCTCAATAAAGAACCTTCTCTCCTGTGTCTCCCCTACTCTGTCTCCCTCTCATCTTTCCTACTGTCTCAGTCAAAAAGAACCTCTCCTGTGTCTCCCTCAGCCTTCCTACTGTCTCAATAAAGAACCCTCTCTCCTGTGTCTCCCTTACTCTGTCTCCCTCTCAGTCTTCCTACTGTCTCAATGAAGAACCTTCTCTCCTGTGTCTCCCCTACTCTGTCTCCCTCTCAGCCTTCCTACTGTCTCAATAAAGAACCTTCTCTCCTGTGTCTCCCTCTCAACCTTCCTACTGTCTCAATAAAGAACCCTCTCTCCTGTGTCTCCCCTACTCTGTATCCCTCTCAGCATTCCTACTGTCTCAATAAAGAACCTTCTCTCCTGTGTCTCCTGTACTCTGTCTCACTCTCAGCCTCCCTACTGTCTCAATAAAGAACCTTCTCTCCTGTGTCTCTCCTACCCTGTCTCCCTCTCAGCCTTCCTACTGGCTCAATAAAGAACATTCTCTCCTGTGTCTCCCCTACTCTGTCTCCCTCTCAGCCTTCCTACTGTCTCAATAAAGAATCTTCTCTCCTGTGTCTCCTGTACTCTGTCTCACTCTTAGCCTCCCTACTGTCTCAATAAAGAACCTTCTCTCCCGTGTCTCTCCTACTCTGTCTCCCTCTCAGCCGTCCTACTGTCTCAATAAAGAACCTTCTCTCCTGTGTCTCCTGTACTCTGTCTCCCTCTCAGCCTCCCTACTGTCTCAATAAAGAACCTTCTCTCCTGTGTCTCCTATACTCTGTCTCCCTCTCAGCCTCCCTACTGTGTCAATAAAGAACCTTCTCTCCTGCATCTCCTCTACTCTGTCTCCCTCTCAGCCTTCCTACTGTCTCAATAAAGAACCTTCTCTCCTGTATCTTTCCTACTCTGTCTCCCTCTCAGCCTTCCTACTGTCTCAATAAAGAACCTTCTCTCCTGTGTCTTCCTCTCAGCCTTCCTACTGTCTCAATAAAGAACCCTCTCTCCTGTGTCTCCCCTACTCTGTGTCCCTCTCAGCCTTCCTACTGTCTCAATAAAGAACCTTCTCTCCTGTGTCTCCTGTACTCTGTCTTCCTCTCAGCCTCCCTACTGTCTCAATTAAGAACCTTCTCTGCTGTGTCTCTCCTACCCTGTCTCCCTCTCAGCCTTCCTACTGGCTCAATAAAGAACATTATCTCCTGTGTCTCCCCTACTCTGTCTCCCTCTCAGCCTTCCTACTGTCTCAATAAAGAACCTTCTCTCTTGTGTCTCCTGTACTCTGTCTCCCTCTCAGCCTCCCTACTGTCTCAATAAAGAACCTTCTCTCCTGTGTCTCCCCTACTCTGTCTCCCTCTCAGCCTTTCTACTGTCTCAATAAAGAACCTTCTCTCATGTGTCTCCTGTACTCTGTCTCCCTCTCAGCCTCCCTACTGTCTCAAAAAAGAACCTTCTCTCCTGCATCTCCTCTACTCTGTCTCCCTCTCAGCCTTCCTACTGTCTCAATAAAGAACCTTCTCTCCTGTGTCTCCTCTACTCTGTCTCCCTCTCAGCCTTCCTACTGTCTCAATAAAGAACCTTCTCTCCTCTATTCTGTCTCCCTCTCAGCCTTCCTACTGTCTCAATAAAGAACCTTCTCTACTGTGTCTCCCTCTCAGCCTTCCTACTGTCTCAATAACGAACCCTGTCTCCTGTGTCTCCCCTACTCTGTCTCCCCCTCAGCCTTCCTACTGTCTCAATGAAGAACATTCTCTCCTGTGTCTCCCCTACTCTGTCTCCCTCTCAGCCTTCCTACTGTCTCAATAAAGAACCTTCTCTCCTGTGTCTCCTGTACTCTGTCTCCCTCTCAGCCTTCCTACTGTCTCAATAAAGAACGTTCTCTCCTGTGTCTCCTCTACTCTGTCTCCCTCTCAGCCTTCCTACTGTCTCAATAAATAGCCTTATCTCCTCCTTCATACTGTCTCAATAAAGAACCTTCTCTCCTGTGTCTCCCCTACTCTGTCTCCCTCTCAGCCTTCCTACTATCTCAATAAAGAACCTTCTCTCCTGTGTCTCCCCTACTCTGTCTCCCTCTCAGCTTTCCTACTGTCTCAGTAAAAAATAACCTTCTCTCCTGTGTCTCCCTCAGCCTTCCTACTGTCTCAATAAAGAACCCTCTCTCCTGTGTCTCCCCTACTCTGTTTCCCTCTCAGTCTTCCTACTGTCTCAATAAAGAACCTTCTCTCCTGCGTCTCCTCTACTCTGTCTCCCTCTCAGCCTTACTGTCTCAATAAAGAACCTTATCTCCTGTGTCTCCTCTACTCTGTCTCCCTCTCAGCCTCCCTACTGTCTCAATAAAGAACCTTCTCTCCTGTGTCTCTCCTACCCTGTCTCCCTCTCAGCCTTCCTACTGGCTCAATAAAGAACATTCTCTCCTGTGTCTCCCCTACTCTGTCTCCCTCTCAGCCTTCCTACTGTCTCAATAAAGAACCTTCTCTCCTGTGTCTCCTGTACTCTGTCTCACTCTTAGCCTCCCTACTGTCTCAATAAAGAACCTTCTCTCCTGTGTCTCTCCTACTCTGTCTCCCTCTCAGCCGTCCTACTGTCTCAATAAAGAACCTTCTCTCCTGTGTCTCCTGTACTCTGTCTCCCTCTCAGCCTCCCTACTGTCTCAATAAAGAACCTTCTCTCCTGTGTCTCCTATACTATGTCTCCCTCTCAGCCTCCCTACTGTCTCAATAAAGAACCTTCTCTCCTGTGTCTCCCCTACTCTGTCTCCCTCTCAGCCTTTCTACTGTCTCAATAAAGAACCTTCTCTCATGTGTCTCCTGTACTCTGTCTCCCTCTCAGCCTCCCTACTGTCTCAAAAAAGAACCTTCTCTCCTGCATCTCCTCTACTCTGTCTCCCTCTCAGCCTTCCTACTGTCTCAATAAAGAACGTTCTCTCCTGTGTCTCCTCTACTCTGTCTCCCTCTCAGCCTTCCTACTGTCTCAATAAAGAACCTTCTCTCCTCTATTCTGTCTCCCTCTCAGCCTTCCTACTGTCTCAATAAAGAACCTTCTCTACTGTGTCTCCCTCTCAGCCTTCCTACTGTCTCAATAACGAACCCTGTCTCCTGTGTCTCCCCTACTCTGTCTCCCCCTCAGCCTTCCTACTGTCTCAATGAAGAACATTCTCTCCTGTGTCTCCCCTACTCTGTCTCCCTCTCAGCCTTCCTACTGTCTCAATAAAGAACCTTCTCTCCTGTGTCTCCTGTACTCTGTCTCCCTCTCAGCCTTCCCACTGTCTCAATAAAGAACGTTCTCTCCTGTGTCTCCTCTACTCTGTCTCCCTCTCAGCCTTCCTACTGTCTCAATAAATAGCCTTATCTCCTCCTTCATACTGTCTCAATAAAGAACCTTCTCTCCTGTGTCTCCCCTACTCTGTCTCCCTCTCAGCCTTCCTACTATCTCAATAAAGAACCTTCTCTCCTGTGTCTCCCCTACTCTGTCTCCCTCTCAGCTTTCCTACTGTCTCAGTAAAAAATAACCTTCTCTCCTGTGTCTCCCTCAGCCTTCCTACTGTCTCAATAAAGAACCCTCTCTCCTGTGTCTCCCCTACTCTGTTTCCCTCTCAGTCTTCCTACTGTCTCAATAAAGAACCTTCTCTCCTGCGTCTCCTCTACTCTGTCTCCCTCTCAGCCTTACTGTCTCAATAAAGAACCTTATCTCCTGTGTCTCCTCTACTCTGTCTCCCTCTCAGCCTCCCTACTGTCTCAATAAAGAACCTTCTCTCCTGTGTCTCTCCTACCCTGTCTCCCTCTCAGCCTTCCTACTGGCTCAATAAAGAACATTCTCTCCTGTGTCTCCCCTACTCTGTCTCCCTCTCAGCCTTCCTACTGTCTCAATAAAGAACCTTCTCTCCTGTGTCTCCTGTACTCTGTCTCACTCTTAGCCTCCCTACTGTCTCAATAAAGAACCTTCTCTCCTGTGTCTCTCCTACTCTGTCTCCCTCTCAGCCGTCCTACTGTCTCAATAAAGAACCTTCTCTCCTGTGTCTCCTGTACTCTGTCTCCCTCTCAGCCTCCCTACTGTCTCAATAAAGAACCTTCTCTCCTGTGTCTCCTATACTATGTCTCCCTCTCAGCCTCCCTACTGTGTCAATAAAGAACCTTCTCTCCTGCATCTCCTCTACTCTGTCTCCCTCTCAGCCTTCCTACTGTCTCAATAAAGAACCTTCTCTCCTGTATCTTTCCTACTCTGTCTCCCTCTCAGCCTTCCTACTGTCTCAATAAAGAACCTTCTCTCCTGTGTCTTCCTCTCAGCCTTCCTACTGTCTCAATAAAGAACCCTCTCTCCTGTGTCTCCCCTACTCTGTGTCCCTCTCAGCCTTCCTACTGTCTCAATAAAGAACCTTCTCTCCTGTGTCTCCTGTACTCTGTCTTCCTCTCAGCCTCCCTACTGTCTCAATTAAGAACCTTCTCTGCTGTGTCTCTCCTACCCTGTCTCCCTCTCAGCCTTCCTACTGGCTCAATAAAGAACATTATCTCCTGTGTCTCCCCTACTCTGTCTCCCTCTCAGCCTTCCTACTGTCTCAATAAAGAACCTTCTCTCTTGTGTCTCCTGTACTCTGTCTCCCTCTCAGCCTCCCTACTGTCTCAATAAAGAACCTTCTCTCCTGTGTCTCCCCTACTCTGTCTCCCTCTCAGCCTTTCTACTGTCTCAATAAAGAACCTTCTCTCATGTGTCTCCTGTACTCTGTCTCCCTCTCAGCCTCCCTACTGTCTCAAAAAAGAACCTTCTCTCCTGCATCTCCTCTACTCTGTCTCCCTCTCAGCCTTCCTACTGTCTCAATAAAGAACGTTCTCTCCTGTGTCTCCTCTACTCTGTCTCCCTCTCAGCCTTCCTACTGTCTCAATAAAGAACCTTCTCTCCTCTATTCTGTCTCCCTCTCAGCCTTCCTACTGTCTCAATAAAGAACCTTCTCTACTGTGTCTCCCTCTCAGCCTTCCTACTGTCTCAATAACGAACCCTCTCTCCTGTGTCTCCCCTACTCTGTCTCCCCCTCAGCCTTCCTACTGTCTCAATGAAGAACATTCTCTCCTGTGTCTCCCCTACTCTGTCTCCCTCTCAGCCTTCCTACTGTCTCAATAAAGAACCTTCTCTCATGTGTCTCCTGTACTCTGTCTCCCTCTCAGCCTCCCTACTGTCTCAATAAAGAACCTTCTCTCCTGTGTCTCCCCTACTCTGTCTCCCTCTCAGCCTTCCTACTGTCTCAATAAAGAACCTTCTCTCCTGTGTCTCCTGTACTCTGTCTCCCTCTCAGCCTTCCTACTGTCTCAATAAAGAACGTTCTCTCCTGTGTCTCCTCTACTCTGTCTCCCTCTCAGCCTTCCTACTGTCTCAATAAAGAACCTTCTCTCCTCTGTCTCCTCTATTCTGTCTCCCTCTCAGCCTTCCTACTGTCTCAATAAAGAACCTTCTCTCCTGTGTCTCCCTCTCAGCCTTCCTACTGTCTCAATAACGAACCCTCTCTCCTGTGTCTCCCCTACTCTGTCTCCATCTCAGCCTTCCTACTGTCTCAATGAAGAACATTCTCTCCTGTGTCTCTCCTACTCTGATTCCCTCTCAGCCTTCCTACTATCTCAATAAAGAACCTTCTCTCATGTGTCTCCTGTACTCTGTCTCCCTCTCAGCCTCCCTACTGTCTCAATAAAGAACATTCTCTCCTGTGTCTCCCCTACTCTGTCTCCCTCTCAGCCTTCCTACTGTCTCAATAAAGAACCTTCTCTCCTGTGTCTCCTGTACTCTGTCTCCCTCTCAGCCTTCCTACTGTCTCAATAAAGAACGTTCTCTCCTGTGTCTCCTCTACTCTGTCTCCCTCTCAGCCTTCCTACTGTCTCAATAAAGAACCTTCTCTCCTCTGTCTCCTCTATTCTGTCTCCCTCTCAGCCTTCCTACTGTCTCAATAAAAAACCTTCTCTCCTGTGTCTCCCTCTCAGCCTTCCTACTGTCTCAATAACGAACCCTCTCTCCTGTGTCTCCCCTACTCTGTCTCCATCTCAGACTTCCTACTGTCTCAATGAAGAACATTCTCTCCTGTGTCTCTCCTACTCTGATTCCCTCTCAGCCTTCCTACTATCTCAATAAAGAACCTTCTCTCCTGTGTCTCCTCTACCCTGTCTCCCTCTCAGCCTCCCTACTGTCTCAATAAAGAACCTTCTCTCCTGCATCTCCTCTACTCTGTCTCCCTCTCAGCCTTACTGTCTCAATAAAGAACCCTCTCTCCTGTGTCTCCTCTACTCTGTCTCCCTCTCAGCCTTCCTACTGTCTCAATTAAGAGCCTTATCTCCTCCTTCCTACTGTCTCAATAAAGAACCTTCTCTCCTGTGTCTCCCCTACTCTGTCTCCCTCTCAGCCTTCCTACTGTCTCAATAAAGAACCTTCTCTCCTGTGTCTCCCCTACTCTGTCTCCCTCTCAGCCGTCCTACTGTCTCAGTAAAAAAGAACCTTCTCTCCTGTGTCTCCCTCTCAGCCTTCCTACTGTCTCAATAAAAAACCCGCTCTCCTGTGTCTACCCTACTCTGTCTCCCTCTCAGCCTTCCTACTGTCTCAATGAAGAACCTTCTCTCCTGTGTCTCCCCTACTCTGTCTCCCTCTCAGCCTTCCTACTGTCTCAATAAAGAACCGTCTCTCCTGTGTCTCCCTCTCAGCCTTCCTACTGTCTCAATAAATAACCCTCTCTCCTGTGTCTCCCCTACTCTGTCTCCCTCTCAGCCTTCCTACTGTCTCAATGAAGAACCTTCTCTCCTGTGTCTCCCCTACTCTGTCTCCCTCTCAGCCTTCCTACTATCTCAATAAAGAACCTTCTCTCCTGTGTCTCCTCTACTCTGTCTCCCTCTCAGCCTTCCTATTGTCTCAATAAAGAACCTTCTCTCCTGTGTCTCCCCTACTCTTTCTCCCTCTGCTCCTTCCTACTGTCTCAATAAAGAACCTTCTGTTATGGTTTGTAACCGACCTCAAACGCAACGGCACAGACAGGAAGTTCAGAGTTAGCCAAATGCTAGGGCGTATTTATTTACAGAGTCAAAAGAAGGATAAAGTACAATAATCAAACAAACAGTGAGACTGCCTTCGGCAGAGTCATCTGCCGCTCTGCAGAATCCTCATGGTGATAGTGGTGGGGAATTGGCATGTGACGTTGTAGCGGCTCTGCAGATACTCCGAGCAGATAGTGGTGGGGAATTGGCATGTGACGTTGTAGCGGCTCTGCAGATACTCCCAGCTTTCACTCAAGGTGGAAAACGGAGAGAGAGAGAGAGAGATATCAGAAACAGTCCAACGAAACACAGAGGCAGTGTGGTTCCCTCCTCCCTAGCTGGGTCCAGAACCAATTGACAGTGACAGTCCTCAGTGTTCCCCACAACACACAATTTAGCTGAGTTAGTGCAACAAAACGAAGTCTTCAGTGTCTCTTCTAAGACACACAATAAGAATAATCCAGAGGGGTTTGGTTCCACCCACCCAAGCGCAACGCGCAAAGCGGGCAAAACGAGGCGCAGCTCCAAACGGGGAACAAGGTTCTCCACAGCGGTTCTCCACAGAAAGGTCCTGGAGAGAAAGTAGACCAGGAACAGCAACGGGGAAAAGCAGGCAAATGCAGTTGTATTCCAGAACGACCCGACAACGATAGAAGGAAGGTCCTGGTATATAAAGCCCTCTGGGGCGCTAATCACAAACTATGACAGCTGCGTGATGAAAGTGGCAATCGTTCAAAAAGCGTGTGGCGGGGAATGCACCAATCAGCACCATACCTCAGGAGAGCGTGTGGCGGGGAACCAACCAAACCTCACAGTACCCCCCCCTCCACGGGAGCCACCCGGCGACCAGCCCGACCCGGCTCGCCCGGATGGGCACGATGGAAGTCGGTGATTAGGCCGGGATCCACGATGAGCTGGCGGGAGACCCAGCTCCGTTCCTCCGGGCCGTACCCCTCCCAGTCCACCAGGTACTGGAACCCCCGACCCCGCCGTCGAACGCCCATCAACCGGCGGACCTGCCACTGGGGGTGACCGTCCACCATCACGGGAGGAGGTGGTTCCGGAGCAGGAGGCATCAGGGGACTGAGAGAGACAGGCTTAACCCGGGACACATGGAAAACGGGGTGAATGTGCATGGACGCAGGAAGCTTAAGACTCACCGCCGCCGGACTGAGTACCTTCAGACCTCAAAAGGACCGACGAACCGGGGGTTAAGCTTCTTGGCCGAGGACCGAAGCGGAAGGTCCCTTGCGGAAAGCCACACCCTCTGCCCAGGATGGTACGTCGGCGCAGGGACCCGGCGCCGGTCAGCCCCACGACTGGCGCGCTCCGATGACCGGAGCAGCGCAGTCCTGGTGATCTCCCAGACCCGATGGCACCGGTTGAGGTGGTCCTGTACGGAGGGAACTGCCACCTCCGACTCCTGTGCAGGGAAAAGAGGGGGTTGGTAGCCCAGGGATACCTCAAAGGGTGAGAGGCCGGTGGCGGAACTGACCATGGAGTTGATGGAGTACTCGACCCAGGGAAGGAAACGGCTCCAAGAAGCGGGTTTCTCGGCAGCCACACACCGAAGAGCAGACTCCACACTCTGGTTCATCCTCTCCGTTTGTCCGTTAGTCTGGGGATGATAACCAGAGGAAAGACTGACCGTTGCCCCCAATCCCTTGCAAAAAGCCCGCCATACCTGGGAAGTGAACTGGGGCCCCCGGTCCGAGACGACGTCCTGGGGAAACCCATGGAGGCGAAACACGTGGCGTGTCAGGAGGTCCGCCGTCTCGGCCGCCGAGGGAAGCTTGG
This sequence comes from Notolepis coatsorum, assembly GCF_963971535.1. Lineage (NCBI taxonomy): Eukaryota > Metazoa > Chordata > Actinopteri > Aulopiformes > Paralepididae > Notolepis > Notolepis coatsorum. Next base: position 41,223,425 of record NC_140173.1, on the reverse strand, counting down.
GAAGGGCCACGAGGTGAACCCCCTTGCTGAACCGATCCACCACGGTCAGTAGGCACGTGTTCCCCTGGGAAGAAGGAAGACCCGTGACGAAGTCCAACGCCACATGGGACCAAGGGCGGCTCGGAATGGGAAGCGGCTGCAATAGCCCGGAGGGTGCCTGGTGGGAGGCCTTGCTGCGGGCGCAGACTGCGCAGGCCAGTACGAACTCCTTGACGTCGTTCCTCATGGTGGGCCACCAGAATCGACGAGCCAGGAAGGAGAACGTGCGATGAAAGCCTGGGTGGCAGGCGAACCGGCTGGTATGGCCCCACTGGATGACCCGGGACCGGACTGAGTCGGGGACGAAGAGACGATGAACCGGTACATTGCCTGGAGCGCGATGGAAGCGTAGGGCACGCCTTACCACCCCCTCGATGCCCAAGGTGACTACTCCTACCACCCTGGCCTCTGGGAGGATGGGAGTCGGGTCCTCAGTGGTTGGAGCCCCCTTGGAGTGTGACCGGGACAGGGAGTCGGCCTTTGTGTTGCGGGAACCAGGGCGAAACGTCAGCGAGAAGTCGAACCGACTGAGGAAGCTGGCCCATCTTGCCTGCCGTCCATTGAGGCGCTTGGAAGCACGGATGTACGTCAGGTTCTTGTGGTCCGTCCAAATGGTAAATGGCTCCTCTGCCCCCTCTAGCCAATGACGCCACTCCTCCAAGGCAGCCACAACCGCCAGCAGCTCCCGATTGCTGATGTCGTAGTTCCTCTCGGCAGGGAGGAAACGACGCGAGTAGAAGGCGCACGGATGTACCTTCTGGTCCGTTGCCGACCGCTGGGATAAGTTAGCTCCTAGTCCAGTATCCGAGGTGTCCACCTCTACGATGAACTGTCTCTTGGGGTCTGGATGGAGCAAGATCGGGGCGGAAGTGAACCTCTTCTTGAGGGAGCGGAACGCAGCACACGCCGCTGGGGACCAGTCGAACGGCAGGGCGGGAGAGGTCAGCCTGGTAAGCGGTTCCGCCACCTGACTGTAGTTCCGGATGAATCTTCGGTAGAAGTTGGTGAACCCGAGGAAGCTCTGTAACTCCTTCCGAGAGGTGGGTTCCGGCCACTCCTCCACGGCCCGGATCTTGCGAGGGTCAGCTCGGGTCAAGCCTCTCTCCACGATGAAGCCCAGGTAATCGACGGAGTCGGAGTGGAATCGGCACTTCTCTGCCTTGACGAAGAGCCGATTGTGGAGGAGGCGCTCCAGCACACGGCGGACATGCTGGATGTGTTCCTCGAGGGTCTTGGAGAAAATGAGGATGTCGTCTAGGTATACTACCACAAACTCCTCCAGCATGTCACGAAGGACTTCGTTCATGAGCGCCTGGAATACCGCCGGACCGTTGGTGAGGCCGAACGGCATTACCAGGTACTCGTAGTGGCCCCTGGGAGTCTTGAAGGCGGTCTTCCACTCATCGCCCTCTCGGATACGGACCAGATGGTAGGCACTCCGGAGGTCCAGCTTGGTAAAGAGGGTAGCCTGGGTGAGAGGCTCGAAGGTGGAGTTCATGAGAGGAAGAGGGTACTTGTTCTTAATGGTGATCTCGTTGAGCTGGCGATAGTCGATGCAGGGTCGAAGGTCTCCGTCCTTCTTCCCAACAAAGAAGAAACTGGCCGCCACAGGGGAGGAGGAAGGCCGAATGAGTCCTGTTTCCAAGGACTCAGAGATATATTGATCCATCGCTGCCTTCTCAGGGACGGTCAGACTGTAGAGGCGGCTGCCGGGAAGGGGAGCCCCTGAGCGGAGGTTGATGGCACAGTCGTAAGGCCGGTGAGGCGGAAGGGCCTGAGCCCTGGACTTACTGAAAACCTCCTCGAGGTCGTGGTACTCGGGGGGTATGGTCGAGAGGTCCGGAGGCGGCTCACAAATGGATCTCCGGGGCGAGGGACGCCGCCTGAAGACACTGGGCATGACAGGAGGAGCTCCACCCCCTGATGGTACCGGAGGACCAGGCGATGTGGGGCTCGTGCAGCGCAAGCCAGGGCCGGCCCTGGACTACTGGGACAAGAGGGGATCTGGTGATAAAAAACTGGAGTCTCTCAACGTGGTTACCAGCAATGGTGAGCAGGACAGGACAGGTGCATTGAGTGATGTCAGCCAGGCGGTGTTGGTCCAATGCGAACACCTCCAATGGCCTCACGAGGTCCTCTAGTGGAATGTTGGCCCGGGTAGCAAACTCGAAGTCTAGGAAACTCTCGTCAGCACCCGAGTCAATGAGTGCCTCCACCGTGGCCCGTTGGTCCGCCCAGGCCAGGGTGACGCTCATCAGACGGCTAGGTGGTGCACGGCTCTGGGAACGAGAAAAACGGCTCACCAGGATCTCCCGGGGTCCCGGCGAGCCTGGTCTTTTGGCCGGGTGGGGCAGTTGGCGATACAGTGTCCATCCCGACCGCAGTAGAGGCAAAGGCCGGACCTGAACCTCGCCTCCCGTTCAGCTTGGCTAAGATGTGGATGTCCCAGCTGCATGGGTTCCTCCCCGGGCACAGAACGGGAGGGGAAGGAACCACCAGTCGTGTTGGGAGAAGGGCGGACCGCAGTACCGTCACGAGTACGGGGGGTCTGGGGAACCTCTGGAGGTCCCTGTCGGGTTCTCTCATGTCTTCTCTCCTGGAGGCGTCCGTCGATGCGAATGGCGAGGCTGAATAGGTCTTCGAGGGACTCAGGTTCCTCACGGGTCGCGAGCTGGTCCCTGACAGCGTCGTTGAGCCCCCTTATGAAGGTGAGACGAAGCGCTTGATTGTTCCAACCGCTCTCCGTTGCCGCCAGTCTGAACTCCAGCACGTAGTCGGTGACCCCGCCACTGCCCTGCCGGAAGGTGCCCAACCGAGCTCCAGGGTCTTGGCCACGGGCTGGGTGGTGGAAAACCCTGCGGAGCTCAGCCACTAAGTCTGGGTAGGAAAAACAAAAATCAGCCCCCATTGCCCAGGAGGCAGTAACCCACTGGGCTGCCCGGCCTGAGAGCAGGTTAGTCATGTAAGCCACTCGGGCTCCCCTTGAAGTGAATCGGCTGGGTTGATGACGAAAAACCAACTCACATTGCATGATGAATGTGGCACAATCCTCGAAGTTACCATCGAACAACCATGGTTCGGAGAGACGGGGCTCCTGAGGTGCGGGATCGGGAGGCGCGGGGCCTGCCACGGCTGCGGGTGATGCTCCGGCCAAGGCTCCTGAAGTAGGTGGGGTTACAAGCAAGGTTTTAACGGCTTCACTCAGCGCTTGTAATTGGTGGAGAATATTAGTCTGCTGATTACCCTGGGCTGTCTGCAGGCTAGCCAGAGAGCCAAGGGACTCCTGATTGGCAGGACATGGTCTCGGAGCTCCTGTACAGCAGCCGCAGCCGCACCTAGCTGTAGGCTGTGGTCGTTGGTTAACTCAATCTGGACCGCCAACGCTGTTCTGACCCTGTCTGTGTCGGCTGAGGTCGTCATGGTCGGGTCGTAATGTTATGGTTTGTAACCGACCTCAAACGCAACGGCACAGACAGGAAGTTCAGAGTTAGCCAAATGCTAGGGCGTATTTATTTACAGAGTCAAAAGAAGGATAAAGTACAATAATCAAACAAACGGGGAGACTGCCTTCGGCAGAGTCATCTGCCGCTCTGCAGAATCCTCCTGGTGATAGTGGTGGGGAATTGGCATGTGACGTTGTAGCGGCTCTGCAGATACTCCCAGCAGATAGTGGTGGGGAATTGGCATGTGACGTTGTAGCGGCTCTGCAGATACTCCCAGCTTTCATTCAAGGTGGAAAACGGAGAGAGAGAGAGAGATATCAGAAACAGTCCAACGAAACACAGAGGCAGTGTGGTTCCCTCCTCCCTAGCTGGGTCCAGAACCAATTGACAGTGACAGTCCTCAGTGTTCCCCACAACACACAATTTAGCCGAGTTAGTGCAACAAAACGAAGTCTTCAGTGTCTCTTCTAAGACACACAATCAGAATAATCCAGAGGGGTTTGGTTCCACTCACCCAAGCGCAACGCGCAAAGCGGGCAAAACGAGGCGCAGCTCCAAACGGGGAACAAGGTTCTCCACAGAAAGGTCCTGGAGAGAAAGTAGACCAGGAACAGCAACGGGGAAAAGCAGGCAAATGCAGTTGTATTCCAGAACGACCCGACAACGATAGAAGGAAGGTCCTGGTATATAATGCCCTCTGGGGCGCTAATCACAAACTATGACAGCTGCGTGATGAAAGTGGCAATCGTTCAAAAAGCGTGTGGCGGGAATGCACCAATCAGCACCATACCTCAGGAGAGCGTGTGGCGGGGAACCAACCAAACCTCACACCTTCTCTCCTGTGTCTCCCCTACTCTGTCTCCCTCTCAGCCTTCCTACTATCTCAATAAAGAACCTTCTCTCCTGTGTCTCCCCTACTCTGTCTCCCTCTCAGCCTTCCTACTGTCTCAGTAAAAAAGAACCTTCTCTCCTGTGTCTCCCTCTCAGCCTTCCTACTGTCTCAATAAAGAACCCTCTCTCCTGTGTCTCCCCTACTCTGTCTCCCTCTCAGCCTTCCTACTATCTCAATAAAGAACCTTCTCTCCTGTGTCTCCTCTACCCTGTCTCCCTCTCAGCCTCGCTACTGTCTCAATAAAGAACCTTCTCTCCTGTGTCTCCTCTACTATGTCTCCCTCTCAGCCTTACTGTCTCAATAAAGAACCTCTCCTGTGTCTCCTCTACTCTGTCTCCCTCATCCTTCCTACTGACTCAATAAAGAGCCTTATCTCCTCCTTCCTACTGTCTCAATAAAGAACCTTCTCTCCTGTGTCTCCCCTACCCTGTCTCCCTCTCAGCCTTCCTACTGTCTCAATAAAGAACCATCTCTCCTGTGTCTCCCCTACTCTGTCTCCCTCTCAGCCTTCCTACTATCTCAATAAAGAACCTCCTCTCCTGTGTCTCCCCTACTCTGTCTCCCTCTCAGCCTTCCTACTGTCTCAGTAAAAAAGAACCTTCTCTCCTGTGTCTCCCTCTCAGCCTTCCTACTATCTCAATAAAGAACCTTCTCTCCTGTGTCTCCTCTACCCTGTCTCCCTCTCAGCCTCCCTACTGTCAATAAAGAACTTTCTCTCCTGCGTCTCCTCTACTCTGTCTCCCTCTCAGCTTTACTGTCTCAATAAAGAACCTTCTCTCCTGTGTCTCCTCTACTCTGTCTCTCTCTCAGCCTTCCTACTGTCTCAATAAAGAGCCTTATCTCCTCCTTCCTACTGTCTCAATAAAGAACCTTCTCTCCTGTGTCTCCCCTACTCTGTCTCCCTCTCATCTTTCCTACTGTCTCAGTCAAAAAGAACCTCTCCTGTGTCTCCCTCAGCCTTCCTACTGTCTCAATAAAGAACCCTCTCTCCTGTGTCTCCCCTACTCTGTCTCCCTCTCAGTCTTCCTACTGTCTCAATGAAGAACCTTCTCTCCTGTGTCTCCCCTACTCTGTCTCCCTCTCAGCCTTCCTACTGTCTCAATAAAGAACCTTCTCTCCTGTGTCTCCCTCTCAACCTTCCTACTGTCTCAATAAAGAACCCTCTCTCCTGTGTCTCCCCTACTCTGTATCCCTCTCAGCATTCCTACTGTCTCAATAAAGAACCTTCTCTCCTGTGTCTCCTGTACTCTGTCTCACTCTCAGCCTCCCTACTGTCTCAATAAAGAACCTTCTCTCCTGTGTCTCTCCTACCCTGTCTCCCTCTCAGCCTTCCTACTGGCTCAATAAAGAACATTCTCTCCTGTGTCTCCCCTACTCTGTCTCCCTCTCAGCCTTCCTACTGTCTCAATAAAGAACCTTCTCTCCTGTGTCTCCTGTACTCTGTCTCACTCTTAGCCTCCCTACTGTCTCAATAAAGAACCTTCTCTCCTGTGTCTCTCCTACTCTGTCTCCCTCTCAGCCGTCCTACTGTCTCAATAAAGAACCTTCTCTCCTGTGTCTCCTGTACTCTGTCTCCCTCTCAGCCTCCCTACTGTCTCAATAAAGAACCTTCTCTCCTGTGTCTCCTATACTCTGTCTCCCTCTCAGCCTCCCTACTGTGTCAATAAAGAACCTTCTCTCCTGCATCTCCTCTACTCTGTCTCCCTCTCAGCCTGCCTACTGTCTCAATAAAGAACCTTCTCTCGTGTATCTTTCCTACTCTGTCTCCCTCTCAGCCTTCCTACTGTCTCAATAAAGAACCTTCTCTCCTGTGTCTTCCTCTCAGCCTTCCTACTGTCTCAATAAAGAACCCTCTCTCCTGTGTCTCCCCTACTCTGTGTCCCTCTCAGCCTTCCTACTGTCTCAATAAAGAACCTTCTCTCCTGTGTCTCCTGTACTCTGTCTTCCTCTCAGCCTCCCTACTGTCTCAATTAAGAACCTTCTCTGCTGTGTCTCTCCTACCCTGTCTCCCTCTCAGCCTTCCTACTGGCTCAATAAAGAACATTATCTCCTGTGTCTCCCCTACTCTGTCTCCCTCTCAGCCTTCCTACTGTCTCAATAAAGAACCTTCTCTCTTGTGTCTCCTGTACTCTGTCTCCCTCTCAGCCTCCCTACTGTCTCAATAAAGAACCTTCTCTCCTGTGTCTCCCCTACTCTGTCTCCCTCTCAGCCTTTCTACTGTCTCAATAAAGGACCTTCTCTCATGTGTCTCCTGTACTCTGTCTCCCTCTCAGCCTCCCTACTGTCTCAAAAAAGAACCTTCTCTCCTGCATCTCCTCTACTCTGTCTCCCTCTCAGCCTTCCTACTGTCTCAATAAAGAACGTTCTCTCCTGTGTCTCCTCTACTCTGTCTCCCTCTCAGCCTTCCTACTGTCACAATAAAGAACCTTCTCTCCTCTATTCTGTCTCCCTCTCAGCCTTCCTACTGTCTCAATAAAGAACCTTCTCTACTGTGTCTCCCTCTCAGCCTTCCTACTGTCTCAATAACGAACCCTCTCTCCTGTGTCTACCCTACTCTGTCTCCCCCTCAGCCTTCCTACTGTCTCAATGAAGAACATTCTCTCCTGTGTCTCCCCTACTCTGTCTCCCTCTCAGCCTTCCTACTGTCTCAATAAAGAACCTTCTCTCATGTGTCTCCTGTACTCTGTCTCCCTCTCAGCCTCCCTACTGTCTCAATAAAGAAACTTCTCTCCTGTGTCTCCCCTACTCTGTCTCCCTCTCAGCCTTCCTACTGTCTCAATAAAGAACCTTCTCTCCTGTGTCTCCTGTACTCTGTCTCCCTCTCAGCCTTCCTACTGTCTCAATAAAGAACGTTCTCTCCTGTGTCTCCTCTACTCTGTCTCCCTCTCAGCCTTCCTACTGTCTCAATAAAGAACCTTCTCTCCTCTGTCTCCTCTATTCTGTCTCCCTCTCAGCCTTCCTACTGTCTCAATAAAGAACCTTCTCTCCTGTGTCTCCCTCTCAGCCTTCCTACTGTCTCAATAACGAACCCTCTCTCCTGTGTCTCCCCTACTCTGTCTCCATCTCAGCCTTCCTACTGTCCCAATGAAGAACATTCTCTCCTGTGTCTCTCCTACTCTGATTCCCTCTCAGCCTTCCTACTATCTCAATAAAGAACCTTCTCTCCTGTGTCTCCTCTACCCTGTCTCCCTCTCAGCCTCCCTACTGTCTCAATAAAGAACCTTCTCTCCTGCATCTCCTCTACTCTGTCTCCCTCTCAGCCTTACTGTCTCAATAAAGAACCCTCTCTCCTGTGTCTCCTCTACTCTGTCTCCCTCTCAGCCGTCCTACTGTCTCAATAAAGAGCCTTATCTCCTCCTTCCTACTGTCTCAATAAAGAACCTTCTCTCCTGTGTCTCCCCTACTCTGTCTCCCTCTCAGCCTTCCTACTGTCTCAATAAAGAACCTTCTCTCCTGTGTCTCCCCTACTCTGTCTCCCTCTCAGCCGTCCTACTGTCTCAGTAAAAAATAACCTTCTCTCCTGTGTCTCCCTCTCAGCCTTCCTACTGTCTCAATAAAAAACCCGCTCCCCTGTGTCTACCCTACTCTGTCTCCCTCTCAGCCTTCCTACTGTCTCAATGAAGAACCTTCTCTCCTGTGTCTCCCCTGCTCTGTCTCCCTCTCAGCCTTCCTACTGTCTCAATAAAGAACCGTCTCTCCTGTGTCTCCCTCTCAGCCTTCCTACTGTCTCAATAAATAACCCTCTCTCCTGTGTCTCCCCTACTCTGTCTCCCTCTCAGCCTTCCTACTGTCTCAATGAAGAACCTTCTCTCCCCTACTCTGTCTCCCTCTCAGCCTTCCTACTATCTCAATAAAGAACCTTCTCTCCTGTGTCTCCTCTACTCTGTCTCCCTCTCAGCCTTCCTATTGTCTCAATAAAGAACCTTCTCTCCTGTGTCTCCCCTACTCTTTCTCTCTCTGCTCCTTCCTACTGTCTCAATAAAGAACCTTCTGTTATGGTTTGTAACCGACCTCAAACGCAACGGCACAGACAGGAAGTTCAGAGTTAGCCAAATGCTAGGGCGTATTTATTTACAGAGTCAAAAGAAGGATAAAGTACAATAATCAAACAAACGGTGAGACTGCCTTCGGCAGAGTCATCTGCCGCTCTGCAGAATCCTCATGGTGATAGTGGTGGGGAATTGGCATGTGACGTTGTAGCGGCTCTGCAGATACTCCCAGCAGATAGTGGTGGGGAATTGGCATGTGACGTTGTAGCGGCTCTGCAGATACTCCCAGCTTTCACTCAAGGTGGAAAACGGAGAGAGAGAGAGAGAGATATCAGAAACAGTCCAACGAAACACAGAGGCAGTGTGGTTCCCTCCTCCCTAGCTGGGTCCAGAACCAATTGACAGTGACAGTCCTCAGTGTTCCCCACAACACACAATTTAGCTGAGTTAGTGCAACAAAACGAAGTCTTCAGTGTCTCTTCTAAGACACACAATCAGAATAATCCAGAGGGGTTTGGTTCCACCCACCCAAGCGCAACGCGCAAAGCGGGCAAAACGAGGCGCAGCTCCAAACGGGGAACAAGGTTCTCCACAGCGGTTCTCCACAGAAAGGTCCTGGAGAGAAAGTAGACCAGGAACAGCAACGGGGAAAAGCAGGCAAATGCAGTTGTATTCCAGAATGACCCGACAACGATAGAAGGAAGGTCCTGGTATATAAAGCCCTCTGGGGCGCTAATCACAAACTATGACAGCTGCGTGATGAAAGTGGCAATCGTTCAAAAAGCGTGTGGCGGGGAATGCACCAATCAGCACCATACCTCAGGAGAGCGTGTGGCGGGGAACCAACCAAACCTCACAGTACCCCCCCCTCCACGGGAGCCACCCGGCGACCAGCCCGACCCGGCTCGCCCGGATGGGCACGATGGAAGTCGGTGATTAGGCCGGGATCCACGATGAGCTGGCGGGAGACCCAGCTCCGTTCCTCCGGGCCGTACCCCTCCCAGTCCACCAGGTACTGGAACCCCCGACCCCGCCGTCGAACGCCCATCAACCGGCGGACCTGCCACTGGGGGTGACCGTCCACCATCACGGGAGGAGGTGGTTCCGGAGCAGGAGGCATCAGGGGACTGAGAGAGACAGGCTTAACCCGGGACACATGGAAAACGGGGTGAATGTGCATGGACGCAGGAAGCTTAAGACTCACCGCCGCCGGACTGAGTACCTTCAGAACCTCAAAAGGACCGACGAACCGGGGGTTAAGCTTCTTGGCCAAGGACCGAAGCGGAAGGTCCCTTGCGGAAAGCCACACCCTCTGCCCAGGGTGGTACGTCGGCGCAGGGACCTGGTGCCGGTCAGCCCCACGACTGGTGATCTCCCAGACCCGACGGCACCGGTTGAGGTGGTCCTGTACGGAGGGAACTGCCACCTCCGACTCCTGTGCAGGGAAAAGAGGGGGTTGGTAGCCCAGGGATACCTCAAAGGGTGAGAGGCCGGTGGCGGAACTGACCATGGAGTTGATGGAGTACTCGACCCAGGGAAGGAAACGGCTCCAAGAAGCGGGTTTCTCGGCAGCCACACACCGAAGAGCAGACTCCACACTCTGGTTCATCCTCTCCGTTTGTCCGTTAGTCTGGGGATGATAACCAGAGGAAAGACTGACCGTTGCCCCCAATCCCTTGCAAAAAGCCCGCCATACCTGGGAAGTGAACTGGGGCCCCCGGTCCGAGACGACGTCCTGGGGAAACCCATGGAGGCGAAACACGTGGCGTGTCAGGAGGTCCGCCGTCTCGGCCGCCGAGGGAAGCTTGGGAAGGGCCACGAGGTGAACCCCCTTGCTGAACCGATCCACCACGGTCAGTAGGCACGTGTTCCCCTGGGAAGAAGGAAGACCCGTGACGAAGTCCAACGCCACATGGGACCAAGGGCGGCTCGGAATGGGAAGCGGCTGCAATAGCCCGGAGGGTGCCTGGTGGGAGGCCTTGCTGCGGGCGCAGACTGCGCAGGCCAGTACGAACTCCTTGACGTCGTTCCTCATGGTGGGCCACCAGAATCGACGAGCCAGGAAGGAGAACGTGCGATGAAAGCCTGGGTGGCAGGCGAACCGGCTGGTATGGCCCCACTGGAGGACCCGGGACCGGACTGAGTCGGGGACGAAGAGACGATGAACCGGTACATTGCCTGGAGCGCGATGTACGTCAGGTTCTTGTGGTCCGTCCAAATGGTAAAGGGCTCCTCTGCCCCCTCTAGCCAATGACGCCACTCCTCCAAGGCAGCCACAACCGCCAGCAGCTCCCGATTGCCGATGTCGTAGTTCCTCTCGGCAGGGAGGAAACGACGCGAGTAGAAGGCGCACGGATGTACCTTCTGGTCCGTTGCCGACCGCTGGGATAATTAGCTCCTAGTCCAGTATCCGAGGCGTCCACCTCTACGATGAACTGTCTCTTGGGGTCTGGATGGAGCAAGATCGGGGCGGAAGTGAACCTCTTCTTGAGGGAGCGGAACGCAGCACACGCCGCTGGGGACCAGTCGAACGGCAGGGCGGGAGAGGTCAGCCTGGTAAGCGGTTCCGCCACCTGACTGTAGTTCCGGATGAATCTTCGGTAGAAGTTGGCGAACCCGAGGAAGCTCTGTAACTCTTTCCGAGAGGTGGGTTCCGGGCACTCCTCCACGGCCCGGATCTTGCGAGGGTCAGCTCGGGTCAAGCCTCTCTCCACGATGAAGCCCAGGTAATCGGCGGAGTCGGAGTGGAATCGGCACTTCTCTGCCTTGACGAAGAGCCGATTGTGGAGGAGGCGCTCCAGCACACGGCGGACATGCTGGATGTGTTCCTCGAGGGTCTTGGAGAAAATTAGGATGTCGTCTAGGTATACTACCACAAACTCCTCCAGCATGTCACGAAGGACTTCGTTCATGAGCGCCTGGAATACCGCCGGAGCGTTGGTGAGGCCGAACGGCATTACCAGGTACTCGTAGTGGCCCCTGGGAGTCTTGAAGGCGGTCTTCCACTCATCGCCCTCTCGGATACGGACCAGATGGTAGGCACTCCGGAGGTCCAGCTTGGTAAAGAGGGTAGCCTGGGTGAGAGGCTCGAAGGTGGAGTTCATGAGAGGAAGAGGGTACTTGTTCTTAATGGTGATCTCGTTGAGCTGGCGATAGTCGATGCAGGGTCGAAGGTCTCCGTCCTTCTTCCCAACAAAGAAGAAACTGGCCGCCACAGGGGAGGAGGAAGGCCGAATGAGTCCTGTTTCCAAGGACTCAGAGATATATTGATCCATCGCTGCCTTCTCAGGGACGGTCAGACTGTAGAGGCGGCTGCCGGGAAGGGGAGCCCCTGAGCGGAGGTTGATGGCACAGTCGTAAGGCCGGTGAGGCGGAAGGGCCTGAGCCCTGGACTTACTGAAAACCTCCTCGAGGTCGTGGTACTCGGGGGGTATGGTCGAGAGGTCCGGAGGCGGCTCACAAATGGATCTCCGGGGCGAGGGACGCCGCCTGAAGACACTGGGCATGACAGGAGGAGCTCCACCCCCTGATGGTACCGGAGGACCAGGCGATGTGGGGCTCGTGCAGCGCAAGCCAGGGCCGGCCCTGGACTACTGGGACAAGAGGGGATCTGGTGATAAAAAACTGGAGTCTCTCAACGTGGTTACCAGCAATGGTGAGCAGGACAGGACAGGTGCATTGAGTGATGTCAGCCAGGCGGTGTTGGTCCAATGCGAACACCTCCAATGGCCTCACGAGGTCCTCTAGTGGAATGTTGGCCCGGGTAGCAAACTCGAAGTCTAGGAAACTCTCATCAGCACCCGAGTCAACCGTTGGTCCGCCCAGGCCAGGGTGACGCTCATCAGACGGCTAGGTGGTGCACGGCTCTGGGAACGAGAAAAACGGCTCACCAGGATCTCCCGGGGTCCCGGCGAGCCTGGTCTTTTGGCCGGGTGGGGCAGTTGGCGATACAGTGTCCATCCCGACCGCAGTAGAGGCAAAGGCCGGACCTGAACCTCGCCTCCCGTTCAGCTTGGCTAAGATGTGAACGTCCCAGCTGCATGGGTTCCTCCCCGGGCACAGAACGGGAGGGGAAGGAACCACCAGTCGTGTTGGGAGCAGGGCGGACCGCAGTACCGTCACGAGTACGGGGGGTCTGGGGAACCTCTGGAGGTCCCTGTCGGGTTCTCTCATGTCTTCTCTCCTGGAGACGTCCGTCGATGCGAATGGCGAGGCTGAATAGGTCTTCGAGGGACTCAGGTTCCTCACGGGTCACGAGCTGGTCCCTGACAGCGTCGTTGAGCCCCCTTATGAAGGTGAGACGAAGCGCTTGATCGTTCCAACCGCTCTCCGTTGCCGCCAGTCTGAACTCCAGCACGTAGTCGGTGACCCCGCCACTGCCCTGCCGGAAGGTGCCCAACCGAGCTCCAGGGTCTTGGCCACGGGCTGGGTGGTGGAAAACCCTGCGGAGCTCAGCCACTAAGTCTGGGTAGGAAAAACAGAAATCAGCCCCCATTGCCCAGGAGGCAGTAACCCACTGGGCTGCCCGGCCTGAGAGCAGGTTAGTCATGTAAGCCACTCGGGCTCCCCTTGAAGTGAATCGGCTGGGTTGATGACGAAAAACCAACTCACATTGCATGATGAATGTGGCACAATCCTCGAAGTTACCATCGAACAACCATGGTTCGGAGAGACGGGGCTCCCGAGGTGCGGGATCGGGAGGCGCGGGGCCTGCCACGGCTGCGGGTGATGCTCCGGCCAAGGCTCCTGAAGTAGGTGGGGTTACAAGCAAGGTTTTAACGGCTTCACTCAGCGCTTGTAATTGGTGGAGAATATTAGTCTGCTGATTACCCTGGGCTGTCTGCAGGCTAGCCAGAGAGCCAAGGGACTCCTGAATAGGCAGGACATGGTCTCGGAGCTCCTGTACAGCAGCCGCAGCCGCACCTAGCTGTAGGCTGTGGTCGTTGGTTAACTCAATCTGGACCGCCAACGCTGTTCTGACCCTGTCTGTGTCGGCTGAGGTCGTCATGGTCGGGTCGTAATGTTATGGTTTGTAACCGACCTCAAACGCAACGGCACAGACAGGAAGTTCAGAGTTAGCCAAATGCTAGGGCGTATTCAAAAGAAGGATAAAGTACAATAATCAAACAAACGGGGAGACTGCCTTCGGCAGAGTCATCTGCCGCTCTGCAGAATCCTCCTGGTGATAGTGGTGGGGAATTGGCATGTGACGTTGTAGCGGCTCTGCAGATACTCCCAGCAGATAGTGGTGGGGAATTGGCATGTGACGTTGTAGCGGCTCTGCAGATACTCCCAGCTTTCACTCAAGGTGGAAAACGGAGAGAGAGAGAGAGATATCAGAAACAGTCCAACGAAACACAGAGGCAGTGTGGTTCCCTCCTCCCTAGCTGGGTCCAGAACCAATTGACAGTGACAGTCCTCAGTGTTCCCCACAACACACAATTTAGCCGAGTTAGTGCAACAAAACGAAGTCTTCAGTGTCTCTTCTAAGACACACAATCAGAATAATCCAGAGGGGTTTGGTTCCACTCACCTAAGCGCAACGCGCAAAGCGGGCAAAACGAGGCGCAGCTCCAAACGGGGAACAAGGTTCTCCACAGAAAGGTCCTGGAGAGAAAGTAGACCAGGAACAGCAACGGGGAAAAGCAGGCAAATGCAGTTGTATTCCAGAACGACCCGACAACGATAGAAGGAAGGTCCTGGTATATAATGCCCTCTGGGGCGCTAATCACAAACTATAACAGCTGCGTGATGAAAGTGGCAATCGTTCAAAAAGCGTGTGGCGGGAATGCACCAATCAGCACCATACCTCAGGAGAGCGTGTGGCAGGGAACCAACCAAACCTCACACCTTCTCTCCTGTGTCTCCCCTACTCTGTCTCCCTCTCAGCCTTCCTACTATCTCAATAAAGAACCTTCTCTCCTGTGTCTCCCCTACTCTGTCTCCCTCTCAGCCTTCCTACTGTCTCAGTAAAAAAGAACCTTCTCTCCTGTGTCTCCCTCTCAGCCTTCCTACTGTCTCAATAAAGAACCCTCTCTCCTGTGTCTCCCCTACTCTGTCTCCCTCTCAGCCTTCCTACTATCTCAATAAAGAACCTTCTCTCCTGTGTCTCCTCTACCCTGTCTCCCTCTCAGCCTCGCTACTGTCTCAATAAAGAACCTTCTCTCCTGTGTCTCCTCTACTATGTCTCCCTCTCAGCCTTACTGTCTCAATAAAGAACCTCTCCTGTGTCTCCTCTACTCTGTCTCCCTCAGCCTTCCTACTGACTCAATAAAGAGCCTTATCTCCTCCTTCCTACTGTCTCAATAAAGAACCTTCTCTCCTGTGTCTCCCCTACCCTGTCTCCCTCTCAGCCTTCCTACTGTCTCAATAAAGAACCATCTCTCCTGTGTCTCCCCTACTCTGTCTCCCTCTCAGCCTTCCTACTATCTCAATAAAGAACCTCCTCTCCTGTGTCTCCCCTACTCTGTCTCCCTCTCAGCCTTCCTACTGTCTCAGTAAAAAAGAACCTTCTCTCCTGTGTCTCCTCTACCCTGTCTCCCTCTCAGCCTCCCTACTGTCAATAAAGAACTTTCTCTCCTGCGTCTCCTCTACTCTGTCTCCCTCTCAGCCTTCCTACTATCTCAATAAAGAACCTTCTCTCCTGTGTCTCCTCTACCCTGTCTCCCTCTCAGCCTCCCTACTGTCAATAAAGAACTTTCTCTCCTGCGTCTCCTCTACTCTGTCTCCCTCTCAGCTTTACTGTCTCAATAAAGAACCTTCTCTCCTGTGTCTCCTCTACTCTGTCTCCCTCTCAGCCTTCCTACTGTCTCAATAAAGAGCCTTATCTCCTCCTTCCTACTGTCTCAATAAAGAACCTTCTCTCCTGTGTCTCCCCTACTCTGTCTCCCTCTCATCTTTCCTACTGTCTCAGTCAAAAAGAACCTCTCCTGTGTCTCCCTCAGCCTTCCTACTGTCTCAATAAAGAACCCTCTCTCCTGTGTCTCCCCTACTCTGTCTCCCTCTCAGTCTTCCTACTGTCTCAATGAAGAACCTTCTCTCCTGTGTCTCCCCTACTCTGTCTCCCTCTCAGCCTCGCTACTGTCTCAATAAAGACCCTTCTCTCCTGTGTCTCCTCTACTCTGTCTCCCTCTCAGCCTGCCTACTGTCTCAATAAAGAACCTTCTCTCCTGTGTCTCCCCTACTCTGTCTCCCTCTCAGCCTGCCTACTGACTCAATAAAGAGCCTTATCTCCTCCTTCCTACTGTCTCAATAAAGAACCTTCTCTCCTGTGTCTCCCCTACCCTGTCTCCCTCTCAGCCTTCCTACTGTCTCAATAAAGAACCATCACTCCTGTGTCTCCCCTACTCTGTCTCCCTCTCAGCCTTCCTACTGTCTCAATAAAGAACCTTCTCTCATGTGTCTCTCCTACCATGTCTCCCTCTCAGCCTGCCTACTGTCTCAATAAAGAACCTTCTCTCCTGTGTCTCCCCTACTCTGTCTCCCTCTCAGCCTTCCTACTGTCTCAATAAAGAACCTTCTCTCCTGTGTCTCCTGTACTCTGTATCACTCTCAGCCTCCCTACTGTCTCAATAAAGAACCTTCTCTCCTGTGTCTCTCCTACCCTGTCTCCCTATCAGCCTTCCTACTGGCTCAATAAAGAACATTCTCTCCTGTGTCTCCCCTACTCTGTCTCCCTCTCAGCATTCCTACTGTCTCAATAAAGAACCTTCTCTCCTGTGTCTCCTGTACTCTGTCTCCCTCTCAGCCTCCCTACTGTCTCAATAAAGAACCTTCTCTCCTGTGTCTCCTGTACTATGTCTCCCTCTCAGCCTCCCTACTGTCTCAATAAAGAACCTTCTCTCCTGCATCTCCTCTACTCTGTCTCCCTCTCAGCCTTCCTACTGTCTCAATAAATAACCTTCTCTCCTGTGTCTCCCTCTCAGCCTTCCTACTGTCTCAATAACGAACACTCTCTCCTGTGTCTCCCCTACTCTGTCTCCCTCTCAGCCTTCCTACTGTCTCAATGAAGAACATTCTCTCCTGTGTCTCCCCTACTCTGACTCCCTCTCAGCCTTCCTACTATCTCAATAAAGAACCTTCTCTACTGTGTCTCCTCTACTCTGTCTCCCTCTCAGCCTGCCTACTGTCTCAATAAAGAACCTTCTCTCCTGTGTCTCCCCTACTCTGTCTCCCTCTCAGCCTTCCTACTATCTCAATAAAGAACCTTCTCTCCTGTGTCTCCTCTACCCTGTCTCCCTCTCAGCCTCCCTACTGTCTCAATAAAGAACCTTCTCTCCTGCATCTCCTCTACTCTGTCTCCCTCTCAGCCTTACTGTCTCAATAAAGAACACTCTCTCCTGTGTCTCCCCTACTCTGTCTCCCTCTCAGCCTTCCTACTGTCTCAGTAAAAAAGAACCTTCTCTCCTGTGTCTCCCTCTCAGCCTTCCTACTGTCTCAATAAAGAACCCTCTCTCCTGTGTCTCCCCTACCCTGTCTCCCTCTCAGCCTTCCTACTGTCTCAATAAAGAACCTTCTCTCCTGTGTCTTTCCTACTCTGTCTCTCTCTCAGCCTTCATACCGTCTCAATGAAGAACCTTCTCTCCTGTGTCTCCCCTACTCTGTCTCCCTCTCAGCCTTCCTACTATCTCAATAAAGAACCTTCTCTCCTGTGTCTCCTCTACTCTCTCCCTCTCAGCCTTCCTACTGTCTCAATAAAGAACCTTCTCTCCTGTGTCTCCCCTACCCTGTCTCCCTCTCAGCCTTCCTACTATCTCAATAAAGAACCTTCTCTCCTGTGTCTCCTCTACCCTGTCTCCCTCTCAGCCTCGCTACTGTCTCAATAAAGAACCTTCTCTCCTGTGTCTCCTCTACTCTGTCTCCCTCTCAGCCTTACTGTCTCAATAAAGAACCTCTCCTGTGTCTCCTCTACTCTGTCTCCCTCAGCCTTCCTACTGACTCAATAAAGAGCCTTATCTCCTCCTTCCTACTGACTCAATAAAGAACCTTCTCTCCTGTGTCTCCCCTACCCTGTCTCCCTCTCAGCCTTCCTACTGTCTCAATAATGAACCTTCTCTCCTGTGTCTTTCCTACTCTGTCTCCCTCTCAGCCTTCCTACTGTCTCAATAAAGAACCTTCTCTCCTGTGTCTTCCTCTCAGCCTTCCTACTGTCTCAATAAAGAACCCTCCCTCCTGTGTCTCCCCTACTCTGTCTCCCTCTCAGCCTTCCTACTGTCTCAATAAAGAACCTTCTCTCCTTTGTCTCCCCTACTCTGTCTCCCTCTCAGCCTTCCTACTGTCTCAATAAAGAACCTTCTCTCCTGTGTCACCTGTACTCTGTCTCCCTCTCAGCCTCCCTAATGTCTCAATAAAGAACCTTCTCTCCTGTGTCTCTCCTACCCTGTCTCCCTCTCAGCCTTCCTACTGGCTCAATAAAGAACATTCTCTCCTGTGTCTCCCCTACTCTGTCTCCCTCTCAGCCTTCCTACTGTCTCAATAAAGAACCTTCTCACCTGTGTCTCCTGTACTCTGTCTCCCTATCAGCCTCCCTACTGTCTCAATAAAGAACCTTCTCTCCTGTGTCTCCTGTACTCTGTCTCCCTCTCAGCCTCCCTACTGTGTCAATAAAGAACCTTCTCTCCTGCATCTCCTCTCCTGTGTCTCCCTCTCAGCCTTCCTACTGTCTCAATAACGAACACTCTCTCCTGTGTCTCCCCTACTCTGTCTCCCTCTCAGCCTTCCTACTGTCTCAATGAAGAACATTCTCTCCTGTGTCTCCCCTACTCTGACTCCCTCTCAGCCTTCCTACTATCTCAATAAAGAACCTTCTCTACTGTGTCTCCTCTACTCTGTCTCCCTCTCAGCCTGCCTACTGTCTCAATAAAGAACCTTCTCTCCTGTGTCTCCCCTACTCTGTCTCCCTCTCAGCCTTCCTACTATCTCAATAAATAACCTTCTCTCCTGTGTCTCCCTCTCAGCCTTCCTACTGTCTCAATAAAGAACCTTCTCTCCTGTGTCTCCTGTACTCTGTATCACTCTCAGCCTCCCTACTGTCTCAATAAAGAACCTTCTCTCCTGTGTCTCTCCTACCCTGTCTCCCTATCAGCCTTCCTACTGGCTCAATAAAGAACATTCTCTCCTGTGTCTCCCCTACTCTGTCTCCCTCTCAGCCTTCCTACTGTCTCAATAAAGAACCTTCTCTCCTGTGTCTCCTGTACTCCGTCTCCCTCTCAGCCTCCCTACTGTCTCAATAAAGAACCTTCTCTCCTGTGTCTCCTGTACTATGTCTCCCTCTCAGCCTCCCTACTGTCTCAATAAAGAACCTTCTCTCCTGCATCTCCTCTACTCTGTCTCCCTCTCAGCCTTCCTACTGTCTCAATAAATAACCTTCTCTCCTGTGTCTCCCTCTCAGCCTTCCTACTGTCTCAATAACGAACACTCTCTCCTGTGTCTCCCCTACTCTGTCTCCCTCTCAGCCTTCCTACTGTCTCAATGAAGAACATTCTCTCCTGTGTCTCCCCTACTCTGACTCCCTCTCAGCCTTCCTACTATCTCAATAAAGAACCTTCTCTACTGTGTCTCCTCTACTCTGTCTCCCTCTCAGCCTGCCTACTGTCTCAATAAAGAACCTTCTCTCCTGTGTCTCCCCTACTCTGTCTCCCTCTCAGCCTTCCTACTATCTCAATAAAGAACCTTCTCTCCTGTGTCTCCTCTACCCTGTCTCCCTCTCAGCCTCCCTACTGTCTCAATAAAGAACCTTCTCTCCTGCATCTCCTCTACTCTGTCTCCCTCTCAGCCTTACTGTCTCAATAAAGAACACTCTCTCCTGTGTCTCCCCTACTCTGTCTCCCTCTCAGCCTTCCTACTGTCTCAGTAAAAAAGAACCTTCTCTCCTGTGTCTCCCTCTCAGCCTTCCTACTGTCTCAATAAAGAACCCTCTCTCCTGTGTCTCCCCTACCCTGTCTCCCTCTCAGCCTTCCTACTGTCTCAATAAAGAACCTTCTCTCCTGTGTCTTTCCTACTCTGTCTCTCTCTCAGCCTTCATACCGTCTCAATGAAGAACCTTCTCTCCTGTGTCTCCCCTACTCTGTCTCCCTCTCAGCCTTCCTACTATCTCAATAAAGAACCTTCTCTCCTGTGTCTCCTCTACTCTCTCCCTCTCAGCCTTCCTACTGTCTCAATAAAGAACCTTCTCTCCTGTGTCTCCCCTACCCTGTCTCCCTCTCAGCCTTCCTACTATCTCAATAAAGAACCTTCTCTCCTGTGTCTCCTCTACCCTGTCTCCCTCTCAGCCTCGCTACTGTCTCAATAAAGAACCTTCTCTCCTGTGTCTCCTCTACTCTGTCTCCCTCTCAGCCTTACTGTCTCAATAAAGAACCTCTCCTGTGTCTCCTCTACTCTGTCTCCCTCAGCCTTCCTACTGACTCAATAAAGAGCCTTATCTCCTCCTTCCTACTGACTCAATAAAGAACCTTCTCTCCTGTGTCTCCCCTACCCTGTCTCCCTCTCAGCCTTCCTACTGTCTCAATAATGAACCTTCTCTCCTGTGTCTTTCCTACTCTGTCTCCCTCTCAGCCTTCCTACTGTCTCAATAAAGAACCTTCTCTCCTGTGTCTTCCTCTCAGCCTTCCTACTGTCTCAATAAAGAACCCTCCCTCCTGTGTCTCCCCTACTCTGTCTCCCTCTCAGCCTTCCTACTGTCTCAATAAAGAACCTTCTCTCCTTTGTCTCCCCTACTCTGTCTCCCTCTCAGCCTTCCTACTGTCTCAATAAAGAACCTTCTCTCCTGTGTCACCTGTACTCTGTCTCCCTCTCAGCCTCCCTAATGTCTCAATAAAGAACCTTCTCTCCTGTGTCTCTCCTACCCTGTCTCCCTCTCAGCCTTCCTACTGGCTCAATAAAGAACATTCTCTCCTGTGTCTCCCCTACTCTGTCTCCCTCTCAGCCTTCCTACTGTCTCAATAAAGAACCTTCTCACCTGTGTCTCCTGTACTCTGTCTCCCTATCAGCCTCCCTACTGTCTCAATAAAGAACCTTCTCTCCTGTGTCTCCTGTACTCTGTCTCCCTCTCAGCCTCCCTACTGTGTCAATAAAGAACCTTCTCTCCTGCATCTCCTCTACTCTGTCTCCCTCTCAGCCTTCCTATTGTCTCAATAAAGAACGTTCTCTCCTGTGTCTCCTCTACTCTGTCTCCCTCTCAGCCTTCCTACTGTCTCAATAAAGAACCTTCTCTCCTCTGTCTCCTCTATTCTGTCTCCCTCTCAGCCTTTCTACTGTCTCAATAAAGAACCTTCTCTCCTGTGTCTCCCTCTCAGCCTTCCTACTGTCTCAATAACGAACCCTCTCTCCTGTGTCTCCCCTACTCTGTCTCCCTCTCAGCCTTCCTACTATCTCAATAAAGAACCTTCTCTCCTGTGTCCCCTCTACTCTGTCTCCCTGTGAGGATTGGCCCATTCCCACCACACGCTTCAAGGTACTGTGAGGAGGATTGGCTCAGTGCCACCACACGCTTCTAGGTCAAGTACCAATTGCCGTCACGCACCTGTTGGTTGTTTGTAATCAGCGCCCAGAGCCCTTCATATACTCGGGTCTTTCTGTCAATCGTTGTCGGGTCGTTTTGGATTACCACTGCTACTGCCTGTTCCCCCCGTTGTTGTGCCTCGTCTGTTTTTCTTCAGGACGTCTATGGAAGTTGCCGCTGTTGTGTATCTCTATCATCCGTTGGAGCTGTGCCTCGTTGCCCGCTTTGCGCATTTGCGCTTTGGTGAGTTTTTGGAACGAACCTTTTGGATTCTCTGTTTTCTGTGTGTTGGATAACACTGAAGATTTGCCGTTTTTGTTTTGTACTGGACTCAGCTAAACTTGTGTGTTGGTAACACTGAAGATTAAGTCACATGGGATTGTACTGGGCTCAGCTAAACTTGTGTGTTGGTAACACTGAAGATTAAGTCACGTGTGTTTATACTGGACTCAGCTAAGGAGGACTGGACTGCCTCTGTATTCCGTTGGCTTGTTTATTGACCACTCTCTCTCTCTCTCTCTCTCCGTTCCTCCCCGAGTTGGATCCTGGAGTAGCTGCAGAGCCGCAGAGGCAGTGGCGCTACGCCGCTTCTCCATTCTCAATACCGGGACGATCTGCAGAGCCGCAGACAACTCTGCCAAGAACATTCTCCCCTTTGTTGTTCTTATTGTTATTTCGCTCATTCTTGTTTCAGAAATAAATACGCCCTAGTCTTTGGCTAACTCTGAACTACCTGTCTGTGCCGTGCTGTTGGGGTCGGTTTCAAACCATAACATTACGACCCGACCATGACGACCCCAGCCGACACAGACAGGGTCAAGGCAGCGTTGGCGGTCCAGATCGAATTGACCAATGACCACAGCCTACAGTGAGGTGCGGCTGCGGCTGCTGTGCAGGACCTCCGGGCTCAGGTCCAGCCTATTCAGGAGTCCCTTAGCTCTCTGGCTACCCTGCAGACAGCCCAGGGTAATCAGCAGGCTGATATTCTGCACCACCTACAGACGTTGAGTGAAGCATTTAACGCCCTGCTTGTAACCCCACCTACTCCAGGAATCTCGGCCAGAGCACCACCCGCAGCCGTGGCGGACCCTGCGCCTCCCGACCTCGCACCTCGGGAGCCCCGTCTCTCCGAACCACGTTGGTTTGACGGTAACTTCGAGGAGTGTGCCACATGCATCATGCAATGTGAGTTGGTTTTCCTCCATCAACCCAGCCGATTTACTTCAGAGGGAGCCCGAGTGGCTTACATGACTAACCTGCTCTCAGGCCGAGCAGCACAGTGGGTTACTGCCTCCTGGTCAATGAGGGCTGATTTTTGTTTTTCCTACCCAGACTTCGTGGCAGAGCTCCGCAGGGTTTTCCACCACCCAGCTCGTGGCCAGGACCCAGGAGCTCGGTTGGGCACCTTCCGGCAGGGCAGTGGCAGTGTCACCGACTACGCGCTGGAGTTCAGACTGGCCGCAACGGAGAGCGGTTGGAACGATCAAGCGCTTCGTCTCACCTTCCTGAGGGGGCTCAACGATGCAGTAAGGGACCAGCTCGCGACCCGTGAGGAGCCCGATTCTCTCGAGGGCCTATTCGACCTCGCAATTCGCATCGACGGACGCCTCCGGGAGAGAAGGCGTGAGAGAGCCCGACTGGGACCCCCAGACGTTCCCCAGACCCCCCGCACTCGTGACGGTACTGCGGTCCGTCCTGCTCCCTCCGCAACTGGTGGCCCCTTCCCCTCCCGTTCGGTGCCCGAGGAGGAACCCATGCAGCTGGGACGCACACACCTTAGCCAGGCTGAACGGGAGGCCAGGTTCAGGTCCGGCCTTTGCCTCTACTGTGGCCGGGATGGACACCGTATCTCCAATTGCCCCACCCGGCCAAAAGACCAGGCTCGCCGGGACCCCGGGAGATCCTGGTGAGCTGTTTTTCTTGTTCCCACACCCGTGCACCACCTAACCGTCTGACGAGCGTCACCCTAGCCTGGGACGACGGTGGAGGCACTCATTGACTCGGGTGCTGATGAGAGTTTCCTGGATTTCGAGTTTGCCACCCAGGCCAACATTCCACTTGAGGACCTCGAGAGACCCTTGGAGGTGTTCGCGTTGGACCAGCACCGCCTGGCTGACATCACTCAACGCACCTGTCCAGTCCTTCTCACCATTGCAGGTAACCACGTTGAGAGACTCCAGTTTTTTATCACCAGATCCCCTCTTGTCCCTGTAGTCCTGGGTCGGCCCTGGCTCGCGCTGCATGAGCCCCACATCACCTGGTCCTCCGGTACCATCAGGGGGTGGAGCTCCTCCTGTCATGCCCAGTGTCTTCAGGCGGCGTCCAGTCCCTTGCCCCGGAGTTCCCTTTGTGAGCCGCCCCCGGACCTCTCGACTATTCCCCCCGAATACCACGACCTCGAGGAGGTTTTCAGTAAGTCCCGGGCTCAGGCCCTTCCGCCTCACCGGCCTTACGACTGTGCCATCGACCTCCGCTCTGGGGCTCCCCTTCCCGGCAGCCGCCTCTACAGTCTGACCGTCCCTGAGAAGGCAGCGATGGATAAGTACATCTCTGAGTCCTTGGCAGCAGGCCTCATTCGGCCTTCCGCCTCCCCGGTGGTGGCCGGTTTCTTTTTTGTTGGGAAGAAGGATGGAGACCTTCGACCCTGCATCGACTATCGCCAACTCAACGAGATCACCATTAAGAACAAGTACCCTCTTCCTCTCATGAACTCCACCTTCGAGCCCCTCACCCAGGCTACCGTCTTCACCAAGCTGGACCTCCGGAGTGCCTACCATCTGGTCCGTATCCGAGAAGGCGATGAATGGAAGACCGCCTTCAAGACTCCCAGGGGCCACTACAAGTACCTGGTGATGCCGTTCGGCCTCACCAACGCTCCGGCGGTATTCCAGGCGCTCATGAACGACATCCTCCGTGACATGCTGGAGGAGTTTGTGGTGGTATACCTGGACGACATCCTCATCTTCTCCAAGACCCTCGAGGAACACGTCCAGCATGTCCGCCGTGTGCTGGAGCGCCTCATCCACAATCGGCTCTTCGTCAAGGCATAGAAGTGCCGATTTCACTCGGACTCCGTCGATTACCTGGGCTTCATCGTGGAGAGCGGCTTGACCCGAGCTGACCCTCGCAAGATCCAGGCCGTGGAGGAGTGACCGGAACCCACCTCTCGGAAGGAGCTACAGAGCTTCCTCGGGTTCGCAAACTTCTACCGAAGATTCATCCAGAACTACAGCCAGGTGGCGGAACCACTTACCAGGCTAACCTCTCCCTCCCTGCCGTTCGACTGGTCCCCAGCGGCTTGCGCTGCGTTCCGTTCCCTCAAGAAGAGGTTCACCACCGCCCCGGTCTTGCTCCACCCAGACCCCAAGAGACAGTTCATTGTGGAGATGGACGCCTCGGATACTGGACTAGGGACTATCTTGTCCCAGCGGTTGGCAACGGACCAGAAGGTACATCCGTGCGCCTTCTACTCACGTCGTTTCCTCCCTGCCGAGAGGAACTATGACATCGGCAATCGGGAGCTGCTGGCGGTAGTGGCTGCCTTGGAGGAGTGGCGTCATTGGCTAGAGGGGGCCGAGGAACCATTCACCATTTGGACGGACCACAAGAACTTGACGTACATCCGTGCTACCAAGCGCCTCAACGGCCGGCAGGCAAGGTGGGCCAGCTTCCTCAGTCGGTTCGACTTCTCGCTGACCTTTCGCCCTGGGTCCCGCAACACGAAGGCCGACTCCCTGTCCCGGTTACACTCCAAGGGGGCTCCAACCACTGAGTATCCGACTCCCATCCTCCCAGAGGCCAGGGTGGTGGGAGTGGTCACCTTGGGCATCGAGGGGTTGGTAAGGCGTGTCCTACGCTTCCTTCCCGCTCCCGGCAATGTACCCGTTCGTCGCCTCTTTGTCCCCGACTCAGTCCGGTCCCGGGTCCTCCAGTGGGGCCATACCAGCCGGTTCGGGCGTTTATCGCACGTTCTCCTTCCTGGCTCGTCGATTCTGGTGGCCCACCATGAGGAACGACGTCAAGGAGTTTGTTCTGGCCTGCGCGGTCTGCGCCCGCA
The DNA here is from genome assembly GCF_963971535.1 of Notolepis coatsorum. NCBI lineage: Eukaryota > Metazoa > Chordata > Actinopteri > Aulopiformes > Paralepididae > Notolepis > Notolepis coatsorum. The sequence goes on along the minus strand of NC_140173.1, from coordinate 41,198,506 downwards.
GCAAGGCCTCCCACCAGGCACCCTCCGGGCTATTGCAGCCGCTTCCCATTCCGAGACGCCCTTGGTCCCATGTGGCGTTGGACTTCGTCACGGGTCTTCCTTCGTCCCAGGGGAACACGTGCCTACTGACCGTGGTGGATCGGTTCAGCAAGGGGGTTCACCTCGTGGCCCTTCCCAAGCTTCCCTCGGCTGCCGAGACAGCGGACCTCCTGACAAGCCACGTGTTCCGCCTCCATGGTTTTCCCCAGGACGTCGTCTGGGACCGGGGCCCCCAGTTCACTTCCCAGGTATGGCGGGCCTTTTGCAAGGGATTGGGGGCAACAGTCAGTCTTTCCTCTGGTTATCATCCCCAGACTAACGGACAAACAGAGAGGATGAACCAGAGCGTGGAGTCTGCTCTCCGTTGTGTGGCTGCCGAGAGACCCGCTTCCTGGAGCCGGTTCCTCCCCTGGGTCGAGTACGCCATCAACTCCCTGGTCAGTTCCGCCACCGGCCTCTCGCCTTTTGAGGTATCCCTGGGCTACCAACCCCCTCTTTTCCCTGCACAGGAGTCGGAGGTGGCAGTTCCCTCCGTGCAGGACCATCTCGACCGGTGCCGACAGGTCTGGGAGATCACCAGGACTGCACTGCTCCAGTCATCGGAGCGCGCCAGTCGTGGGGCTGACCGGCGCCGGATCCCTGCGCCGACGTACCACCCTGGGCAGAGGGTGTGGCTGTCCGCCAAGGACCTTCCGCTTCGATCCTCGGCCAAGAAGCTTAACCCCCGGTTCGTCGGTCCTTTTGAGGTTCTGATGGTGCTCAGTCCCGCGGCGGTGAGTCTTAAGCTTCCTGCGTCCATGCGCATTCACCCCGTTTTCCATGTTTCCCAGGTTAAGCCTGTCTCCCTCAGTCCCCTGATGCCTCCTGCTCCGGACCCGCCTCCTCCCGAGATGGTGGAAGGACACCCCCAGTGGCAGGTCCGTCGGCTTATGGACGTCCGACTGCGTGGACGGGGGTTCCAGTACCTGGTGGACTGGGAGGGATACGGCCTGGAGGAATGGAGCTGGGTCTCACGCCAGCTCATCATGGACCCCGACCTGATCACCGACTTCCATCGTTCCCATCCGGACAGGCCGGGCCGGGCTGGTCACCGGGTGGCTCCCGTGGAGGGGGGGTACTGTGAGGATTGGCCCATTCCAGCCACACGCTTCAAGGTACTGTGAGGAGGATTGGCTCAGTGCCACCACACGCTTCTAGGTCAAGTACCAATTGCCGTCACGCACCTGTCGGTTGTTTGTACAGCGCCCAGAGCCCTTCATATACTCGGGTCTTTCTGTCAATCGTTGTCGGGTAGTTTTGGATTACCACTGCTACTGCCTGTTCCCCCCGTTGTTGTGCCTCGTCTGTTTTTCTTCAGGACGTCTATGGAAGTTGCCGCTGTTGTGTATCTCTATCATCTGTTGGAGCTGTGCCTCGTTGCCCGCTTTGCGCATTTGCGCTTTGGTGAGTTTTTGGAACAAACCTTTTGGATTCTCTGTTTTGGATAACACTGAAGATTTGCCATTTTTGTTTTGTACTGGACTCAGCTAAACTTGTGTTTGGTAACACTGAAGATTAAGTCACGTGGGATTGTACTGGGCTCAGCTAAACTTGTGTGTTGGTAACACTGAAGATTAAGTCACGTGTGTTTATACTGGACTCAGCTAAGGAGGACTGGACTGCCTCTGTATTCCGTTGGCTTGTTTATTGACCACTCTCTCTCTCTCTCCGTTCCTCCCCGAGTTGGATCCTGGAGTAGCTGCAGAGCCGCAGAGGCAGTGGCGCTACGCCGCTTCTCCATTCTCAATACCGGGACGATCTGCAGAGCCGCAGACAACTCTGCCAAGAACATTCTCCCCTTTGTTGTTCTTATTGTTATTTCGCTCATTCCTGTTTCAGAAATAAATACGCCCTAGTCTTTGGCTAACTCTGAACTACCTGTCTGTGCCGTGCTGTTGGGGTCGGTTTCAAACCATAACACTCCCTCTCAGCCTTCCTACTGTCTCAATAAAGAACCTTCTCTCCTGTGTCTCCCCTACTCTGTCTCCCTCTCAGCCTTCCTACTATCTCAATAAAGAACCTTCTCTCCTGTGTCTCCTCTACCCTGTCTCCCTCTCAGTCTCCCTACTGTCTCAATAAAGAACCTTCTCTCCTGCGTCTCCTCTACTCTGTCTCCCTCTCAGCCTTCCTGCTGTCTCAATAAAGAGCCTTATCTCCTCCTTCCTACTGTCTCAATAAAGAACCTTCTCTCCTGTGTCTCCCCTACTCTGTCTCCCTCTCAGCCTTCCTACTGTCTCAATAAAGAACCTTCTCTCCTGTGTCTCCCCTACTCTGTCTCCCTCTCAGCCTTCCTACTGTCTCAGTCAAAATAACCTTCTCTCCTGTGTCTCCCTCTCAGCCTTCCTACTGTCTCAATAAAGAACCTTCTCTCCTGTGTCTCCTCTACTCTGTCTCCCTCTCAGCCTTCCTGCTGTCTCAATAAAGAGCCTTATCTCCTCCTTCCTACTGTCTCAATAAGAACATTCTCTCCTGTGTCTCCCCTACTCTGTCTCCCTCTCAGCCTTCCTACTGTCTCAATAAAGAACCTTCACCCCTGTGTCTCCCCTACTCTGTCTCCCTCTCAGCCTTCCTACTGTCTCAGTAAAAAAGAACCTTCTCTCCTGTGTCTCCCTCTCAGCCTTCCTACTGTCTCAATAAAGAACCCTCTCTCCTGTGTCTCCCCTACTCTGTCTCCCTCTCAGCATTCCTACTGTCTCAATGAAGAACCTTCTCTCCTGTGTCTCCCCTACCCTGTCTCCCTCTCAGCCTTCCTACTGTCTCAATAAAGAACCTTCTCTGCTGTGTCTCCCTATCAGCCTTCCTACTGTCTCAATAACGAACCCTCTCTCCTGTGTCTCCCCTACTCTGTCTCCCTCTCAGCCTTCCTACTGTCTCAATGAAGAACCTTCTCTCCTGTGTCTCCCCTACTCTGTCTCCCTCTCAGCCGTCCTACTATCTCAATAAAGAACCTTCTCTACTGTGTCTCCTCTACTCTGTCTCCCTCTCAGCCTTCCTACTGTCTCAATAAAGAACCTTCTCTCCTGTGTCTCCCCTACTCTGTCTCCCTCTCAGCCTTCCTTACTATCTCAATAAAGAACCTTCTCTCCTGTGTCTCCTCTACCCTGTCTCCCTCTCAGCCTCCCTACTGTCTCAATAAAGAACCTTCTCTCCTGTGTCTCCTCTACTCTGTCTCCCTCTCAGCCTTACTGTCTCAATAAAGAACCTTCTCTCCTGTGTCTCCTCTACTCTGTCTCCCTCTCAGCCTTCCTACTGTCTCAATAAAGAGCCTTATCTCCTCCTTCCTACTGTCTCAATAAAGAACCTTCTCTCCTGTGTCTTTCCTACTCTGTCTCCCTCTCAGCCTTCCTACTGTCTCAATAAAGTGTCTTCCTCTCAGCCTTCCTACTGTCTCAATAAAGAACCATCTCTCCTGTGTCTCCCCTACTCTGTCTCCCTCTCAGCATTCCTACTGTCTCAATAAAGAACCTTCTCTCATGTGTCTCTCCTACCCCGTCTCCCTCTCAGCCTGCCTACTGTCTCAATAAAGAACCTTCTCTCCTGTGTCTCCCCTACTCTGTCTCCCTCTCAGCCTTCCTACTGTCTCAATAAAGAACCTTCTCTCCTGTGTCTCCTGTACTCTGTCTCACTCTCAGCCTCCCTACTGTCTCAATAAAGAACTTTCTCTCCTGTGTCTCTCCTACCCTGTCTCCCTCTCAGCCTTCCTACTGGCTCAATAAAGAACATTCTCTCCTGTGTCTCCGCTACTCTGTCTCCCTCTCAGCCTTCCTACTGTCTCAATAAAGAACCTTCTCTCCTGTGTACTCTGTCTCCCTCTCAGCCTCCCTACTGTCTCAATAAAGAACCTTCTCTCCTGTGTCACCCTACTCTGTCTCCCTCTCAGCCTTCCTACTGTCTCAATAAAGAACCTTCTCTCCTGTGTCTTCCTCTCAGCCTTCCTACTGTCTCAATAAAGAACCATCTCTCCTGTGTCTCCCCTACTCTGTTTCCCTCTCAGCCTTCCTATTGTCTCAATAAAGAACCTTCTCTCCTGTGTCTCCTGTACTCTGTCTCACTCTCAGCCTCCCTACTGTCTCAATAAAGAACTTTCTCTCCTGTGTCTCTCCTACCCTGTCTCCCTCTCAGCCTTCCTACTGGCTCAATAAAGAACATTCTCTCCTGTGTCTCCCCTACTCTGTCTCCCTCTCAGCCTTCCTACTGTCTCAATAAAGAACCTTCTCTCCTGTGTACTCTGTCTCCCTCTCAGCCTCCCTACTGTCTCAATAAAGAACCTTCTCTCCTGTGTCTCCCCTACTCTGTCTCCCTCTGAGCCTTCCTACTGTCTCAATAAAGAACCTTCTCTCCTGTGTCTTCCTCTCAGCCTTCCTACTGTCTCAATAAAGAACCATCTCTCCTGTGTCTCCCCTACTCTGTTTCCCTCTCAGCCTTCCTACTGTCTCAATAAAGAACCTTCTCTCCTGTGTCTCTCCTACCCTGTCTCCCTCTCAGCCTTCCTACTGGCTCAATAAAGAACATTCTCTCCTGTGTCTCCCCTACTCTGTCTCGCTCTCAGCCTTCCTACTGTCTCAATAAAGAACCTTCTCTCCTGTGTCTCCTGTACTCTGTCTCCCTCTCAGCCTCCCTACTGTCTCAATAAAGAACCTTATCTCCTGTGTCTCCCCTACTCTGTCTCCCTCTCAGCCTTCCTACTGTCTCAATAAAGAACCTTCTCTCCTGTGTCTCCTGTACTCTGTCTCCCTCTCAGCCTCCCTACTGTGTCAATAAAGAACCGTCTCTCCTGCATTTCCTCTACTCTGTCTCCCTCTCAGCCTTCCTACTGTCTCAATAAAGAACATTCTCTCCTGTGTCTCCTCTACTCTGTCTCCCTCTCAGCCTTCCTACTGTCTCAATAAAGAACCTTCTCTCCTCTGTCTCCTCTATTCTGTCTCCCTCTCAGCCTTCCTACTGTCTCAATAAAGAACCTTCTCTCCTGTGTCTCCCTCTCAGCCTTCCTACTGTCTCAATAACGAACCCTCTCTCCTGTGTCTCCCCTACTCTGTCTCCCTCTCAGCCTTCCTACTGTCTCAATGAAGAACCTTCTCTCCTGTGTTTCCCCTACTCTGTCTCCCTCTCAGCCTTCCTACTATCTCAATAAAGAACCTTCTCTCCTGTGTCTCCTCTACTCTGTCTCCCGCTCAGCCTTCCTACTGTCTCAATAAAGAACCTTCTCTCCTGTGTCTCCCCTACTCTGTCTCCCTCTCAGCCTTCCTACTGTCTCAATAAAGAACCTTCTCTCCTGTGTCTCCTGTACTCTGTCTCCCTCTCAGCCTCCCTACTGTGTCAATAAAGAACCGTCTCTCCTGCATTTCCTCTACTCTGTCTCCCTCTCAGCCTTCCTACTGTCTCAATAAAGAACATTCTCTCCTGTGTCTCCTCTACTCTGTCTCCCTCTCAGCCTTCCTACTGTCTCAATAAAGAACCTTCTCTCCTCTGTCTCCTCTATTCTGTCTCCCTCTCAGCCTTCCTACTGTCTCAATAAAGAACCTTCTCTCCTGTGTCTCCCTCTCAGCCTTCCTACTGTCTCAATAACGAACCCTCTCTCCTGTGTCTCCCCTACTCTGTCTCCCTCTCAGCCTTCCTACTGTCTCAATGAAGAACCTTCTCTCCTGTGTTTCCCCTACTCTGTCTCCCTCTCAGCCTTCCTACTATCTCAATAAAGAACCTTCTCTCCTGTGTCTCCTCTACTCTGTCTCCCGCTCAGCCTTCCTACTGTCTCAATAAAGAACCTTCTCTCCTGTGTCTCCCCTACTCTGTCTCCCTCTCAGCCTTACTACTATCTCAATAAAGAACCTTCTCTCCTGTGTCTCCTCTACCCTGTCTCCCTCTCAGTCTCCCTACTGTCTCAATAAAGAACCTTCTCTCCTGCGTCTCCTCTACTCTGTCTCCCTCTCAGCCTTACTGTCTCAATAAAGAACATTCTCTCCTGTGTCTCCTCTACTCTGTCTCCCTCTCAGCCTTCCTACTGTCTCAATAAAGAACCTTCTCTCCTGTGTCTCCCCTACTCTGTCTCCCTCTCTGCCTTCCTACTGTCTCAATAAAGAACCTTCTCTCCTGTGTCTCCCCTACTCTGTCTCCCTCTCAGCCTTCCTGCTGTCTCAGTAAAAAATAACCTTCTCTCCTGTGTCTCCCTCTCTCCGCCTTCCTACTGACTCAATAAAGAACCCTCTCTCCTGTGTCTCCCCTACTCTGTCTCCCTCTCAGCCTTCCTACTGTCTCAATAAAGAACCTTCTCTCCTGTGTCTCCCTCTCAGCCTTCCTACTGTCTCAATGAAGAACCTTCTCTCCTGTGTCTCCCCTACTCTGTCTCCCTCTCAGCCGTCCTACTATCTCAATAAAGAACCTTCTCTCCTGTGTCTCCTGTACTCTGTCTCCCTCTCAGCCTTCCTACTGTCTCAGTAAAAAAGAACCTTCTCTCCTGTGCCTCCCTCTCATCTCTCCTACTGTCTCAATAAAGAACCCTCTCTCCTGTGTCTCCCCTACTCTGTCTCACTCTCAGCCTTCCTACTGTCTCAATAAAGAACCTTCTCTCCTGTGTCTCCCTCTCAGCCTTCCTACTGTCTCAATAAAGAACCCTCTCTCCTGTGTCTCCCCTACTCTGTCTCCCTCTCAGCCTTTCTACTGTCTCAATGAAGAACCTTCTCTCCTGTGTCTCCCCTACTCTGTCTCCCTCTCAGCCTTCCTACTATCTCAATAAAGAACCTTCTCTCCTGTGTCTCCTCTACTCTGTCTCCCTCTCAGCCTTCCTACTGTCTCAATAAAGAACCTTCTCTCCTGTGTCTCCCCTACTCTGTCTCCCTCTCAGCCTTCCTACTATCTCAATAAAGAACCTTCTCTCCTGTGTCTCCTCTACCCTGTCTCCCTCTCAGCCTCCCTACTGTCTCAATAAAGAACCTTCTCTCCTGCGTCTCCTCTACTCTGTCTCCCTCTCAGCCTTACTGTCTCAATAAAGAACCTTCTCTCCTGTGTCTCCTCTACTCTGTCTCCCTCAGCCTTCCTACTGACTCAATAAAGAGCCTTATCTCCTCCTTCCTACTGTCTCGATAAAGAACCTTCTCTCCTGTGTCTCCCCTACTCTGTCTCCCTCTCAGCCTTCCTACTGTCTCAATAAAGAACCTTCTCTCCTGTGTCTTTCCTACTCTGTCTCCCTTTCAGCCTTCCTACTGTCTCAATAAAGAACCTTCTCTCCTGTGTCTTCCTCTCAGCCTTCCTACTGTCTCAATAAAGAACCATCTCTCCTGTGTCTCCCCTACTCTGTTTCCCTCTCAGCCTTCCTATTGTCTCAATAAAGAACCTTCTCTCCTGTGTCTCCTGTACTCTGTCTCACTCTCAGCCTCCCTACTGTCTCAATAAAGAACTTTCTCTCCTGTGTCTCTCCTACCCTGTCTCCCTCTCAGCCTTCCTACTGGCTCAATAAAGAACATTATCTCCTGTGTCTCCCCTACTCTGTCTCCCTCTCAGCCTTCCTACTGTCTCAATAAAGAACCTTCTCTCCTGTGTACTCTGTCTCCCTCTCAGCCTCCCTACTGTCTCAATAAAGAACCTTCTCTCCTGTGTCTCCCCTACTCTGTCTCCCTCTCAGCCTTCCTACTGTCTCAATAAAGAACCTTCTCTCCTGTGTCTTCCTCTCAGCCTTCCTACTGTCTCAATAAAGAACCATCTCTCCTGTGTCTCCCCTACTCTGTTTCCCTCTCAGCCTTCCTATTGTCTCAATAAAGAACCTTCTCTCATGTGTCTCTCCTACCCTGTCTCCCTCTCAGCCTGCCTACTGTCTCAATAAATAACCTTCTCTCCTGTGTCTCCCCTACTCTGTCTCCCTCTCAGCCTTCCTACTGTCTCAATAAAGAACCTTCTCTCCTGTGTCTCCTGTACTCTGTCTCACTCTCAGCCTCCCTACTGTCTCAATAAAGAACCTTCTCTCCTGTGTCTCTCCTACCCTGTCTCCCTCTCAGCCTTCCTACTGGCTCAATAAAGAACATTCTCTCCTGTGTCTCCCCTACTCTGTCTCGCTCTCAGCCTTCCTACTGTCTCAATAAAGAACCTTCTCTCCTGTGTCTCCTGTACTCTGTCTCCCTCTCAGCCTCCCTACTGTCTCAATAAAGAACCTTATCTCCTGTGTCTCCCCTACTCTGTCTCCCTCTCAGCCTTCCTACTGTCTCAATAAAGAACCTTCTCTCCTGTGTCTCCTGTACTCTGTCTCCCTCTCAGCCTCCCTACTGTGTCAATAAAGAACCGTCTCTCCTGCATTTCCTCTACTCTGTCTCCCTCTCAGCCTTCCTACTGTCTCAATAAAGAACATTCTCTCCTGTGTCTCCTCTACTCTGTCTCCCTCTCAGCCTTCCTACTGTCTCAATAAAGAACATTCTCTCCTCTGTCTCCTCTATTCTGTCTCCCTCTCAGCCTTCCTACTGTCTCAATAAAGAACCTTCTCTCCTGTGTCTCCCTCTCAGCCTTCCTACTGTCTCAATAACGAACCCTCTCTCCTGTGTCTCCCCTACTCTGTCTCCCTCTCAGCCTTCCTACTGTCTCAATGAAGAACCTTCTCTCCTGTGTTTCCCCTACTCTGTCTCCCTCTCAGCCTTCCTACTATCTCAATAAAGAAACTTCTCTCCTGTGTCTCCTCTACTCTGTCTCCCGCTCAGCCTTCCTACTGTCTCAATAAAGAACCTTCTCTCCTGTGTCTCCCCTACTCTGTCTCCCTCTCAGCCTTCCTACTGTCTCAATAAAGAACCTTCTCTCCTGTGTCTCCTGTACTCTGTCTCCCTCTCAGCCTCCCTACTGTGTCAATAAAGAACCGTCTCTCCTGCATTTCCTCTACTCTGTCTCCCTCTCAGCCTTCCTACTGTCTCAATAAAGAACATTCTCTCCTGTGTCTCCTCTACTCTGTCTCCCTCTCAGCCTTCCTACTGTCTCAATAAAGAACCTTCTCTCCTCTGTCTCCTCTATTCTGTCTCCCTCTCAGCCTTCCTACTGTCTCAATAAAGAACCTTCTCTCCTGTGTCTCCCTCTCAGCCTTCCTACTGTCTCAATAACGAACCCTCTCTCCTGTGTCTCCCCTACTCTGTCTCCCTCTCAGCCTTCCTACTGTCTCAATGAAGAACCTTCTCTCCTGTGTTTCCCCTACTCTGTCTCCCTCTCAGCCTTCCTACTATCTCAATAAAGAACCTTCTCTCCTGTGTCTCCTCTACTCTGTCTCCCGCTCAGCCTTCCTACTGTCTCA